>NW_027532820.1:1880144-2043748 GCF_008692635.1 Crocuta crocuta | reverse complement strand
TATATATATATATATATATATATCTGACTTCTGTGCTCCATTCTTCTGCCTGGTCACTTGCCAGTGCTACATCAAATAACCTCGTATGGCTATCATGCATATAGCACCTTCTGGTACCTAGCAGCAGTAGAGTGTTCTAGGAGCATCATTGTGAGTCTCAGACTCTGAAGCAATCTACCTCTCAGGAAACTTGGGTCCCTGAACTAAAAAAAAAAGAAAACCAATTTAGCAAGCAAATAAGACTTTGGTTAAAAAGACTTGGCACTTCGACACAAGGTTCATGCCCACAGGAGATCAAGGTGTCTCATATGCCTCTAACTTGGAGGTTTTTAGCACCGTTTTTATTTAATTAGCTAGCACACATGAACTAATAGCACCTTGTCACCAGGCAGTGAGGAAGTTGAGAACTTTAGGATAGATATGGAAAAGCAATGAAAACAATGAGTTCATTTCAATGTTTTTTCAAGCTCAGATTCCACTGCACCATCCATTAGAAGAGTGTGCACTTCAGAAGTGAGTGCCATGCAAAAACTTCTCATGAAAGTGCTCTTTGCCATCATGCTTGTGTACTATCTAGGTGTGGCCGAAAGGGCAGAGCCGAGATGGTTTGCTTTAATTTTATCATATGACCGGGTCATCAACACGTGAGAGATGTGCTGGCCCACTCCCCGAGATCCAGGACTTGGGGCGTTAAAGGGCTCTGAAAGACTCAGCCCCATTACACCCTTGTACCTCCTGGCTGTTCTCTAAGAAGACACAAGACACTTGAACACACTGGGCTTGAAAATGTGGCAGAGGATGGGGTGGGGTGGGAACTATTGCTGCTTTGTTCAAGAAAATACAAGCATTCAGACTCACCCTGGGCAACTGATATGGGGAGATTGTTCTCATTTTTAAGCTGGACTGAGCTCAATAGAATCATAGATGTTGAAGAATGGCAGGACCCTTAGGTGGGAAAGAAGCCGCAGTTGCAGAAAAGCCGCATAGAGGCTGATGCACCGGGGGCAAACATTGAAGTTTCTGCTACTGATTTGGAGTGTGTGTCTCACAATGAGATTCATTTAGGTGTCTGACCTAAAAATGTGACTCCATTTTAAGAGGTATCGATGAAAATGAAGACTACTGTGAGCATCGATAGAACATGGTTTCCCTGAAGCTCTGGAATTGAGCTCAGAAATCCTAAACTATATTTATATTTCTGGCCCCAAGGCCAGACTGGGGAGCAAAAGTTGGGTCTCTTAGCTTGGCAAAAGTTGAGTCTTTCATGGAAGTGTGAAAAACAAAGCTTATAATCACCATCTCCAAGCAAGATGAGTCTGAAAGCAAAATTAATATGAGATCCGATGGTCTGTATGCTATAATTATTGAGAATCATTCAGTGAGTTAAATATCCATATTCTTACTGGTCACAATAGATTAATTGTTAACACTCAGTCTGTGTTAGGAATCACTGTTGTTGCATTTTAGGGGGGGTGCATTATTTTATAAAAATGAATACCCTGGTATAACTGGCAGATTTTTTTCTAGGAGGCTTTTAAGAGAAGGAAGGAAGTTGTCAGCAGGAAAATATGTGACAATTATCACCACCTGAAACTTGTAGCCCAATAGGTAGAATTATCAAAGGAACAATTGTCCTCAGATAAATAGGCAATCCGGACCAAAAAGGACAGAAGAGGGGTACCCGGGTGGCTCAATCCGTTAAGCGTCCAACTCTTGATTTTTGGCTCAGGTCATGATCTTACGGTACATGGGTTGGAATTTTCTCTTTCCCTCTCTCCCTCTCAAAATAAATAAACTTAAAAAAAAAGAAAAAAGGACAGAAGAATTCTATTAGCATTCCACTTCTCCTGAATAACCTTGAATAGACTCTTCGTCTCTCCTATCCCTATCTTGGTCTCTTGTCATACTGAATGGTGAATTACTACAAAGCTTCCATTCTTCCTTGTGGTTTTATTCTAGTCTTCATCCAAAGACCCTTCTGAGGTTTACTCATTTTCTTTTCTGGACTTGTAATTTCTTATTTTGCCCACTATTTTACATCACTTTCTTTCCCCTGTTCTCGTTCAATGACCACCTATAGACGGTGGTTGCTGTCTACTTTAAGGATGACTACTGTCCATGTCTTTGTGACCTACACTCCTAAAGATCAAAAGCCTATGTTAATTTCTCTTTCTTGGGTGAGGAAAACATCAAAACAGAGCATGCAAACTTACAATAGAAAACTGGGGTTCAAATTCCGGCTTGACTCTACTATCTGCCACTGGTTAGCTTAATGGATTAAGGTCACTCCCCACACCTCTTCTCAGAGCCTCAGTTTTCTCAAAATAAAATGAAGGATGTGAACTTCAACACTGTGTTATTATGAGCCTCAGTGAATAATATATTTTACCTTATGATCCAGGACACCCCCCTCCACATACACACACCTAAAATACAAGTCTTACAAAAGGATATCTAATTTACTGTAAGGTCCATGTTGAACTAATACTTCATGAAAAAAAGTGCAAGGTGGTCACAACTCTCTAAATTGGTTTCATAACCACTGGTAAATCAAGATGAGTAATATAAAAAGCAAAGGGCCAGTTGAAGCCCTTGCTGATGGCTCAACCTCAGCAATCTGCAAGTGAAAATTACAAAAAAAATTTCTCTAATGTTTATTTATTTTTGAAAGAGAGCTGGGGAGACAGAGAGAGTGGGAGACACCGAATCCATGAAGCAGTCTCCAGGCTCTGCGTTGTCAGCATAGAGCCCAACATGGGGCTCAAACTCATGAATCAGGAGATCATGACCTGAGCTCAAGTTGGACACTTAACCCACTGAGCCACCCAGGCACCCCAGTAATTGAAAATTTTTAGAAGCCCCTGCTTTTGTGGTGGTTTAAGACTTTGGGAAATCTCTGACCAGATAGGCAGCTGATGTAGAATGTAAGCCGAACTGTTCTTCCAGAGACAGGCTCCTGTCCGTGACTGTAGAACCAGGGCCGGCACTGACTGCCCAGGAGCACCTTCCTTCTTTTTTAAAATCACAAGTTTAGGCAGTATTAAAATTACTTCCCAGCCTTAACTGCAGAATCTTTCAAGCTAAAAAAGCTTAACAGAATATATCGGTTAACAATTTAAAACCTCTATGAAGATTTTCACACTGAGGATAAATATCTAAGTAATTTATGCAAAAATCCTGTCTCAGCTAGTTATGGCCATCCATTGCTTACTTCTGGAATGGGGCAGCAGAAGGAATGGCCTAGAAACTGGAAGTGGCCTCATTCACTGGGGTGCCCAGGTATGGAAAACTGACCAGGCTGTCCGTATTGACGGCAGGTTCCAGCTGATGAGCAAAGGACAGTGGTTAAAGGGTAAGACATTGACAGCTCCCCATTCTAGCCAACACTGGCCATCGTGGACAGTCCAGGAGAACACTGCCCATAGAGAAGGTGTTGGCTGGACAGTAATCAGGCCAGCAAAGCAGGAATCAAGAAGGCCTGTCGGTGGACAGTAGGGCCCAATGAGGGAGTGTTCTGGAAGTCAGGTAGGAGGCAGGCAGTGCCTCAGGAGGAGAGGCTTGGGGACAAATCATGTACAGGCTCTCAGTCCTAAGACTGGGAGCATGATGCAGAAACCAGACCCAATTCTGTTAACAGCTGGGGACAAAAGATCCATCCTGGCTGGAACAGGTCAAGGCTGAGGATGCTGGGGGTTGCTCCCCTTCCGGGGACAGGCTGGGACTGCAGGTGGGGGATGAGCACTTGACTGGGGAGAGTGCAGGGTCTCAAGGCAGGGAGGTCAGTCTTAAGATTTTCAGTTTCACATTCCTTAATGTATGTTTCCGAAATCTACCAGTATAGCAGGTTCAAGGTGTAAGGGAGCTCATTCTCCATCCATGACCATCCAATATGGCATCAATAACTTCTTTATCCCCTGATGATGGCCCTGCACAAATGCGCCCCCAAACAACAGAACATCTCAGATTGAAATTGCATAAAAACTCTATTTCCAGCAGATATTTTCAAATAATAAATTCCATATTTAATTGAATTGTACCTGCAACAAATCCAAGTTGTTCAACCCAAAATGCAAAATAGAGTTATGTAACCTAGTCATGAATCACTGTGGCATTTGCCAAGGCATTCTCCCATCTGGAAGCAGGTCCAGATAGCACATGGCATTACACATACATCTTCTGTCAAGAACTCTTTTGCACAGATAATCTCAAAAACTGCACACACTTACCCAATTCTTAGGGCTCCAACCCTAATTAATTGAGAATGCAAATAGCATTCCTGTTCTGTCCAAAAAGAAGAGTGACAAACCATCTTTGTTTTCACAATTTTAAAGAAGTTACTACTAAACACAAAAGAGCAGCTAATTCCCAATTCACACAGAGCTTGAAGTTCCTCTTTATCATTATTTTGGGAGCAGAGAACTTGTCTCAAGTTCTTGGAACCCCTGAATGATTTTTTTAAAAAAAAACACAACAGTTCTAAATCTTGTTACTCATGTAGGGCAAAAGGCAAAGGCATCTAAATGTCTAAACCGAATTAACTTGAGACATACTACAAACTTTCAAACAAAAACCACATATCATCACACACACTTGAAGTTCTACCAAATTTTGAACTATCAAATGTTGTCTTTAAAATGGACCAAGCTCTTTTTTCTTCCACAGGACCCTTAAACTTTTTTAGAGTTTGGGTTATTTACTATGCATTCCAATTATTTCTGGTCAGTCTTATGTGTAACACTTCCACAGCTGTGCACACCAAGTAATTCCTAGCAAGGGACTGCCAGGTTTTATGATGTCTGCATGCCTGGGGCACACCATAGCAACTTAATTACTAAAATAGGTTCCTTGATTATTGTTTGCATCTCAAGACCATGCCCCTAACAGCTTCTCCCCCATCACACCCCAAAACTGCAAGAATTTTGCAACCTACTATACAAAGCTTTCCACTCTGAGTAAGGCTCTCAGTGTACTGGCCTATTTACAAAGGCCTCTCTGGCATGTTCTTCAAGCTCCCCACTTTAACCACCAAGGAGGCACTGTTGGCCAATGACGCTATTTTTGCCTCTAAAGAGGAACTTATAACCTTTGCCCTGGGCCTTTGGCTGGTGGATGGCCTGTTACCATGTGTTAGGTGGACGTGGTGAGTGTGGTCTTTTGTGTTACAACGGTTACCAGCACCACCTGATACAACTTGGGCTGTAGGGGAAGTGGGCATCCAGGTATTGACTGAGACTACTGTCCTTCCCAACGGGACCCTCGGGGAAGGAAATCTAGGTCCTCTCAGGGTCATCTCCCCCATCGCTAATGCAGTGCCTGGTGCATATCAACCATCAAAGAGGCCACTGTTGAGTGGGCCTTCCACTCTCCTTTGAAGGGCATCTGCACCTCTCCAAATTTTCTTCTCTGATTCACTGCCAGACCACAGGTTGTGCTTTATGACTGACATGGCCACTGAATTTTTCCAAAAGTCCCCAGCCTAAAGATTCTTAACTCCTTCCCCAAAGTCTTAGATGACTCTGCTAGGGTTTGGGTTCCTTGGACCATCCCAGTTCTTTGTCCTCCTTAGCCTGGGAGCCCTTCATGACGCTTTATCTCCTGAATGGACATTTAGCATCCTGAGCTCTACCCTTCCCCACATCCATACTTGTTACTGAGTACAAGGCTTCAGTGTCTGAGGCCCCAAGACTAACACCCACAGAATAAAGATTCCATCTGGCTAGATGGAAGGTGTCTTCATGCGTCCATATCCCATGGCTGTGGGATTAATGGGTCCCCCAATTCCAGGTCAGACCCAGATGTTGTGAGTGGTATATGCATGACAGACACTTGGCTGGAGAGCTTTATTTATTGTGCTAAAACACAACATAAAAGTCATCGTCCTAATCATTTGTAAGTGTACAGTTCAGTGGCATTAAGTACATTCGCACTGTTGTGCAACCATCCCCACCACCCATCTCTAGAATACTTTTCATCTTGAAAAACGAACTCATTATACCCATTAAACAACACCCCATTCTCCCTTCCTCTAGCTCCTGGCAACCACCATTCTACTTTCTGGACTTATGATTTTGACTGCTTGAGGTGCCTCGTGTAAGTGGAATCAGAACATATTTGTCCTTTCGTGAAGAACTTATTTCACTTAGCATAATGTCCTCAGGGTTCATCCATGTTGTAGTGTGTATCAGAATGTCCTTCCTTTTTAGGGTCGAATGATACTTTCCTATATGGACATACCACATTTTGTTCATCCATTTATTTGTCTGTGGACACTGGGGTGGCTCCCACCTTTTGGCTGTTGTGAACGCAGCTATGAACATGGGTGTACAACGTAGTTCTTCGAGACCTCACTTTCAATTCTTTTGGGGACGTATGCAGAAGTAGAACTGTTGAATCACATTTTAGTTCTCTTTTTCATTTTTTGAGGCACCACCATACTGTCTGCCATAGAAACCACACCATTTTCCACTTGGAGAACATCTTGTGACAGTGCTTTATTATTCCCTTTGACCATGGCTAAATGGCCTTTACTTCTTGCCTTCAAACCCTGAGTGTGAACTCCTAAAGAAATTTAAAGTTCTTGTGCTCTGGAATCCAACTGGTCAATGTGAACCACACATTTCTCATTGGAATGCACAGCCCCAGCCATCTTGCCCCGACTTCCTGTTGACTATAAGCCAGTGAGCACATTCTTTACCAGACTAGCCCTGTTATCAACAAATACTTGAACTGCACCATAAATTCAGTTCGTTTTAATAAATTCCCAGTAGTCCCTCCCGGAGCCCCTTCTCCCCTTATCTCACTCTCTGCCAAACCCTTTACAATTTATGCCTTTGCTTTTCAATTCTGCTTTCAGCCCCCTCCAAGTTTCCTCTTTCCCACCAGGTCACTGTGGACTTTGTGTCTCATATAAATTTAATCCTCTGTGTCTGGGACTCTTGTTGACTTCTACTTTCTTGTTCGCAGGGCCACTTCTCCTCTCCTTGGCACTGGCCCCTTGCTATCTGGGCTTTCAACCCAAACTAACTTGTCAAGATCATGGCCTTGCAATGTATAGCTTGTTACTTTTCCTTCTCTGTGCTTCTTTCGCAGCTGCCCAGCTATGGCAGAGCCTGTGTTCTGGCTTTGTGATCGCTTGATGGAAGGGGCACACTGAAGCCCCCTTTTGTCCCCCGAGTCTCTGCACTAAGTGTGCACTCACTGAGAGAGGCTGGCTGGCTTCATAGCCATTCACATCAAGGAGAGATGACAGGTGGCCTGTGGAGAGGGGCACGCCCAGGCATACACGCTTTGGAGAAAGTGTCAGGGTTTTAGCTGAGATAGAGAAAGGGAAAGTGCAAGCTGAGGTTGTGCTAAGCAAATGTGATGTTTGGAGCACCAATGGGGGCCACAACTTTGACAGCGCAGGAGAGGAGACAGACCTACGCCATGGTGAGGAAGTGGGTTACTTGAAGAAAGTTGTGTAGATATACAGAGACGAGACGCAAGGCAAGGAGTGGGGGTGGGGATGGAATTTATAAACAAACAAGCATTCTGATAGCCCAGGTGAGCCATAACAGTGACGTGGGTCACCAGAAATGTAAGGTCTAAGGAGGAGGAGAATTTTATACAGGAAACGTCCTGGGGAGCAGAACTGAACAACTGTTGTGTGCTAAGGGATAAGACAGGAGTCTACATTAATCACTGAAGCTGACTGTGAGTTCTGGACACAAGATGGCTATTTCCCCCCATCTGGAGGAGGGCGAGCACGGCCGAGGGAAAGACCGTTCCATCTTTGCAACAACCGGTCGGAGCTACAGATGAGACACCGGGTCCCGGGTGCCTTAGGAACAAGGCACCTTAAGGATCACCGAGCCGCGTTAGGAAAGTGACAGGAGGGTGTGGGTCCCAGAATATGCTTGGAATCTGGAGTCTCCGGGCCTCCCATCCTTCAACAATCTAACGTGCTGTTTCCCACAGAGTGTCCTTTGGACCATTTCCACAGACAATAATAATTGTTACATGGAAAATAAAAAGGGGGAGACCCCCCCCCCCGGTCAAATGCTAGAAAAGCTAGGTTAGTCACAGGAACACAGGTCCCTTTATTGAAGGACTTCTCGGAACCTTTCATGTAATAATGTGCTTGGAACATCTCCAAGTGAGAAATTTAGTATGCAGTGTTTATTTGGCCACAGAACTTTTGTTTTGTTTTGTTTTCCAGAATATCTCTTGGGACTGAAATATAGAGAACAGGCTTTGAGAGAAAACACTGATCTAATAAATAGCAGCATTTTATTCCCAACGTATTCCACATAAAAAACAGCCATTGATAAGAATAGCTTACTTCACCATTGTGAATTATCAGTGTTGCAACCAGTAATTACTAATTACCTCCATTTCAAGGTTCTCTCTCTCTCTCTCTCTGTGCGTGTGTGTGCGTGTGCGTGCGTGTGTGTGTGTGTGTGTTCATTCTGAGACACCGTAGAGAACAGGGAACATATTGCCACATGCTTTGCATGTTTATTCCCTTTTATCTTCATACCTTTCTCTCAGTCCTTTTCTCTCCCTAACAGACAACCATTCCATTATCCTTAACATGTACGTGTTCTTGCAAACTGTGTGTTTGCATGTATTTTCTTTAGCTTATACCAATGGTAGCATCCTCCTTCCACATTTTGGTTTTTTCATTTAGCACTATGTTTTACAGACTGTCACCTCACTGTGTCCCTATGGAGTCTGTGGCTTGTAACCACTGCCTGTCCCTCCTCAGTGTGCCCTTACCCATCCTGCCGGCCCACTCTCCCAGAGGGGGGACGCCCAGTGGCCTCCAGCAAGCTATGTTGCAGTGAGCTTCCTTTTACGGACGCTTTATGGACTTGTGTGTGCATTCTATGGGCATATATCTTGCTTCTAGGGCTGTAAGAGACATCTATCTTTGTTCCCTGGGGCCACTTATGTAGTAAATATTAATCCGTAACTGTTTTCTAGTCTTCTATATGGATCTTGTTCTTTCAATACAGTATCTCATGTGACCACCTCAATGACCCTGTGGGCTTGGCTGGGCTGACTGCATTGTCCTCAATTTATATGGAAACATAAGTGACTTGATGACAAGAATAATACATGGTTATAAGAGGTACATGCAGGGCTGTGCAGGTTTTGTTTTGTTTTGTTTTCATTTTAAGCAGGCTCCGTGCCCAATGTGGGGCTTGAACTTACAGCCCTGAGATCAAGAGTTGCATGTTCTACTGACTGAGACAGCCAGGCGCCCCTGGTTCTTATTAATCCAAAGCCTTTTCTGTTCCACTGTTCCTTATTGTTGTTCCTCAGACGCTCTCATGCTCCCAACACTCCTGCCTTAGGACATTGGCCCTAATGATAGGTCACGTTATTATTTGTTTATTGCCCTGTTCTCCTGCCAGCACGCAAGCTCTGTGAGGACATGAAGTCTGTCTCTTCCCTGCTGGGTTCCCAGTGCCCACAACAGTGCCTGATGCATAGAAGGTGCTCAGGATGTGTTTGCTGAATAACCAGAGAAATCACCTCTGCACACATGCCTTTCAGGACAAAACCTCAACAGAAGGACTTGTTATCTTGCTGATTTGGGGGATTAGTATCATTTCCTTGGGACATAATAAAAGGAATTGGGGAAAGTCTCTCATTAAAATCAAGGTTTTGGGTGGAGGGATCGAGTGGGGCTCCCTTCACTTAGGCCTTTCATCAGGATCTTAGGGGGACACTAACCCATGTTCCCTCTCAAGGGGCCAACCTTCCCCTAGCCTAACCCTCAGGGGTCTGTCCAGGGTTCCAGAAGTAACACTGCATTGGGAACCAGATCTCGCTTCTGGTTGTGGCTCTGCTGTTCCCAGCCATGGGACTAGAACAGGGGACCTAAGCATGGTCCTCGACCCTTAAAAAATACTTGAGTGCCTACGACCTCACAGGTCTGACGTGAGAATCAAAGGAACTATCAGTGAATCTTGCCCAGGGAGTGGGGTTGATTCCTCCATTTCTCAGCTCAGTCTTTGAAAGGTCTTCTCACAACAGCAGGCACCCTGGGATAATGCCAGGAGCCATCCGTCCCTCGCCAGGTGTAAGGCAAGCTTCACTCCTTTCTGCTGCGGGTCCTCAGGAAAGCTGGGCAAGAGTATCTCTCGCTTTTCCTTTCTCCCAGGTAATCCCTGTCGCGTCTCCTCCTCCTGGCCGTGGCAAGTGTCCAGGCGGTGCCCATCAGTCACCTTACCTCTTGGGACCTTTATTTTCCTAGCTATAAATGGGGAGGTTGGGCTAGAACAATCATCTTGGGGCTTCCTTCTCTAAAACACTATGATCTGAGTCTTAATTTTCTTTCCCTGCCCCTGTTTCACCCCAGCTGTGTCTTTGAAATCCTTCTGCCATTGAATTGTCTTTTCTTCGGAGCCACACACCTGCTCTGATACCTAGCCAGAACCACGTGCCCCACCCTGTTACTGGGGTTCCTCCCGGACCTCATTGTCTTTCTAGAACTGACTCTAGCTTTTGTTAAGCCCCGCTATTCATATTCTAAGTCCACATGTCATTCTGGGAGAGGAGATTTTGCTACAGAGCCTCACACAAATAATATGCCCTGCACGTACTCTCTGCAACAGGACACACACACACACACACACACACAGCCCCTCCAGTGCCCAGGAATCTACATGCCTGGGCATAACTGTGTGGGCGCAAATATTCAGGGACAGCCAAATGACTATTTTAATGTTTCTTTGTCCCTGCGGTGCTATCTAACTATTTATTTAGTAGCTTGATGCTGTTTGCATCAACAACTTTGCCTTATAGGCTGCTCTTCACGTTTATGATTCTTACTGTGAAAAAAATTGCTTGCCTAACATCTGTTCTGAATTTGTTTTTTCTGTATTTTTATTTATCTATTCCCTATTGAATTAAATTTGCACCAAGGACAGTAACTTGAATTGGACTCCTCAGTGTCCTTCAGGATTTCTATACACTTCAATACATCTCTTAATTACTCTTTTTTTTTTTTATTGTTGTGAGCTAGACGTCTGTACCCGTGCTCACACAGGCAGATTGGTTTGTAGCTTACCTCTCCCTGTCCCCCTCTAGGGAATAAGTTTTATTAACTGAATAAATTAAATGGACGAGTATATTCAATAGTGTAGAGAGGTTTATCGTTATAGGTTTGTTTCAGATAATTTTCCCTCTTGCTGTCCAGTTGCCTTCTCTCACCATAGCTCTGTTCTGGAGAACACTCACCTGCAGCCTGGCAGAGTCACAACTCACCAGGACTGGAAAGGACACTTCATCTTACAGGTAAAGAAGCTGAGGATCAGGGGAAGAGGCTAACTTCCTGCCCCAGAGCCAGAAACTCATGAAAAATGGAGCACTCCTTGAACCCATATCTCCTGGCTGCCAGGACTGGGGTTGTCCTTTGGCAGTGAGAGGTCCCCGGGTGGGACCCTGCCACCACGCTCATACCATGCCATTGCTGTGGACCTGGGCCCCTCAGGAGCACATGTGCATGTTTTCCATGGGTGTGGCAGGCACGGTTTGGGTGAGGGACATGCAGGAGAGTGCACGCAGGCAAGCTGGGTAATGGGCAGGGCCATCTCTCGTGGACTTCTCTGAGGGCACTGTCGTTGCCTGGCCTTTTCCAAGCTGGCTTGTATGAACTCAGCTGAGTCCTCATTAACCCCGTACTGTCACCACTAGAAACCCACATCAAGACTGACAAAGCATATTCCTGGCAGTAGACAAGAAGGTCCCAAAAGAAGGGTGGTGAGACCTGCTTCTCTACCTGATGCCTGGGAAATCTACTAGGTGTAGGGACTGTGACCAAATGGCTCTCTCTGACATCCATTCTTGGCTCACCTTGGGAGGAACGTTCCCATCTCCCCTCTTTATGACTTTTCCAAACACTCTTTTCAGGGTCTGTGTCCATGTCTTCCAGTGGCACAGTGACAGAGGGAACATTTCCCCCTTATCTGCAAGAACTCACTGCTGACTCCACCCCAGGCATCGTCCACTCAACAGATATTTCAGTCTTGGTTATGAGTATAAATAGCACTGAGCTGATGGCCCTGGGGAGACCATCCCTCCCTTCCAAAAAAAAAAAAAGAAAGAAGTATCACTCGTTTCTTGTTTCCTGAAGAAATTTGGCATCTGATTTAGAAGAAAAATGCAGATGAGGGCCAAGTTGCACCGGCATGCCAGGTAGTAAATAACTGAATACATGATTAAGCAGACAACCTGAAGCTATGAATTGGGTAGAATCATGGGCCAAGGAAGGCAGAGAGGCTTCCAGGAATAGACGGTACTTGAGCCTGGTCTTCAGGGATGATAGCAGGGAGATGAGGAGGAAGAGGGAAGAGTATTCCTACTGGGTGGAGTTAGAGAAAGACCGTAGGGTGGGAATGAGAAGCTGACATCTGGAGGTGGGGACAAGGTGGATCAGCCTGGTCCGTGTTGACCCATGAGCCTGAAGGGAGACTTGAGGCTCTCTGCTAACTATATGCACAGGGGCTGGACAAGTCCTACCCCAAAGGGTGAATCTGAAAATTCATCTTGGTGCCACCACGTCATGGAACCTTTGATTCAAATGAAATCTTTGGCAGAGCCGGGGAGTTGCAGTGCAAAGTGATCTGTGTGCTCAGCTGCCCCCCAGGGTACTCTGTCCAGCCAGAACGGAGATCACCAGAGCTGGCCACGAAGGCAGACACACAAGTGAGGAAGCCAGCGGAGTGGCCCTGTAGGTAGATGCCTCCCCATAGTGGTGGAAGAGAAATAGAAGGGTGGGCCACAGGTTTTATGAGGAATAGGGACCGGGTGGCTTTTGGAATGCAAGATAAAGGTGAAAGAAACAAGGTTCTGAAGTTTCAAGTCTGGCTTCAGATCAGCCTGGAGCAGGAATTGGAAAAGTCAGCAGGATACCAAGTGATTTCCCAGAACTAGAAAGGCAGATTCAGAACCATCCCTCCATTTATTATGATGTGTGAGGTGCCCTCCTGCTAGCTTCTCAGGGATGCAAGGAAAAAATAAGAATAAGGCTTTGTCCTCTAAGAATTCAAAGTAAGGAGCCCATTAACAGATAAAACAGAATGAGATGCCAATCAATGGAGGGGTGGACCAGGCCCTGTGGAAACTGCAAGGAGTAAGGGGTCTGAGAAGGCTCCACAGCAGAAGGGACAGGTGACTCAACTAATCACAGAGGGCTTTCCAAACTAACAAGATGGAGACAGAGACACCAGATAGAAAATTGGGCATGGAAGATGGGGCCTGGAGATATACTGCAAATTTGGAGAACCACAAATACCCTTTTTCATAGCAACTATATGTGGCTGTGGTTCCCAAACTATGTGCTGAGGCAACCCAGGGTGCCACAGTGAATTTACAGGGGCTTCCTGGGATATTTTAAGTATTCATGGGGAACACAGTGACATCTGTTGGTCACTGTGAGAAGCACCTTCAATTTATGTGTATTCCTTTTACCAAAGTCCACCACATTGTTAGAATGCAAATAATCATGCAGTTGTTTGGACTTACTTTGCTTAAAAATGAGACCCTTGTGTTACTTCCTTTGGCCTTGGGGGGCTGTGAAAAGCTACTGCTACTGAGTCACTAAGGGTGCCATGAATTGAGAAAGTTTGAGAACCTTGGTGGAAGGGGAATAGGGCAGGGAGAGAGGTTACCAGCTCCTGCAGGGAGACCTCATGACAGGCCCAGAAGCTTGGACTTGTTACTTCAAATAATGGAGAGACATTAGAAGTTTATTAGTCATGGGACAACATAGTCAGCTTCTGTTTTCAAAGGTAGTTTTGGCCTTGAGGGGGGGAGTTGGTCTGGACGCAGAGCTGACTGGCGGCTGCTGCAGAGGTCCTAGTAAGAAAGACGGCCCCTCAACCTAGCAGCACTAGAGGCTGGGGCTGGAATACACACGCTCCATTAACGTCACAGAACTCCTACGGCTTGCCCAACTGTAGTCAGTGCTAGACAACAAAGAGAAATAAGGTAGGACTTCTTTGTTTAAGGCACTCACAGTCAAGTGGAAAGACAGCCAAGAAAACATCGAACTACAATAGTGAAGAGCCACTAGCAGTTCAGCAGGCAGGAAACTGAGAAGGAACACTGTTCCAGGAACCTGGGGGAACAGCATGTGCAAAGGTGTGGAAGTAACAGATGAATCAGGGGGGTCATCAGTCGTGGATGTTGGGGAAATGGGGAACAAGGAGGGACAAGGCTGAAGAACAGGGGCCAGGTTGTGAGAGCCGAAGACTCCCAAAGCCCTTGACGATGACCACCCGTTGAAGGATTTTCAGTAAAGAAGTGGTACAATTGGATTTGTGGTTTACAAAGTCCTAGGTGGATAACTGAGTCAGGAGCAGGTGGGGAAGATAAGCCAGAATGACGAAGACATAGTCTCTGGGTGAGAGATCCAAAGTCCAGCCAGGAAGTGAGAGACCAGAGACTCTACCAGAAGGGAGAGGGCAGGAGGAAGGAGCTGAGCAGGCCCCAGGCCCCACTGAGAGGGGCCGAGCTGATAAAGGGCCAGTTCAGGCAACAGGCTCTGTAGGGCTATGAGGTCAGGGTCAGCCCCAAAGTGTGAGTACCCTGAGCCTTTCCGGTGCAGGTGACACACTGCTTGCTCCCGGTGACTCCAGACTCCATGGGCTTGTGACTCTGTCACTGCTCCTCTAGAAAAGTGTCCCTGGCAGCCTTAATCTGCTCTGCTTCTGCTAACTCGGGCCTCCTTGGCTCTAATGACAAATTGGATAGCAAGATATCCCAGTGAGCCGAGCAGGGACAGACCTCCAGGGCTCCTAGGGCCATTCTTCTGCCCAGCACTGTGCCGGCGGCCCCGCCCAGGGGAGCCCCTGTGGAAGCCAAATGCCCCAGTACTCCTGGCACTGGACCTCTACTTAGCCTTTCCCAGAACTTTCTAGAAGTTGAGAGTCTGAGACTCTTACAGCTGTGCTCTCCTGCAGTCTATGCCCTATCTGCACTGAGCTCCCTCCACTTCCAAGCCAGAGGTCAGACTTAAGAGCAGGACAACAGCTACCCTTTAGCCTCCTCAACCTGTTGGGAAATCACACTGTCACCAAGGCAAGGACTTATCAGAAGCTTAACGTGTAGCAGCTGCCAGAGGAGCTGAAGGCCCTCAACCATTCTTCAGTCTCTACCTGGAAACCAGGAGTGTCTGGATGAGCGTTCAGATTCCTTCTGCGGACTTTTTGGGGAAGGTAGTCAACATGTCACCTGATCTCCCGGGGGCAGCCCCCACCCAGCGTCTTCATCCTCTACAAAGTGCCTCTAGCAGGGTGCGGCGTGCCCTCTGGGACCCACAGGGGCCCCACGCTTCTGATGGAGTGGTTATCACAACCAGCAGTTACCTAAAATGTGGTACTGTGGGCAAAGCATTCTCTTATTTCTCATCTGACCCTCATAATAGCCTCTTTCATTAAAGAAACTGGCTCAGGAAAGTTGTGGTTTGCTTGAGGTGACACAGCTGTTAAATCACAGGGTAGGGCCTTGAACCCAGGCCCCAGCAGCTGCACCACTGCCAACCCCCAACCTGACTCTTAAAAGATGCAGTGGAGCCAATCCAGTGAGAAACCCTTTTTTTTCCTTGTCTTTTTCTTAATACAAAGTCACAGGCTCTCATTATAAAATACTGGGGTGTTAAAGAGATACACAATGTCAAGTACAAGCCATAATTTCCTGCTCCAGATACATGCACTGTTAGCTAAGATATCTTTCTCTAGACTTTTCCCAGGCCCTCACATAGCACCTGACACAGAGTATGTGCTCAATAAATGCCTGTTGAATGAATCGTCAGATAGACTATTGTTTATTGACACAACCAAATGCACTATTTGACAATGTGCTTGTCCATTCAGCTGTGTAACATGGCCATCATCTCATGTTGGCTCCTGTAGCTGCCTTGGGGACCAGCCCCGATAGCTAGGTTACCACTCACAGGGGCAGGCTATCTGGAACAGGGCCAGGCAGCCCACAGGCTCAAACCAGCAGTCTACCCTGCCTTGGATCCCAGAAGACAATTGTCAGGTATTTTGATTGAAATGACTGGTCAGTTAAAAACAACAACAACAACACAGAAATCTGCTCGTTAAACAAGTCAGACAAGTGGGTCTTCTTGTTTGCACAATACTTCACTGATTTGCTTAAAATATTCTCTTCCAGCAGGTGCTTTAGAGTTCAATAAGCAAATTCTTATGTGCATAAATAAATATAAATGCATATAATTGGCTAAGAACTTTTACCACGAGGTGAACCAAGAACTTACCTTGGTAACCGGGCTGGGGAAAGGGTTCTGGTCCATGAAGCAAGAAGCCGCTCTAAGTTTCCTCCTTTACAAGACAGCGCCCGCACAGCTGGCTTCTGACTGCTTCCTCTCGCACACCTGCTCAGGTCTGGAGCCATTCCACACTGGGGCGGCCTGGGAGAAGGGTGTCCGTTGAAACAGGTGGTGGCACGGGCAGCGGTGAGGGGCTCAGGTCAAGTCTTCCCCTGGGGCAACTTCTCTAGGTTTCAGTTTCCTATTCTGAAAAGTGAGCATATTAACGACCCCATCCATTTTCTATGAGGATTAAATGAGCTAATACAAAAAGGCACCTAGAACAAGGCCTGGCAGGTAGTAAGCACTCAGTAAAGGCCAACAGCTGTGGTTAGCTTGAAGCGTTCTGAGGAGGGTCCTCAACCCATCCAAATACCACTAACTGATTTTGCTGAGATAGGACGTTCCTTCATACCCTATATAGAGGAGACTTAGAATTCAAAGACCATGATGGAATTCTTTACCAATTCATGAGAATTAGAGGACTGAGGCTACACCAGACTGCAGAGATGGTCTTGTCTTACTTCCATATTTCAGAGGCGAGGATGCTGAAGGACAGGCTATTCGCAGAGTTTGCCTGCAGTGTTTGTCTGAGTGAGTTACAGCGCTGTATGATCCCAGATCTAGGCTCCTGGGATCCCATGCCTGTCACTTTGTAGTATGTCACCCCATCCCAGGAAACACTAAGGTGCCCTCCATACCTTCACACCAGTACAAAACTGAGACCAGACCCTCTTGGGGAAGTACATTTTGAGAGGCAGGATGGCATCAGGTTTTCCCAAAGTTGAGAAGGAAAGGGGGTGCCATATTAGTTAGGACTTCTGGGTTACAACTGATGGAAATCCAACTCAAGTGAACTGAAGCACAAAAGCCAACCTAAGCTTGGAGGATCCAAGGAAGATTGCAGCAGGTGGAGCCATGAACTGGACTTTGCATTCCCTCAATACCTTTTTGTCTTAAAACTCTGTTCGTTCCCATTAGCTCCTTCTGCAGACAGTTTCTACCATGTGGTAGAAAGATGGCCACCAAGAGCCCTTTATTCACACATTCCCAGTTCAGCAGCTCCAGGAAAAAGACCAAGTGTCCCGCCTGAAGCCTTCATATCCAGTGAAGGATTCTGATTGGTCCTCATTGGGTGATGTGTCCACTCCAGAACCAGTCACTGTTGCCAAGGAGATGAGACAGTGTGATTGGCAGGCCTGGGTGGTGACCCCATGTCCATTACCATATGGTGGGGATGGACTTGGTGGGTGGAATGGCAAGGTGCTATAATTGACACCTTCTCCAGTGCTGCGTGGAATGGGGGAGGGTGCTTCCCAGTGGAGGGCGGGGCAGGCCGGAACTCCAGAACCTTCCCAGGGATCCAAAAGGAAAGCTTGAAAAACCATCTTCATTACATGTTTCTCTGTTCAAAATCTTTGCAGGAGTTCCTCAAACTACAGATGAGTGTTTGTATAAATATAAATTCACAAGATTATACAATTTACATGTAAAATGGGGCCAGTTTCCTCATGAGGTTCATAAACCAGCTCTGAAGCAATTCTAAAGGAATTGTGACAAAATTGTTTTTAGCATTAGCGATATTACTGGAAAAAAGCACAAAGACTCCCAAGGTGCCCGCTTGGAAGGACAACTTCCATTTGAACGTAGAAGTATTTTGTTTTTTTGGAAAAATACAGATTACATGTAAAATTATTTTGGCAATAACTAAATCGACACAAATGTATCACCAAAATATATGTGCACCCCAGGGTAAATGCATGTGTTTTACATCTAAGAATATAAGGAAATGAATGTGAACTCTGGTTAAATATAGAAAAGGGTTTTGAGCTTGGGGTTTGTGGGTGGCCAACCTGGTTATTGTCAGTCACATCAGGATTCCCTGGGGAGCTTGTTAAAATTAAAGGGGCCTGGGTTCCACCCCAGAGATTCTGGTCAGGTAGGTCTGGGTGGAGCCAGGCCTTATTTTCTAAGTGTTTAACAGACAGTTTTGACTAACCATTGAGGCTGAAAATTACTCCCTTCAGACAAAATTTCTCAGAGTGTGGAAGTTATCTTCTGATACCAGAATCTGGAGAGCCTATTAAAATGTAGATTCTTGGGGTTCCTGGGTGGCTCAGTCAGTTAAGCATCCAACTTCAGCTCAGGGCATGATCTCATGGTTCGTGGGTTTGAGCCCCACGTCAGTCTCCGTGCTGATAGCTAAGCCTAGAGGCTGCTTCAGATTCTGTGTCTCCCTTCTCTCTACCCTTCCCCCACTCATGCTGTGCTCATTAATTCCCCCCCTCAAAAATAAAATAAACATAAAAAAATGTTTTTAATGCAGATTCTTGGCCCCACCAAGCCTAGTAGATCTGACTTGGTGAGGATCAGAGTTGTAACTGTATAGTTCATTAAGCTCCCAGGTGACTTAAAACTTTTTTTTTTGAGATAATTATAGATTCATAGGAAGTTGCAAAAAATGTACCCAGAGAGATCCTGGGTACCCTGTACACAGTCTCCCCCAGTGATGACCTCTTACATAACTATAGTCCATTAGCAAACTAGGAAACTGACATCGGTACAACCCACAGTGCTTATTCAGATTTTGTCGGGTTTACACACACAGTGTACGTGCACACCTGTGTGTGTAGTTCTCTGTAATTTTATCACATATGTAACCACTACCACAGCCAAGATACAGAACTGTCCCATCACCAGAAGTGTCCCTAGTGCCCCTCCCTTTAGAGCCACCCCAACCCATCACCACACACATCCCTAACCTCTGGCAATTGCTAATTTCTTCCTCTTCTCTACAATTTTGTTATCTCAAAAATGTCATACAACAGAATCATGTGTCACCTCTCTAGACTGGCTTTTCTCACTCACATAATTCCCTTGTGATCCATCCAAATCACTGCATGTTCAATAGCTTGAGGGTTTTTTTTTTTTAATTGCCGCATAGTGTTCCATTATACGGACGTATCACCCTTTGTTTAACTTTCCATCTTTTGAAGGACATTTGTGTTGTTTCTATTTTTGGTCTATGACCAAAAAAGCTGCCGTGAACATTCATGAACATGTTTTAGTGTGAACATAAATTTTCATTTACCTGGGATAAATGCCCAGGAGTGCTCTTGCTGGGTCATATGGTAAATTGTCCTTAGTTTTACAGGAAACTCTGGGGCTCAAACTGGGGCTCCTGGGTGGCTCAGTCAGTTAAGTGTCTGACTCTTAGTCTCAGCTCAGGTCATGATCTTAAGGTCATGAGTTCAAGCTCTGTGTTGGCTTCCATGCTGGGTGTGAAGCTCACTTAAAAAAAAAACTTCCAAACTATTTTCCAAAATGACTGTACCATTTTACATTCAGATGTAATGCATGAATGATCTGGTTTCTCCACATGCTCATCAACATTTGATGTTACTATTATTTTTTCTTTTAGCCATTCTGGTAGATGTGTATCGATATCTCATGTGGTTTTAATTTGCATTTCCCTCATGGACAATGAAGTTGAACATGTTTTCATATGCTTCCTTGGCATTTCTATATCCTCTTTTGTGAAATATTTGTTCCTGTCTTTTTGCCCATTTTTTATTGGTTTGTTTGTGTTTTAACTATTGAGTTTTAAGAGTTCTTCATATATTCTAGATGCAAGTCCTTTGTCAGATATATGGTTTGCAAATATTTTCTTTTAGTCTGTTGACTGTTTTTTCAGCTTGACACGGTTTTCAAAGAGCAAAAAAATTTATTTTGAAGTTCAATTGATCAATTTTTGTTTTTTTATGGATTATACTTTTGGTGTCAAGTCTAAGTATTCTTTGTCTAGTCCTAGGATCCCAGGTTTTTTTTCTAGAAATTTTATGTTTTACATTTAACTCTGTAATCCACTGTGAGTTAATTTTTGTAGAAAGTGTAAGGTTCATTTTTTTGCCAATACATAATCAACGGCTCTTGCACTACTTGTTAAAAGGTTATCTTTCCTCCATTGAATTGCTTTTGTATCTTTGTCAAACATCAGTTGAAAATATTTTTGTGGGTCTATTTCTGGGTTCTCTATTCTGCTCCAGTTACCTATGTCTATTTTTCTGCCACTACCACACATTCTTGACTACTGTAGCCAAGCCTTAGAATCGGGTAGATGATTCCTTCCCCTTTCACTCTTTTTTCCCCCCCAAAATGGATTTAGCTATTCTAAGTCCTTTGCTTTCCATATAAATTATAGAATAAGGCTGTCCTTGCCTACACAAATGTTTCTGCTGTGCTTTTGATGGGAATTGCATTCAATTTACAGATCAGTTTTGAGAGAATTAACATCTCTACAGTGTGGGGTCTTCCAGTCCATGAACATGCCATTTCTAGCTATTTAGGTCTTCTTTATTTCCTCTATATTATAAATGGCATTGTGCTTTAATTTTGGTTTCAACATGTTCGGTATTGGTATACAGAAATACTATTTTGGGTGTATATCTGTTGATCTTGAATTCTGCAACTTTGCTGAACTCACTTATTAGTTCAGGATTTTTTTAAAAATTATTATTCCTTAGGATTTTCCATTTGGACGATGACGTTATCTGAGAGCAGGGACAGTTTTATTTATTCCTTTCCAATTTATATGCTTTTTATTTCTTTTTTTCGCCTTATTGCACTTGCTAGAAGTTCTAGTACTGTGTTGAATAACAGTAGTAAGAGCGGTCATTCTTGCCTTGTTCCCAATATTAGGAAAAAAGCACTCTGTCTTTCATCATTAAGTGTGATGTTAACTGTTGTGGTGTTTTTTTTTTTTTGTAGATTTCTTGTAGATACTCTTTTTTTAAGTTAAGGAAACTTCCCTCTATTCATGAGAATTTTTATTACGAATAAGTGGATTAAATACTCTTTCTACATCAACCAAATGATCACATAATTTTTCTTTTTTATGCAATTTATATATGGATCATACTAATTTTTTTAACATATTGAAACAGTCATGTATACCTAGAATAAATACCACTTAATTGTGGTTTATAATCTCTATAACATTGCAAGTTTCAATTTGCTGATATTTTGTTGAAGATTTTTGTATCCAAATTCATGAGAAATACTGATCTACGTTTTCTTTTTCTGTACGGTCTTTTCCTGGCTTTGGTATCAGAGTAATACTTGTTTCATAAATTGAGTTGGGAATTGTTCCTTCCTCTATTATTTTCTAGAAGAGAGTGTAAAATTATTAATTTTTCCTTAAATGTTTGGTAGAATGCTGCATTGAAACCATCTGAGCTGGGAGATGTCTTTTCCAAGAAATTTTAAATTATGGGTTCAATTTATAGTTATAGGATTATTCACATTGTTTATTTAATTTTGAATGACTTTTGGTAGTTTGTGGTTCTCAAGGAATTGGTTCATTTCTTCTAAGTTGTCAGATTTATTAGTGTAAAGTTGTTATATTGTCCCTTATTATTTTAATGGCTGCAGAATCTGTAGTGATATCCCATTTCATTCCTGATATTAGTGATTTATATCTTGTCTCTTTATATTTTTGTCAATCTTGCTAGATGTTTATTAATTTTACTGATTTTTTCCCCAAGAGCTAAGTTTTTGTTTCATTAATTTTTTTGTTTTTGTTTTCAATTTCATTCATTTCTGCTCTTTTATTATTTCTTTCCTTCTTTTTGATTTAAGTTTTTTGTTCTTCTTTTTCTAGTTGTTTGAGGTAGGAACTTAGATTATTCATTTAAGATTTTTTTCTTCTTTTTGGGGTGCCTAAGTGGCTCAGTTGGTGAAGCATCTCAGGGTCCTGGGGTTGAGCCCCACATTGGGCTATGCTGAGCATGGAGCTTGCTTAAGATTCTCCCTCCCTNCTAATTTGACAATAAACTATTTGTAAAAAAAAAAAAAAAAGATTCTCCCTCCCTCAATCTCTCTCTCTCTCTCTCCCTTTGCCCCACTCCCCTGCTTGATCTCTAAAAAAGAAAAAAAGAGATTTTCATCTTTTCTAAGAATAGAAATAGCATTTAATCATTTAATGCTATAATTTCTGTCTCAAAATTACTTTAGCTACAACCACAAATTCCAGTTAGTAATCTAATTATTATATTTATAATAATGTGTTTGTTTTTTTATTCTTCTTTTTCTTGTTTCACTTGTCTTTCCTTCTTGAAGGTTACTTGAACATTTTCTCGAATTCCTCTATGACACTAAAAATTTTTTATATCACTTTATATTTTTCTTAGTGGTTGTATAAGTATACACATGTAATTTATCACAGTCTACTAGTATAGATGCTTTACCACTTCAAGTGATATAAAGAAACTTTACTTCCATTTTGGCCCCCCTTACCTTTCTTAATTAAAAAAAATTTTTTTAAAATGTTTATTTACCTTTGAGAGAGGTAAAGACAGAGTGTGAGCAGGAGAGGGGCAGAGAGAAAGTAATCCGAAGCAGGCTAACAGCATAGTGCCCAACAAGGAGCTCAAACTCATGAAGTGCGAGAGCATGACCTGAGGCAAAGTTGGACACTTAACTTACTGAGCCACCCAAGCACCCCTATCCTCCTTTTTAACTATAATTATCTCAAGCACCATCTCTTTGTTTTTTTCAATGTTGATCGATTGATTGATTGAGAGAGAGAGAAGGAACACACACAGGAGAGAGGGAGGGGCAGAGAGAAAGAAGATGAGAGAGGATCCCAAGCAAGATCCACACTGTCAGTCCAGAATCTGATGTGGGTCTCAATCTCATGAACCATGAGATGAAATCAAGAGTTGGATGCTAAACCGACTGAGCCATCCAGACGCCCCCTTAGGCATGATCTCTAAGTATATGAAACCCCACATCAGATGGTGTTACCATTTTTGCTTCAATCATCAAAAATGATTTAAGAAACTCATGAGAAGGCTATCATTTTTTAGGCTCTCTTGGTTATTCTTTCCTTTCTGAAGTTTCAAGCTATCTTCTGTTATTATTTTCCTTCTGTTTGGAGAATTTTCTTTAGCCATTTTTTAAGGGGAAAACTGCTAGTGACAGGTTCTCTTAGTGTTCCTTCATCTGACAATGGTGTTATTTCTTGTTCTTTCCTGAAGCCTATTTTCTCTGAGTATGGGACTTCTGATTGACAGTCCTCTTCTTTCAGCATTTGAGAAATATGCTACTTCCTTCTGGCCTCCATGGTTTCTAATGAGAAATCTACTGTCCTTTGAATTAGTGTTCCTTGTAAATAATCCATCTCTTTTCCCTGGCTGCTTTCAAGACTTTTTCTGTTCTTAGTTTTTGGAAGTTTAATTATGATATGTCTTGGCATGGATTTCTTTGGGTTCCTCCTATAGAGGGTTCACTCAGCTTCTTGAATCTAGAAGTTTATGTCATTTGCCAAAAAGGAGAAATTCTCAGCAGTTATTTCTTCAAACCCAGGTGACTTTTAAGTACATTTTATATGTGAGAAGTGTTGCTCTAGAGTGGGTTTCAGGAGTCCAAGAACCCCTCAAATTGTATACAAAATGCCATGAATGGCCATGTTTCTTAGGAGAATGTCTGCAGTTTTCACTAGATTCTCAAGAGCCCAAGACACTCCCCATAAATTTTATGAAAGGATTTGTTCATAGTCATATTGAAGCAATTTGGGTCTTCTAGGTTAAAAACAATAAAACCTAGGGGCACCTGGGTGGCTCAGTTGGTTAAGTGTCCAACTTCGGCTGAGGTCATGATCTCATAGTTTGTGGGTTCGAGCCCCATGTCAGGCTCTGTGCTGACAGCTCAGAGCCTGGAGCCTGCTTTGGGTTCTGTGTCTCCCTCTCTCTCTGCCCCTCCCCCACTCACACTCTATCTCTCTCTCTCTCAAAAATAAACATTAAAAAAATTTTTAAAAAAACAATAAAACCTAGTTAGTACCATTTCTTTCCTTCTGTCACATCTGTTGAATTCCTATGTCTCCAAGATTGCTATTTTCCCAACAATTTTGGAAAATATGATCACTTAGGTGAGTATTTTCTAAGTGCTTAATATATACCATTTTTCCCCTAGTCAGGGAGAAAAGGAAGAGTTAAAAAAATTAAAGACATATTTAGCTTATGAAAAGTTCTCAGTAACTGAGAATTCAGAATAAATTTTGCTGCTTTCATACCTTATGACTTTACCCTTTAAAATCTATTCCTTACAGCTCTGAGCTGGATATGACGGTGATAAAATTACATCCTGAAAGTATAATTTCATAGACTAAAAACATGGCATTATGCAGCGCTCTCATTTATCATCATCACTTGGGTTCGCTTCATACAGTTGGTAGCTAAGCACTCATAGTCTCCCCAAGTTGACTTGTCCCTGGACAGTTGCACAAGCGGGTTCCTCTGCCTGGTACACCCTCACCCCCTTTGCCACCCACTTTCCAGAACGAACTGCTTCTCTTTTGGAACTCCGTTTAAGAAGCACCACCTCTGGGAAGCCTTTATTCTCTTCCAAGTACTGAGGTGGGTGTGCCTCCAATGTGACCCCTGCTTCCCAGAGGTCACGCTGTGGGCTGATGACCTAACTTTCACTCCCACCAGACTGTGTGACCTTTGAAAGCTGGGACTGGGTCTTAGTTGCTGTTGTGCCCCCAGGACTTTAATTAATATAACCAGACATGTATTCAAGTGGTGCTTTCACTTAGAGTTCACTACCACCAGCTGACTGGCTGATCCTTTCCTCTGCTCATTAATGTCAGGAGTATCTGTTGACCTCATTCATGTACAGGTGTGGCAACCAGATGTTCAGCCCTTCACCAGCAAGTTTAATCTTTCCTGAATTTCCACAACATTTATTAATTCACATTAGACATCTTCCAAGGATCAGTATATAAAAGTTTTGGCCTTCTTTTGCTAGAATACCTGTCTCTCCATTTGGGGGCAATATGGACAACACTGACTTCTGCCATTTTTGTTTCCTACTGGATCTTATAAGTGCCTTAATATTGTGTTTCCATTTACAGATCTGTATTTTCTATCAGGCTATGAGCTCTTTGGGGGCAAGGACTCTGTCTTATTTATCCCACAGTCTCCAAGGACTGGTGCATGGTGGGATTCCAGGAACGTCTGTGGAATGAAATGAGATGTTAGATCATCACAGCTATACTATTCCTCATAATCAGCACATGCACTTCCTTATCTTCTCTACATTTTTACTTCCTATTTGTCTTTTATCTTCTATTCTAAGCCACTGTGAACCCTTTTGGGAAAGGAGAAATGGGTAGATTAATACATTTCAAAGTAATTTTTTTACTCCCTAGGTACTATCTTGGTCGTCGGATGTTTATTGTTATCTCCGAGCCAGACATGATCAAGCAGGTGTTGGTTGAGAACTTCCATAACTTTACCAACAGAATGGTATGTGGTTTTCTTTCTGCATATGGATGAATGGAGAATCATTCTAGGATTCAAAGACTGTGCATCACATCTAACAGGGACGTGATTGGGCCTCTTATCGCACTTAGATCACTTCAACTCAAAACAGCTCTCCAGTGAATTCTAGTTTCCAAAAGAGACATACAGGACTGATACAAAAGAATGGCATTTGCATTTAAGAAATGCTCCCAGAAAGCTATAGCTCAAGAGAAGTTCTGGCTAATAAAAAGGCTAAAACCAGAAGGGTTTTTTGTTTTTTTTTTTAAGCTTTGCTCAGAGCTAGAGGAATCCAGAGGGCACAGGTCAAGTGACTGAGGAAGACAGAGTAAGGTTAATAAATATCAGAGGCAAAGCAAAATTTCAAGCCTCTTGTGCTTACATCTTTCCCAGAGCATATAAAAGTCTTAAGGCTGGAAAGGGAAGACAAGCAACATTACAAGGGAAATTTGTCCCCCTCATAGCAGGAGAAGCCCTGTAAGAGGGCTCCTCGGTGTCAGCTCAACCCAATCCACTAAAGAATGTGCACATTCCATCTTTTTTTAGAAAGCACATATCCTATTTTTGATCTTTCTCGAGAACTTCCAGAGAATGAAAGAGGTGACTAAGGGTGGCAGAGGTCAGTGTTGTCCTTACCTTCCAAAGACGGAGAGATAGGAGTTCTAGCAGAGAAAACCAAGAAACTTTACATGGATTCTTAGAAAGATTCTCAAGTGAATTGGTAAGTACTTGCTTGTGAGAATTCAGAGCCTCACGATCTTTTTTTGGAGGGAAGGGGGCAAATTAAACTCAACTTCCATTCTTACAGGAATAGTAGAATCGTGTTTACTGTTGGTTATCTGGCAAACTTCTGCACACCCACCTTATGCCAGGCACCGTGTAGGTGACTATAAAGAAACAGATGTAGGGGTGCCTGGGTGGCTCAGTTGGATAAGAGTCTGACTTCAGTTCAGGTCATGTTCTCACAGTTCGTGAGTTTGAGCCCCCCGATGGGCTCTGTGCTGACAGCTCTGAGCCTGGATTCTGCTTCGGATTCTGTGTCTCCCTCTCTCTCTGCCTCTCTCTCATGTGTGCTCTTTTTCACAACTAAATAAACATTAAAAAACTTTTTTAAACAAAGAGAGAGCGCAACAGAAGATCTAGTCTTGCCCTGAAGGAGCTCACAGCCTTGTGCCAATGGCAGACAGGCAGAGACCAGTACAATCTCGTATGGGAAGTGCCCCTGTAGTGAGACCCTGGATGCCATCCAGGATGGGGGCACAGCCTTAAAGATAATAGCCTAGCCCCCTGCATTCTGTGCTGGTTGAGCTGCTCAGAGTGTTTTTTTCTCATTAAATTTCATGAGAACTTATGAGATCGGCACAACGATCATCTCTCCTTTCCAGACAAGGAAACTAAGACCCGGAGGGGTTAAGTGACAACCCTGATCACATGCCTAATGGGAACAGGGATTCATTCATATGCCACCTCCCAACTCAAGTCCTTACTGCCACCACTATTAACAGCTGCCTCAGGTGACATTTTTGGATTGTCAAGGTTTCACTGAATAGTTGGTTGCTCACCCCAGAGAAGTTCATCTTCCAGTCCCAGGTGTTGTGCCCAATTGCAGATACCACATGGCCACTAGAAGGAGGTGACCGCCTGGCCGCTAACATCATCACCTTAGGGTGCATTTGAAGGAAGTGCAGAAGTTTAACTTCTCTGGTGCCTCTAGAGGCTCCTCCCCAAATGTGATGTTGCTTCTTCCTGTGCAAAGTCCCCTGAAATTCTTTTGTGCTGCCAGGATCCTAGGAATGGAGTCTGATAGTTAAGGTTAAATGCAGCTGTAGAATGCTGTTGGGCCAGACTCTAAGGAATGTGGGTTACAGAAGTGGGGGAAGGGGCGCCTAGGTGGCTCAGGCAGTTTAGCTTCCAACTTCGGCTCAGGTCATAATCTCACGGTTCGCGAGTTCGAGCCCCATGTCAGGCTCTGCACTGACAGCTCAGAGCTTGGAGCCTGCTTCGGATTCTGTGTCTCCCTCTCTCCGTCCCTCCTCCAGTTGTGTGTGCACGTACCCGCTCTCTATCAAAAGTAAATAAACATTAAAAATTTAATAATAAAAAAAAAAGGCAGGAGAAGCCAGTGAGTCACAGGAACCCAGGCCCCCAAGCTGCGTCCCACTCAGGTAGGGAAGGCACTCCTCAAGCCTGCCTGAACCCCTCCGGCAGTGACATATGATCTGGCAGCCACGTGTCTCTGTATAGCTTCACATGACATTCAGGATGTCATCAGGGCATGGAAGCCAGAGAGCTGACCTGGAAGAGAGCTGTGCCTAGGGCAGGCAAATACCCAGCACACAAGTTCAAACAGGGGGCACAAAATAAAGTTGCCTCAGCTTCAGCCAGATTCTCTCCAAACTCATGGTCTGTCCTCCTTTTTTCCATCCCCCAGATTAATTTTTTTCCACTTTCCAGACCAGGATCCCCAGAATATGGTTCCGTTTTCCTTCTTCCACTCAACACAGTGTCCATGGGATAAGGTTCAAGTCCCCCAGGCGAGACTGAAGGGCCTCTGTAATCTGGATCCATTACGTAAGCTCCAACCTCACCTCTCACTGCTCCCCAAGACAGGCTGTCCTGCTCCAGCTGGACCGACCCCTCCATTCTCTCAGTAAACTGCTCTAGAAAGTCCTGCCCCTGAACCTTTGCTCGTGTTGACGCACTTCCTAGCACCGGAGGTGGCATAACAGTGGGTCCTGGGTTTACCAGCAATGAGAGCTGGAATAAATCATTTAACCTCTTCAAGCCTCTCATTCTGTCTCTGGAAGAGGGAGGTGATCTACCTACCCGGGCTGCTGTGAGGCTAAATGAGATCACACCGACATGTCCCACCTATGCAGGTGAGACAAGCACTCAGCATGTATTAGCTACTAAATCAATGGAAGACCCTCCCCTTCTCCCCCAGCCACTCCACCCTAGCTCTTCTTCCAGGCTCTCCTCAAATTATGCCTCCTCCAAGAAGCTTCCCCTGCTTCAATCCACATTTACCTTTCCCCTTGTCTGAACATTTGTCATCAGCACCACATCATCACTGACCCATTGCGCCTTCTGCTATATACAGCTAAATGAAGGTGTGGCTTTCACGCTAACTCAACTATTAGGTCTTTCAGGGAGTAATCCTTCTCTTTAACACCCCATGACCCAAATACATGAGGACTATTCGGTACCCAATATATTCTTGTTCCAACTGAACTGAACCTCTATCACTGTAACATTTTCCCCAGAATAACCAAGTATTTACCTGAACCTGGAGATTCAATACACACTTCCTCTTCTAGATCATTCCCAAACATGTAAAAAGACCCATCAAAGATTAGATCTCTAGGAAACCCCAATGTTTATAGTTTTCCATCTGGGAATGTATTCACTTATCTTCAGCTTTGTTTATGGTCTTTAAGCCAAGTCCATATTCATGATAAAACAATCCTTAGTGACTCAATTTTTTAAAAACCATCTTTAGAGTGGGATTTTCTCACAGGTTTTTGAAAGTCAAATTAAATTGGGTTCTGTGGTTCTCTCTTATCCATATGCTTATTTATCCGCTCAAAAAACTCAAGGAGATTAGTGAGGCATGCTTTCTTCATACTGACACCATGCTGCCTATTCTGTAATAAGCCATGTTTACTTAAGTGTTCAGCCATTCAGCTTTTATTATACATTCATTCAGTAAACATTAAACACTTATTCCATGCAAGCTTCTACCAAATGGTCCCTTGTGATACAGAAAATACCTCAGCATATTAGTTTGATCCATTAAGTGAGAAGGAACTTTGATAACACATGGTTTCTTATTTTGACTGTGAGAGCCCATCTCTGCTCACAAATCCGGGCTTGACTTGGGCATGTCCTTGAACAGCCTGATGGAGAATGGCAGTGATGTGGGAAGCTGAGTCTGGTCCTAAGATTTGACTGATGGAGCTCACTGGTTCGAGGTGGTGTGACATCACAGAGAACTCTTTGACACACATTAGCACGGAGCAAATATTTGAAGTCACAATTGTTGAATGAAATATTTTTTTCAAGCTCAAGAACATTCGGCTGAAGAGATGGTCAGTCAGACCCAGGGTGGCAGATCNTCCACAACCTCTCGTTCATATTCCAGATGGATTCCCTGGGCCCCTATCTATCAGGGCGCTCAGCACTTCCTGAAGTGCCTTCATGGTAGTGCCGCCACAGTTGACCATTAGACCCAAATCAACCTTCTTAGCATTTATGGAACCTCAGATATCCCAGCACCTCAGGACCCAGTTTCTTTATTTAGATATTTTTAATTAGCTCTTCTTTGCTATTGGGCACTTCATGAAGCCATGAGGCAGGTTTTTTTTTTTTTTTTTTTTTTTTTTTTAATCAGTGGGAAAATGGAGCTGGGTTCACATAACTCGGCAGAAACACTCATAACCAGCAGGGAACTTCTAATTCCTGGCCTCTCCTCAGGGCAGGGGTTGGGGAAGCTGTAGGAAGGTCGATAAGAGGTAGGGTGGTCCATGTTACATCAGTCTAGTTGGATGGGGGCATGGAGACAACACGTTCAGTCACTAAACCTGCCACCAGGAGGTCTGTGTTCTGGACCAAAATGGCAGCATGGCCCACAGGGTGGGCTGCAGGCTGCCCATCCCCAGTTCTACTCCTTGCATTTGAGGCAGAGGTGGTGGTATGTGTGTGGGGTGTGGGTACCAACCCTCACGTCCTCACAGACAACACTGGGGGCCCTCAGTCCAGACACAGGTCCAGCTACGCCACCAACTCACAAGAGTCGCACCTATAGCCACATAATGGATTGCTGAGTGGTTTTATCCAGAACCATCAAGACCCAAGGGCCTGGCTGCCTCAGGTGCCGCCTCTCACCACATGCAATGTGGGAATCATAGGTTTTCCTGTGAAACCACAAAGCCCTTGGCACTGGAAAAGATTATGAAAGTCCTGAGCAAATGAGTCATTGAGAACCTTCTTACCCGGTGTATCTGTAGCAGCTCCCGGTTACAGAGAAGAACAGGGACAGAACACCTTGTTCAGAGCTCATCAGCAAGCAACCCCCACCCAGGGCTCCAGGTGGATCAGGCCACCCATGCTGGGGCCCAGGAACCTGCCTGCTGGTGTCCACTGAGGCGGAGGTGGGGGGAAGCCCAGCCAGTTTGCCATACAATTGCCCCCTATACATGTAGCCAGTACCTCTCCACTGACAGCTCTTGAAAACTTACTCATTTAGGGTTTCTGATCCCCTTTCCCTTAAGTAAAACATTGAATAAATGAAAACTTGCAGGTTTTCAAATGTGCGCACTAAGATTTATGCCCTGAGAACACTCTTTGTGCATAACTTAGGCAAGTCTCATCCCCTCATTCAAACCTTGAATGCTATTTTTAGCTTTGTGTTTCTATTTTATAAAGTTTTAATTTAAATTCCAATTAACAGTGTAATATTATTTTCAGGGGTACCATATGGTGATTCAACACTTCCATAGGACACCCAGTGCCATCACCAGTGCCCTTCTTAGTCCCCATCACCTCTGTCACCCATCCCCCACGCCTCCCCTCGGGTAACCATTAGTTTGTTCTCTATAGTTCAGAACTATAGAATTTCTTGGTTCACCTCTCTTTTTTCCCTTGTGAACATTTGTTTTATTTCTTAAGTTCCACAGGTGAATAAAATCATATGGTATTTGTCTTTCTCTGACTTATTGCACTTAGTAGCCTTGTGTTTCTTGAGAAGGGTCAGGGCACATGATAGGTCCACAGCTCTGAGCAAGGCAGACGCCCATACTTAAAACCCAGACTGCCAAAAGCCAGAAACAGACGTGTGCACTCTCATTTGCCTGAGCCCTGTTATGAGCCAGGACTTTTTGGCTTATATGACACACTGTGCTATGCACAGAAAACCCCTCAGCCTGAGCTGGGAGCATCCCATCCTGGGATGGGCTGCTCATGGTCAGTCGCCAAGTGACAGCCATGATGGGATGCCCACCACTCATAAGCCTCCCCTTACCCCTACTTTCCCTGTGCCTGAAAAAGGGTCCAGAGAATTGCATTTGGTCTATAAAACACATGTAGCCTCACATTTTCAACTTGGTAGGTAAGTGTGCATGCTCACATTTTTAAAGGCATAGCGTGTATCATGAAGTCTTAGGAGTGCAGGAATAGTACTTACTAAGTGGTATTGATTTGAAGGCGCAAATGCTCTTCTTTCAGTGCCTTGTAGAACTTTTTTAAACTTCAACATTTTGCTGAAAATGATTTCATATTCTGTGTCTTACTAGTCCCTTGGTTCGACAGAAAGCTATCTTTACATTTTTAAAAAAGAGCTAAGTAAAATCTTGTTCTTGCATTTATACCTTTCTTTAACTTTTGTGGTGGCAGAAGTAGAAATGTGTGTAAAGCAGGAGATTTATTTCTAGACTTTGGGGGAGAGAACAGTAAATAAGCCACAGAAGCAATTCTGGTGTCTCAGTGGTTGGATTCCTGAACATCTCAGGAAGTCAAGTCACTGTGCCTGTGAGTACTAACCCTCACGTTTCTCCTCTGCTCTGCTCTCCTTTTAATGACACCCCATTTCTCCCCATTCTCCCTCTTCTAAGCCATAGCTCACCAATATGGTGAAAGGCACTTGGCTTAAAGAAATGAAACCAGAATCTGGATTTGCCGCCTTTAAATAGCTGAGTGACACAGACCATTCCTGGCATTTCTCTGAGCCCCTGTTTCCTCTTGGGTCAAGTATGAGTGTTAGATTAGCTAACCCCCAGGTCACTTTGGTTCCCAGTTCAGGTGGCAGTCAGCACCCTTGGGTAAACCATGGCATCCCACCAGCATCCCAGTGAGCCATCTTGAGCTTCAGATGCAAGGGTCCCTCTTAGGGCCCAACAGAATTTCTCCTCCCAGCCAAGTGCGACATGTGCTATATGAGGGACACTTTGTCCCTCCATAACACTGCTTCTGGCAAGAAACTGCAGAGCTTTTGAAGGTTTTCCTCTGAAGATTTAACAAGCCCCCCTGGCCCCTACCCCAGTCAAGAAGAGCCCGAGCTGTGGGGCACGGGGCTAACAGAAGTGCAGTTCCAAACCTGTAGTTTCTTCCTTTTTGGCAGCCAAAATGCTACGAACTCTATATTGGCCAGGGCCACCAGAGTCCATATCAGGACTTTGTCCAAATTAGAAGAGGTCCCCTTCCTTCCACTGGCAGATGCCAAGTTAGCAGATGAAGCCTGAGCTGGGTTTAACCCCTCATGTCCCCTAAGCCAGCCCCCCCAAGCCTTCCTTGGAGGCCATGCTCTCAGACTAGAGCGAAGGGAACATGGTATGTTTCTTGGGATCATTTTCCATTGGCCAAGAGTGCAGAGATGAAAATTGTCCAGTGGGGACGGAACACTTTTGCTATTTTAAAGCACCAGACGGAAGCCCTGTTTGGTTGGAATCTTTGAACAGCCAGATAGCAATTGTCACATGTTGAAAATCACATGTGTTCAGGAAATAGAATCTGGGGTTATCCAGGTGAGAGCATTCTAGAGCTGTGTTGATTAATATGAGGCAGTGCGAGAGGTTTCACATATGTGGGTGAGGAGACAGACAGGTGGTGCTGTGGAGTACAAGGTCTTCTGTACAAGGTTGTGTGAGAACCTGAAAGTTTGCAGCCACGGGCCCAGCACTTTGTGATCATGGCATACTTTGATATGAATATTTTTGGAGCCTACTTGACATACTTTTACTCTATACAGGTAGGCAGGGACTGGCATCATGACCAGTGATTTATAACCCATACCCTGTTCACCTGTTACGGCAGCTCTGGTTGGCTGCTGGGAGAACTGTGGTCTGCCCTGGCAAGGCATCATAGAGATCGTACGAATCTTAAGTCAGTGTTCTTACATGTTTCAGGACACAAGAAGACTTTTCTTTTTGGCTACAGCTTCATATTCTTTTACACTTTTTGCATAACAACATGCGTACTCGGTTATGGCAAACATGCACGGCGTGCATTGTGCAGCCCTCCGGGAAGAGCTGCTGACTCTCACGTGGCTCTGTCAGGCCGGTTGAGAAGGCCCGGTTTGGCCCACGCTAGCCACCCCAAAAATGGTGCTCTCTCGTGTGAACACAGAATGCCAAGGTGTTGGTTTTCTTCTGTAACTTGGTCCTCGGGATGATGGGATTCTTTGAAGTTTTAAAGCTCAGCTGATCTAATAAGAAGCTAAACTCTTATTTTAAAAGATCTTAACTGAAAAGACAAACACATTCAGCTGTCCGAGGGAAACTTAGCAGGGGAGCCATGGGGCTGCTACTGATCCGTCACTGCCTGGCCGGGCAGTTTTTCTTCATCCCTGGAGAACCGCCCCCAAGATTAATGAAATGGTGTGACAAACACTTTGTTGGCTGTAAGATTAGCAATATTGGTTGTAAACCACCCCCATTCCCACCCTTCAAGTCAACTGTGAGCTCCTCTCAGGGTAAGGATTCTATTCTTTGTCTTGATAGCCTCAGTGCTAGCGTAGCGCCTGGCACATAGTAGGGGCTTGATAAATGTTCACAGCTTGCTAACGCTGTGACCAACAGGACTTTAGTTGGTGGAGGATGACTCCCAGTTTGGGGTTTAGTAGGCGGAGGAGGCTTTTCAAACTTGTTTGACTGTGGCCTACAGTAAAGACATTTTCACATCATGACACAGAACACACACACCTAATCTCTCTCTCTCTCTCTCACACACACACACACACACACACACACACACACACACACCTGTCTTGAAAACAACAAAATACTTATCCTTACTTTGCGAAATGCTCCTCTGTATGTTCTACTGTGTTCTATTCCTTGTGTCCCTTAGCTTTTCTTTTTTAAAATGCTGGTTACCATCCAGCATGTTGATTTCATGGCTGGTTATTGCCTGAAGTTTGGAAACACCTGGCTGGAGAGTCAGTTGAGGTGCCTTTACTGAGACTCTGGACACAAGGCTGGGTGGACAGATAGGAGGCTAAAAAGCGGTTTTTCTGGATCTTTCTTTCTGAGCCTGTGTTCCCTTCCTGTCTCGACAGTCCTGCCCCATCAGATTTACAAGTCCCGTACCTCTTTCTTTTGGGGGAGAGCCCTCTGTACGGAGCTCTCAAAGCATCACTCAGTCAATGAAGTCAATTATTATGTGGAGAAAGGGCTGGAGCGGGACAGGGGAGTTAGTGTTTAATAGGCACAAAATTTCTGTTGTAGAAGATGAAAAGCAGTCTGTGGACAGGTAGTGGAGATGGCTGCACAGTGTCAATGTACTTAATGCTACTGAATTGTGCACTTTAAAATGGTTATGATGGTAAGTTGTATATTATGTGCATTTTGTCACTATTGAAAAAAATACATATGTGAAGATAAAATAAAAATTAAAAAAAAAAAATCCAGCCCGTTGTGGCCCCCTGGAGATGAAGCCGCAGGGTTGGAAGAATTCTTAAGGGTCATTTAGACCAATCCCCCCTCAACGCTCAAGCCTCTTGTGCCAAATTTTCCCAAAGAATGGATTACGGTCACCAGTAATGGGGGCTCATCACTCAAAGCGGGTTATTTTATCTTGGAAATTCTGACTCCTGACTGTTTAGAAGTGCTCCTTTAGAAAGTGAACTGGAACTTGCCCCATCGCTTCCAGTATGGAACCCACCTCCACCCCTCAGGGTCACCAAAGCCACCTAAATTTCTTCTTCCATATAATAGGCATTCGATAGTTTTTCAGTGCATCCTAAGTACCACTCTCTGATCTTCCAGGTCTTCTCTTTCCAGCTACACATTCCAAAATCTGCCAAACTGTCCCCTCACCAACCCACAGCTCTCCTGAAATGACCCATCGGCTGCTCTCCCTCTTACAGCATCATCTCTAGAAACAAAAACATTACTCTAACCAAGTCCCTGAAAACTTCCATCACAAAATGGAGACTTCTTATGGTGGTTCTGGGCTGAGAGGAGAGCACTGGCAGGCAGGCTGATGAGGGACATAGCTGAGGAAAACATGGACATGCTGCACGGAAGACCAGATTTGTCCTCTAGATGCAAGGTAAAAAAACAAAAACAAAAAACACCTCTTGTGGATCCATTCCTTGGGTCTGAAGGACACATGCAAAATCCAATCAACCGTGGCTCTTATCTCTAATTTATTCTGTTTCATCAGAACCCCAGAAACTACCACCCAGCTCTCCTTGGAGTGAGATGCTTTATTCCATGTAGCATGGCTAGGACTGGGTGTTTGCCAATATGTAAATTTTCCTCCTCTGACTCCGGAGCCCAAACAAATGGATTATGTTCCCAAAATTTCATGAAGGTATAATTCTGTAGAGTGACCATAGCACTCCTAAGAATTTCATTTTAAACAGAGAGACATTTCTCTGCAGAAAAGTATGTCAGCAACTTTGTTCTAATATATAATTAAATCCCCTCCTGGATACTTTGCAGTTATGTTTTATAGCTTATTTTGAATGTTCATATTTTATCAGAAAATTACAATTTTCCTCTAAACACGAGTTTTTATGAGGCTTTTGAATTATGGTGACTGGCTCCATATTTCAACTACAAAATAGTGAATAGAAATAGCAAGGGGCACCCGGGTGGCTCAGTCGGTTAAGCGTCTGACTTTGGCTCAGGTCATGATCTCACAGTTCATGGGTTCGAGCCCCGCGTCAGACTCTGTGCTGACAGCTAGCTCAGAGCCTGGAGCTTGCTTTGGATTCTGTGTCGCCCTCTCTTTCTGAACCCCCTCTGCTCACGCTGTCTCTCCCTCTCTCTCTCTCTCAAAAATAAACAAAAAACATTAAAAAAAAAAAAAGAAATAGTGAAACTGTCCCTCACACGTTGTTCCAAAAAGTACTAGGTCTTCCAATCCCCCTGCCTTCCTGAACCTCAGAGCCCTGAGCCTGGGTGCACTCTGACCAGCTTCAGGGACCCCAGTTTTGAGGACTTGGGTAGGAGTAGCTGATTTCAGAATGGAACAGATCGGCCTGGGAAGAAGGATGAAGAGACCTGGTGTTTTGCATGCTTTCAGACTCAGCTTGCCTATCTCCTCCTCTGAGAAGCCTTCCTAGCCAGTCAGGTACCTATCATTTTCTCACCTTGTCCTACTTTTCTCTCACAACACCAGTATTTGTTAGTTTAGAGGCTTACTGTCCGCATCCCCAATAGACTGTTAACTCCATGAGAGTCAGTGCAATGTCTTTTTTTTTTTTTAAATTTAGTGTGCTGTTTTTTTGTTTTTGTTTTTTGAGAGAGAGAGAGAGGAGGAGAGATGTACAGAGCATGAGCAGAGGAGGGGCACAGAGAGGGGGAGACACAGGACCTGAAACAAGCTCCAGGCTCTGAGTTATCAGCACAAGCCCAATGTGGGGCTCAAACCCATGAACCATGAGATCATGACCTGAGCAGAAGTCGGACGCTTAACCAACTGAGCCACCCTGGTGCCCCACAATGTCTTCTTTATTTGACACTGAGTAGCCAACTCCTTGCACATATTAGACACAACAAATGTTTGCTGAATGAAAAAAATGAATGGATGGATGAAGAGAACTCAGAAACATGACAGGTGTTCTCTTAGAAGTGGCTCCATTGGGACATGCCTCTGAAAGATTCTCTGTCTTCCCTTTCCCTCCCTCCATGCTCCCCACATTCTCTCTCGCTCTACATACACATTACCAAAGACCCAGAGACATGAGTCTGTCAACTCTTGGCCCAGCCTAATCAATCCAGCCACACAAGACCCCTTGCCGCAAAATTCAGATGTGAAACTCAGTCCCAGGAAAGACTAGCCCATCTCTGATAAGCCTTCTGTTTGGTCCTCAGGGAACCCTCCCTCAGCAGGGGGAATGCACAACACGTAGAAGTTGCTGAGTTATTTGTACAGTGGTGACCACACTGTAACAGAGCCCACAGCTGCCCCCAGCCCCTCCGCCATGAACCTTTACATCATTACCCATGAGGCTCTGCATGCTTCCTCTGCATGCTTGCAAGAGAAATCTCCTAATTTGTTGGTCACTAGTGGACTTTAACCAGAGTGTTTACCATAGACCTGTGTGGTCACCAAGGTGGCTTTCGCTCCCTTGTGTCCTAATCTGCTTGTTTTCCTCAGGTGTCCGGTTTGGAGTCCAAACCTGTAATGGACAGCGTCCTGTTTTTACGTGACAAAAGATGGGAAGAGGTCAGAAGTGTCCTGACTTCTGCTTTCAGTCCTGAAAAGCTGAATGAGGTAAGACGCAGGAAATGCATCCTCCCCACCCTGAGGGAGGTTTCTTCTCTCCAAACGGGCGACCCAGCGCTGGTTCACACATCACTTGTCCAGATTGCGCATTAAAATGTCCTGCCCACTGGGGCCTCCAAACCCCCCTATGACATGGGGTACGTATGGGAGTGTCTCCCCTTTTTCCAGTCTCCCACATTTCCATTTGCAGCAACTGTGAGTCTATCAGCATTCTTGTGACGGCCCAAGACTCTGCCCCAGGCACTTTGCTGGCGCCCAGGACAGAAGTGCAGGAGTGCCCTCCTCTGCTTCCATATCAGACAGATCACCTGCAGATCTTGTGAAAATGCAGATTTTGACTCAGCAGGTCTGGGGTGGGGCCTGAGATTCTGCCTTTCTAATAAACTCCCAGGTGATGCAGATGCATCTGAACAGTGAACCACCTTTTACACAGCAAGGAACCAGAAACAGGTTGAAACACAGGTGAGCTGTGAATCCAATCTGAAATAGGGAAGAGATGGCCGCGAATCACTGGGGGGAGGAGGGGGTGAACTCTAGGCACGCAGACATGCCCAGGTTAACCTTGGAGGCCAAGTCAGTGGACCAGGGGCATCCAAAACATGCTGCCAGCTCTCTAAAACCCTGGGCTCCCTCTTTCACCCACAGACCTGCCCTTTTCTTCAGGCTGTCTGTCCTGCCTCTTGGTCAAGTTCTGTTACACTTGATCTTCACTGATGGCCTCTCAATTGCTGATGTGGCTTTGGTGTCTGAATTTTGCACCAAAATTCGGGACTGTGCACTTGAGCCCTTCCGATGTGAAGCGCTCAGGAACTGCCTCAGTCAGAGTGCCACGTGCCTGGGCAACTCCAAAGCAAGCGTCCTTCCAGAGCCATCCACTGTGTCTAGCTGTTCCAGAAAGCCTGGGCTCAGAGTGGTTTTGTTCTTCAGTTCAATAAGTGAAAGCTACTCAATCTCAAGATGCTCATCCACACAGTCCTAATTAATTCCTAGAAATCTTCTGAAGCCCCACCCCCCGGAAGAGGAGAGATCCCATACTTCAAAATGAATCCCATCCAATAAAACTCACTCAGAAACCAGTGGTCCTGCCCACATTCACAGAGCTTTTGTGGTTCCACACAGCCTTTTGTATTTAAGGGCAGAGAGTGAGCTCAGCTCATAGCACCGGCTAAAACTCATCAAGCTTTTATCTGTGCCAGCACCACTCTGAGAGCTTCCCACTTACATTAACACACTTAATCTTTATCACATGCCTGTAGGTAAATACTATTATGAGCACCCTCATTTCACAGATAAGGAAACTGAGGCACAGAGAGATGAAGTAATGGGAGCATATCACACAGCTTGTAAGTCAGAGCCAACATTCTAAACCCAGCTCCTGAATATGCTTAACCTCTCTGTTTGCCCGGCTTCTCTTACCTATGTATGATTTTTGAACACTGTTCTAAGGCTCCGTAGGACTGTCCCAGGAGCTACCTGGAGGGCAGGGAAAGGAAGAGGGAGCATATGGGGCCTATGTGGAAACCTAGGGAGCTCAGAAGCAGCACTTCTGTCTTTTCGGCCTACATTTGGAATCAACAAGGTATGGAAACCCATTTCACGCACAGGAAATACAAATTTCTCCTTTCTTACCTGTACGCCCTTTGAGAACCATAGCTGTGCCATCTGGTCACATGCCGGAAGGGGACACTGCAGCCTGACCGGCAACAGGGCAGAAAGACACAGGACAATGGACCCAGATTCTAGGAGGGCTGCCCAGGCACGCTCAGTCTCTTCCTCCCAGGCCCCAGTCTGATAAGGGAGGGCGTGGAGAGCAGGCAACACCTGCCTCCTCAGCTGTACGTACACATGGGAATCACCTGGGAGCTTCAAAAACCATTGCTGTCTGGGTCCCACGTCTAGACATTCTGATTCAATTGGCCCGGCTTGGAACGCAGCCCAGGTCTGAGGCTTTGCAACTCCCCAGCTGATTCTAACGTGAAGCCAGCGCTGGGAGCCACCCCCTCGTGGAAGTTCCCCACGAGGAAACGCAGGGAGGGGAAGTCTCGCCTCAGCTGAAGCAATGGGCCCTGCTCCACACTTTGCTGTGTTAGATTCTGAGACCTCAGGTGAGGATGTGTTTAAAGAGAGGGCTTGATTCTTTAAAACTTGCAAAGCTGGGGATGCCTGCGNAGCGCTGGGAGCCACCCCCTCGTGGAAGTTCCCCACGAGGAAACGCAGGGAGGGGAAGTCTCGTCTCAGCTGAAGCAATGGGCCCTGCTTCACACTTTGCTGTGTTAGATACTGAGATCTCAGGTGAGGATGTGTTTAGAGGGCTTGATTCTTTAAAACTTGCAAAGCTGGGGATGCCTGCATGGCTCAGTCAATTAAGGATTGGTTAAATCAGTTAAGCGTCAGCTTGGGGCATGATCTCACAGTTTGTGAGTTCAATCCCCGCGTCAGGTTCTGTGCTGACAGCTCAGAGCCTGGAGCCTGCTTTGGATTCTGTGTCTCCCCCTTTCTCTGCCCCTCCCCTGCTTGTGCTCTGTCTCTCAAAAACAGAAAAAAAAAGTTAAAAAAGGTTTTTAATAAAAATAAATAAAATTTGCAAAGCAGTGTTTTGACCACCCAAACCATTTGAGGGAGAGTCACCTTTATTGCATGTAGCTGCTAAAACACTGAGTTACCAAAAGTAGGAGAGGGGACGAAAGGTAGGTGAATGATGTGGGTGGACAACACTTATGCAAACATGTGGCAGCACACTTCTTTATTCATGAGGAAATGGTGAACTGGCAGGTGATTTGGATGTAGAATCTCACCATTTGTTAAAAAGAAAATGATGAAGGATATTGGATTTTTTTTAACTAAGCGAGAAAGGGAAAAAAGTGTTTTCTTGCCAGATTTGAGCTATGTTTCTTTGGGAAAAAAAAATAAATCTGAATCTTTTTTCAAGGTCTAGGTTTCTTTCGCACCTTATAGAGTATACTCCAGAAATGGACATGATGTCATTTTCCAAACAAACTCCGTGCTCCTGGGATCCAAAGCATTTTCTCCTCCTGGTTCAGAAATCAAATTCTTAGAACCTGAATTAGGTGCAGAAAATAGAATTCCTCCAAGTGTTTTACTGCACTGAGGTACCTAGGGGAAAGGGGGAGGTCATAAAGACAGGGAGGGAGGCAGAGGGAGCCGGAGATATGGGGGGGAGACGTTTCTTTTCTTTTTCTTTTTTTTTTAAGTTTATTTATTTTGAGAGCGAGAGCGTGAACATGCAAGAGCACGAGTGGGGGAGGGGCAGAGAGAGGGAGAAACAGAATCCCAGGCAGACTCACTGCTGTCAGCGCAGACCCTGATGAGGGCCTTGAACTCCCGAACCGTGAGATTATGACGTGAGCCGAGATCAAAAGTTGGATGCTTAACCGACTGAGCCACCCAGGGGCCCCAGGGGGAAGAAACTTCACAGACCAGATTCCCTGGGGCTTGCTTCAATTCTACCCCATTACTTAACATACACTCCCAGTAAACTGAACTCTATTGAAAATCTTCTTTCCACTTAATATAGTTTAAGTTCTTGGGTTTCCATTAGAAAGGATGCAATTCCAGTGGTAGCAGTACACCTCTTTCTCTCCACCTCTGGGGCATTTAGACTGGGTGAGTTTAAGGCTCTTGGGGGGGAGCATCTAAATAGATGCATCAGCAAGTAGTTGACTACAGATGTGGAGCTCAGGAGAGAAGGGCAGGAAAGCTGGTCCTCAAAAACACAGACATGAGCGAGCTCACCCCCGCAGTACGTGCAGTCTAGGAAGAGAAGAGGGTGGTGGGGAGAGCCATATCTAAGTGCAGGGCAGAAGAGAGACCTATAAGTAAGACTCGGGAAGAACAGCCTGCAATTGGAGTCCAGGAGAATGTGGAAGGGAAATGCACTGCAAGGAGCAAGGAGCAGCCAGAGGTATTAAGCGCTGCTGAAATACAAAGGAACACCAAGACAAAAAAATATGTGACAAAGACAGTATTTTCAAACATAAGCCAATGTCTGCATGTACTGTGCTCTGCAAATCACATCCCCTGTGATTTTCTTTCCTGCACTGGGTCAGTGGTCTTGCTTCTGAAGGAGGCAGGGGGTGCCTTTCAGGACAAGGAGGTGGGTGCTCAGTCTTGAATGGCCGATCAGGCTTTCTCGAGTCCTATTGGGACAGGGGTCTTGGAAGTCAGTCTTGGGAGAGAAAAGAGTTTTCCTAATTCCAAAGGCAGTTTCCCTTGGAATCCAAAGGGCAAGATTTGGGGCTGTGAGCGTGGTGTGTCATTCCACACCAAATTGTAGACAGGATGGAGGATATGACATGGGGGGTGGGCAGGGTACCAGACTTTAGGGCCCCTGACTGCCTCCTTGCCCAGCATAAGTGACCGTCTAGGTTTCTGGATACTTTCTTTGGACTTGAACTTCCCACTGGCCTTTGCTCTTTATGTCACTGGTTCTCAAACCCTGTGTCACCAAGGCCTGCACCAGAATCACCTAGGATCCCTGTTAAAATACATAAATCTAGGGGCACCTTGGTGGCTCAGTCAGTTAGGTGTCCGACTCTTGGTTTAGGCTCAGGTCATGATCTCACGGTTCACGAATTTGAGCCCTGTGTCAGGCTCTGTGCTGGTGGCATGGAGCCTGCTTGGATTTCTCCCTCTCTCTCTCTCTATGCCCCTACCTCACTTGCATTCCCTCTCTCTCAAAATAAATAAATAAACATTTAAAAAAGTACATAACTCTAGCCACCCTAGGACCTACAGAATGAGAATTTCTAAGGGTGACTGAGAACCTGTATGTTTTACAAGTTCCCTGGCACAATTCTGGTGAGAGTAAGAGTGGAAAGCACTGGTGTAAGTCTTCCTCTTAGTCCCTTGTCTGACCACCTCAGACTCAGGGCTTCCCCAGACTTGCAGGAGCTGGGCCCCAGAACCCTGTGTGCCCTTCCCTGCTTTATTTATTTTTCTCTGTAGCACTATTGCCAGTGAACAGCCCATTTACTTTACTTCTCTTTTCTTTATTGTTAACTGCATTGCACTAGGCACAGAACAGGCACTCAGTAGTGACTTGATGGATGAATGAATGGATGGATGAATGAAGAATCAAAGAGTCAGGAAGCTTTCTACTGAAGGATATATGTTAAGACTAAGATAAAAGAAAAATAAAAGGAAATCATTTTATCAAGGAAAAATAAAATAAGGGGATGAGGCAAATCGTTGGCTTTCTCTTTGGAGTCACAAGCATATACAAGCAGAAATAGAAAAAACAGGTGAAAAGACACAGAGAGGAGACTGAGGCACTGAGGAACATGGGGTGCAGGCGGTAGAGACAATCAGAGAACCTTGGACAACAGACCTGAGCCTGCTCTCCCCTCGGTTATGGGCACCTGAGTCAGTTTTCCCTGAAATAGCTTTGAAATATCAATATCTCCATTCCTTTCTGAATTCATAAGTAGCTTGGGGACTTTTATTGTAAAACTTCAGAATTTATTCTTGAGATAAAGATGTGCTTTCCCTTGGAATTCTGCGGCATTTTTCCTTTAGCACCTCGGTGGTCTGAGTCCTTTACTACCTGTGTCTGGAAGTGTCATTAATATTCAAAGGCTCTAGATGGCACCGTCTTTATTTGTGTGCATATTAGGCAGCCTGGGTCAGCAACACTTGGAAGTTACTTTAAAATCAGCATTACATCATGAAGCCATCTTTTTATTTAAAAGGAAATTGGGTTTTGGCTTAAGGTTAGGGACAACATAGAAAGACACAGAACTGGTCAACATTTGGTTGTTGCATCCCTGATTCCAGAAAAAAAGGCCACTGAAATCATAGTCCCGTGACAGCCAAGCTATTAAGGTTTATGTTACAGGACTACTGAGCACCACTGGGAAAACAAAGGATTTTTTTTTTTTAAATCAGGGATCATTTTGCCCAATTGACCTGCCAGAGTCTTCACCCTGTCCCCTAAAAGATTAAGTTTTTAAAAAGGGCAACCAGTAGATTTAATGAGATTTTTAGAGTCTTGTGCTAGATTCTTTACTAAAGACTATTAATGAGTAACCCTGGGGTTGTGTAAAACTTTATTATGGGTCAGGAAGTAAAGAGATTTGATTTTAGGAAACAAAACTGGGGCTAAATTAATTCTTCTCTGAGGGAAAAATATAAACAAGGAGGATTCCATAGGGACCCAGGTTAGCACTAATTTTATTTTTGAAATTTATAATTCATCTGAAAGAGGGAGCACACTGTGAAATCTGCACATTTGTATATTCCTCTAAGCTCTTCTGATTTTAGAAATATCACATCAATTAGAATAAGTTTCAAACACTCTTTTAAGATTGTGTAAGTCAGCACAAAACTGGCAGCTAACTTTCAGTGTAACCAAGATAATATAAAATAATACATTTAAGAGAAAAGCATCAAAACTATACTTAGATGATAATGAACTTTCAAGCTATGAATTACTACCAAGGAAAGGGTTTTGAAATCACTGAGGACTGAAAAGGACCCATGGTCATAGAAATCTGTAAAATACTGCAAACCATCTTCTGAGCTATCTACCTTAACATATTAACAGGTTGGGAGAGATCTGCAGTGAAGAAATATGTTTAACCTTGTTCTGGGCTTAAGTTTTAGTTAAGTTTTTAGTAGGTGAAAGCATGGGTCGTTAGCATCAAAGTCAGCTACTGAGAGAAATGAGGCCATGGGGCACTGTGACTTTGCTGGTAGAATCCATGGGAGCCACCATTTTTAAGTGGCTCCAAATTAGATGGATCATGAATCCAGGCCAATATGGTGGCTTGTGTCTTCTCAGTCCTCAAAGCACTGTAGAAGTGACGATTATTGCCTCATTCAGCCACATAACTAAGCTGGTAGTGACTGAGCAGATACAGGAGACTTGGAAGCTTCAGACATGACAGCCTGAGCCAGGCTGGGTGTGTCACTCAACAGTAAATGAGCCAATCATATCTCTGTGCATAGGGACTCAGTTAAAGAAAAGCCAGACTGACAGGGAAGGCTGGTATCTCTCACAGTTGCCGAGAATCCAGCTCTCTGCCTAATTTTTCACTTTCATCCAGATGTTTCCTGTCAGGAAGGCACAGTCAATAATGTATGAATCTTAAAGGCGGAGGCAGATGTGGTTATTATTCCCTCCAGGCCTTTCCTGCCTTGGAGAAGACGTATTACTCCAGAATGACTACAATTTTAAAAAATTTAAGTTGATATAGCCAGCTTATGAGTAAATGCATAGCTACAATCATTTCAGTGCAAAAAGGCTTCACAGAATTACAGTCTTCATCACGGTTTAGTTTGGCCTTTAAATTTTCACCGCACGCTCTTCGGATGATCATGCATGAGGGCTTCAAGGACAGGACCCAGGCTTCCAGTAATGTTGCGGCAAGCTGCTTTCTCTCGGCTGCATGAGCCTGCAGCAGCCTATATTTAATATTTGCTTTTATTTCTTAATCCTTCCAAACAATACAAATGAAAGTCATTATAACCAAGTGTGGCTGCAGCAATAAATACTTCAGAGTCCAAAAAGACATTGTCCCTGCCTGACCAGTTGCCCATTTTCAAGAATGTCTGGGTATTTATCTAGCAGCAAGAGACCATTATCTTTCAACAGTTGTATTCCACTGACACCTAATCTCCTAATTAAAATCGGTATAATGATGGACTGTTTAAATTCTGGTTAAAATGTTCCTTTTCCATTTGCATTTTAAAGAAAACACACTCCTCATCACGGGTACCCCATCCTGGGTTATAATTTGGCTTTCCTTTGCCAGAATCATAATGTCACTCTGACTTGCCACTGGTTAAATCTAAACGAGCATCTAAATGTGCCTCCCAGCTTGGCTGTTGCTTGGCAACGCCAGCAGCCACCTCCTCATCGGGGTGAGTTCTAATTGGTCACAACTCTTGACAGGAACCGCTGACTTATTAGCAATGACACTTGATTATTCACCTAGATGGCTAGAGCTGATACTTATCAGCAGGAAATTCTGCATAAAAATAAGTCGTGGATGTTTTTAATATCTGGGTGGCAGAAGGAGGTGGTAAATTTTGTTAACTGGTATTAATTTTACATTTGTTAGCCACCAGTTTAAGGCACTTTAAGGCAATTTTTTTCATGTTTAAAGCCAACGATATGCTTAAATACCATCTCCCATCCCTATGAGTTGACCCTTATTTATTCAGAAAATCCCCCTCTGACATCAGTTCCAAAATACCACTGCCCGCAGGTGTGAGAGTGCCAAGTAGAATGAAACATTAAATTCATAAAATTCAATGAAGGTTTATTAGTTCCTGTCTTTAAGGGGTTTATAATGCAGAAGGGCAACAAACGCATAAATTCCTACATGATTACCAAGCATGGAAAACGGTGACAGAGTTCACGTCCTCTTTGGAGCATCAGAAGCCACTCGGGGGAGGTGGGGCGGACAGGGGGTAGCATTAGAAGTGAGTCCTGAAGATCTGACCGAGTTTTGACAGAGGGAAAAGGTGCGTTGCAAGTGGAATGAGCTACAGGAACAAAGGCATCTGGACGAAAAGTACAGGATGTGTTCAGGGAACAGAGTACAAATTGGCTGGAACACACCGTACATGAGAGAAAACTGGAGAAGTAGGTTGAGGCACAGACAGTTCCGTGCTGGGGGAGTGTTTGGTGTGAGCTTCACGAGAGAGTGAGGAGCTATTAGGTACTTGAAAGGGAGAGAGTATGGAAGGAGGCTTCCCCTGGACCCGTGCGACAGAGCAGTTGAGGACAGCTACAAGTCAGACCTCCCCTTTACATGGCCCCAGGGTGACGGCTCCCAAGGGCCATATTTTGATCTCAGGGTGGCAGCCTTTGTTGACGCTTTTTTCTGAATCCCTCCTCATTTGTAGACAAATGAGTCACCCAGCCTACACACCATGAAGGTATGGGAGTAATCTCAGTTTGAAGTTTAAGATAATGCAGAAGTGGGGCGCCAGGGTGGCTCAGTCAGTGAAGTATCCGACTTTGGTGCAGGTCATGATCTCATGGTTTGGGAGTTTGAGCCCTGCATCTGGCTCTCCACGCTCAGTGCAGAGCCTGCTTTGGATCCTTTATCCTCTCTCTGCCCTCCTCCTACTTTCACACACATGCACGCACGCACAAGCTCTCATGCTCTCTCTCTCTCTCTCAAAAATAAATAAATATTAAAAAAAAAAAAAAGATAATGCAGAAGGGGCCTTCCTTCCCTCTCCCAGTTCAGGAAATGGGGCTTCCCTAGCACTCAGGCCAACTCTGTTCTCCAAATTTCCAGGGGCTCCAAAAGCCCAATAATATTTGTTTATGTGTTTGTTTTCCAAGTGCATGTCATCAGAGCTGCATGAAGTGAAATTATAACCTAGAAGCAAACTGACTGAGGAACAAAGGGAATGTAGATTCTGATTTTGGAGGAAAAAGCAACAAGCCAGGAGTCAGAGGATCTGGATTTCTAATTCTCACTTTGACTAAAGTATTGGAACATAAAAATAACCAGATTTAGGTCTTTATGTAATTCTGAAGTCAGTACATCAAAGAAATACAAAAAGACTTTCTTACGAAGTAGGGCAAGCAGAGGGGCTCATGGATCCAACCCCTTTACTGTGAGCAACTAGGAAGTTGCCTGCTCTTTCCATGGTCCCCAAGTCACTTGCTCAATCTGATGCTTAGTGACATTTGAATCCTAGAATGTCCATGGAAAGGGACTTTAGAGTGCACTGCGACTGGCTCCTTATTTGGGGGTGAGGACCTCAGTTCAGAGAGATTCAAATGACTTGCCCAAAGTAAGAGGTAGAACCAGCATGGGTACCAGGTCTTTGACACAGGGCCAGCTCCCAGCAAACAGCATTGCATTGAAGCTAAGATACAAAGAGCTCTTCAGTCTATGAATGTTCCTTCTATGTTAGGTCCCTCAACGAGCATTCAGTCAATCTGTCACCACATAGATACTCCTAGAGACGCACCTGAATGTGTTGCACTGAGCCCATCCTGACAGAACAAACACCAACAAGTTCAATAGTACATGACAATGTACAAGAGTGGCCACAAGAGGGTGACTTTGAGAGTGTATTAATTATCTATTGCTAACTGTGTAACAATTAGGCCCAACCAAAGTTTAGCAGCTTAAAACAACAAAATTTTATTAGCTCATGGTTTCTGTGGGTCAGGAATCTGGCATGGCAGAGCCATGCACCTCTGTTTCAGGGTCTCTCCATGCAGTAGTTAAGCTGTTGGCCTGGGCTGTGATCTCATCTGAAGGCTTGACTGGGGGAAGATTTGCTAATTTAACTCACATGGTTATTGGCAGTATCCAATTCTTAGTGGGCTTTGGAAAATAAGATAAGTAGCTTGTTCTATGCCCTTCAGCCAATGGAGATACTTAGATAATAAGCATTTTCATTAGACCAATCTGGTGACTGAGTATAGAATGGATCGAAGAGTAAAAAGAAAGGAGTCTGGGAGGCTCTTTTGAAAATTGTTTTTTATAGTACACCTATGTGTCAGGCACTACACAAAGTACTAAGATTACAAAGATACTTCCACTTCTTTGTTCTTAAGAAGCAGGATGACAGCCGTATTCCAGGTGACAGGTGGCAAAGCCTAAATTAGAATACTCAGTGGGGAGACAAAGATCATACAAGGAAGTGATATTAACATGGTGAGGCAAGAACAGGTAGATCAGATGTGGCATTGTCTATGAGGAATGAGAGGGGAGAAAATGATGCCAGACATCCAAAACAGTATGAGAGCATGAGGGGGTCCTCAAGAGGACAGCTAACATGCCTTCAAGAGCCAAGCCTTTTATGTATATGCTCTCTGTCACAACTCTTCAAGGGAGGTCTAATTATTTCCATTTTGCAGATGAAGAAATAAACTCAGTAAAGTCAAACAATTTGCCCAAGGTCACACAACTAAAAAGTGCCAAGGAGAGGAAATCTGATAATTGGCAGTGGCTTTGAGTATTTGCTCTCCCAGGGTCAAGTATATTTAACATGGTAAGCATCTTAGCCTCAAAGGACACTCCAGTGATGAAATTCTGGGGATCACCTAAAAGGAGAGAAGGCCTTGACTAGGAGAATTTCTTAGCCCTTCTTTGTCATTACCCCATGAGTTCTCTTTTGACCACTCAGAAAGCTCTCTCCACCTTCTTGAATTAACTCTATTGTCCTCTGTCTATACCTTGACTCAGAATTCCCTAGATACAGTCATTAAAAAAAAAAAAAAAAAGGATATATCCTCCTTAACTATACGGTCAATCCCAGGTAAGCAAGGACTTCCTTCCTTGAAGAATTTCTTTCCCAGGCTGAGGATGATACTTTACACTTGATGGTGACTGCTAGTTACCAAATAGCTGACCAGCCATACACTCAGCGTCTTCTAGAATATAGACAACCAATGTGAGAGGTGAGAGAAGGAAAAGAGGTAACTTTCCCCTGGGCGGGGGCATGGCTGCTAGACTGTCATCCCAAAGAAGAAATCCTTCTTTTAAAACCTAAAAATGTTAATATTTTATCTGATGATAAGTATAACACATGGACACTATGAAAAATGTGGGAGAAAAACAAAAATAAAAATTTCTCATTATCCTACAAAGATGAAATGTAACAATCCAATGAGAATCTTTTATTAAGATCTTATGATAGCATTGTGTGTTCATCTGTGCATGTGTGTTTGCAAAAGCCACCTATGCCTGCTTGTCTGCAAATCTACAGGAATAACTGCTGGGCTTGTGGATTGTGTAAAGATGATTGCAAGCCCATCAAAGAGAGCGTTTGTTTGTATGCAACTCATGTAAGAGCGAATATTCCATAACTACTTGTGTATAATGCAAGGAAGAAAGCCTGAAATGATGGCTATTGGCCAACACACAGATCATGCTTCACTGTCTTATAATATTTTCTCTGTGTTGCTTTTAAAAACATTTTTCATATTACATGCCCCATCTCATATCACATTAACCCAAATAAAAATGTCATTATCCATTCAGTGCAACAGACAGCAGGCAGAGCATGGTAGAAAATTACAATCATGCCAGTCAGCCACAAAGCATTCTAGTTATAAGCACGTAGAGGAACCGATGGTGGGCGATGGGGCCAGCCCCACTTTGCACTGTCCAACTACAAGTGGACTCAGTATGGGTGGACCCCTCTTTATACACAGGGCACGCTTCTCAAGAGTTGAGTGTAAATCCAATTTTATGTTGCATACCATTGTTGTTACATTAAGGAAGCCGGAAGCTTGATATCTAAAAAGACTTTCTTTCAAACAATATTTTTCTTTTTTTATCATGTTCTTATTCCTCTGAAACAAATCTAAGAGAAATTTTGGTATATGGGATTTTATTAAAATAGAGTTCACTTGTACCACCTTTATTAAAATAATGGAAGAATGTAGCTGGTGAAGCCAGTCATAGTTGTGTCTGAGAGAGTACAGAATTCTTCAAACATGAAGGTAGTCTAAGGAATTCTGAGAGTAATCGCCTAGAGGCCATTAAAAGTGACCCATTTAAGGGCACCTGGGTAGCTCAGTCAGTTAAAGCATCTGGCTCTTGATTTTGACTCAGGTCATGGTCTCACAGTTCGTGAGACTGAGCCCGATATTGAGCTTTGTGCTGACAGCATGGAGCCTGCTCAGGATTCTTTCTCTCCCTCTCTGTCTGCTTCTCCCTTGCTCCCTCTCTCAAAATAAATAAAATACAAAATTTTTAAAAAGTGACCCAGGGGTTCCTGGGTGGCTCAGCTGGTTAAGCATCCAACTTCGGCTCATGTCATGATCTCATGGTTCATGGGTTCAAGCTCCTCATTGGGCTCTGTGCAAACAGCTCAGAGCCTGGAGGCTGCTTTGTATTCTGTGTCTCCCTCTCTCTCTGCCCATCTCCTGCTCACGCTCTGTCTCTCTCAAAAATAAACTAAAAATAAAAAAATAAAAAAATAAAAGTGATCCATTTACATGCACTTTTGTACTGATGGATTATTAGGTGGACAGTTTGTGAGCATTTAGAAAAGGACAGAGTTGTCATAAAGAGTCCATCAAGGGTTACCAAGAACAAATCAGGACAGCCATCCTCATCCCTGTTTTGAGTGGACTTCAGGAGAGGCATGTGAGGTAAATTACATTTCTATTTAGGCAGATCATTTGACAAAGTCTTGCCCAGCCAAGTGACTGGTAAATTGCTGCCTGGATGAATATCCACTTAGGTTCATGCACAGCTGGCTGAAGGGCTGGAATCGGTGATGACTGACCGGTTCTGTAGCTACCTAAGGCAGCAGTCTGGTGGAGGGCCACGGGGCTGTGTTTGATCCTGTATACCTAGTGACAAACTGAACGAAGGCTTAGAAGGCACACTTGCCAAGTTTCACATGGAGCCAGAAGGACTAGGCAGTGTTACAGGAGAGGAGGTCTGAATGCATGAGTGCATCCCTTGGCCCACCCGTACCGGGTACAAACACTCTAGTGCTCTAAGCACTGGAAGCTCGATGAGATGAAAAAATTTTCCCCAGTATTTGCCTCTTACAGATACTTCTTCCAGGAGTCTCAGCAACAAGGAGGGTGGGGGGGGGCACTCAGATGCCCTGATATCTCTCCACTGAGTGTGTATGTTTCTCTCTGAGCATCTGCTCCTTGACCTGCTGTGTGGCTGCCCAGAGGTGCTGCCCAGGCCAATGTCCCTGGTCTGGGAACTGACGCAGCCCCGAGCTTAGACTACAGCTCACTCTTATTCACTGGGAATGTCCTTCTGCTTCTCAGTTGAATATTCAACTGATTCTGCCAGAGACCCGGTTGCTACAGTTCTTTCCTTACCCTCCAGAGCGGGGGGCAGGGATGAGGGGGGTGAGCTTGCAGAGTTATGGGAGGGAGGGAGGGGTCCAACAAAGCTGTGTGTCCCTCCAACCAGCCACCCAGGCTGTCCCAACGTGCTGGGCTTCTCGGATCACTTGAATGTTTTAGGGAGAGTTAAGAGCTTGTTCTGCTCAGAACACATGGCGGGACAACTTTTCACGGCAATAAATATAATGTAAATGTAAAGTGCTTCTAAAGAATGGAGCCAAAAGTGTCAAAAAATCAATTGCCTATGGTGGTGACTCATGCCTATGGAGGTTTTTGTTAACTGGAACCTCAATGTTTGCCTGTCATATGTGTCTTCTAAAAAAATGTGTCTTCAACACACATCTGGGCTTGTGATTGGCAGGCAGGGGAGTGATCCATTTACGATTTTTTAAATACAATTTTTCTAACGTTTATTTAGTTTTGAGAGAGAAAAAGAGAGCAGGGAAGGGGCAGAGAGAGAGGGAGACACAGAATCCAAAGCAGGCTCCAGGCTCCAAGCTGTCACCACAGAGCCCAACGTGGGGCTCAAACTCACGAACTGCGAGATCATGACCTGAGCCGAAGTTGGACGCTTAACTGACTGAGCCACCCAGTTGCCCTAAATGACGTAATAAGGAATCTTACCTGAAATATTGTTCCATTTATGGAGCTGCCTTTCAGAAGTGACACTGATGACTGAGGGAGGGAGACAGAGAGGGAGAGAGAGAGAGCGCACCCGCAAAATGAGAATGGAGAAGTGTGTGCAGACCATGTGTACAAGGAGGGGCGGTTGAAGGGATGGGGAAGAACCATCTAGTCTGTGAGGAGATGCAGCACCTGCCGTCTGAGTACCGGAAGCACTACCAAGAGGAAGAAGGTAAGAGGGGTCAGATTTTGCCTCGGAACAACATACCTTCTAACAAGTAGATTAATACTTTATAACCTCCCCCAAAGCCTCAAAACTTTAAGAGCAAAGACTGAGGCTTACATAATCATTCCAATTCCTTCACTTGTTCAACAAACAATTTCTATGGGCTAAGGCATTGTTGTGGGTGCTGGGGACATAAAAATGAACAAAAAGACAACCTTCCCTGGCCTCAGGAAGTTATATTCTAGTGTTAACACAGTAAAATCTAAACATATTTAACATTTCAAAAATGCTTTCTGTAAGAAATGGTCAGAACAAGGTATTATGGTGGATTGCTTTAGCTACAATGTTGTTCTAGAATGGGCACTGGTGGGAAGGACTCTCCTTGATGTTTCCGACCTGGCTTCGCCAACATGCAGGAGGAAGCAGAAGGTCATGTGGCTGCCTGTCAGCTCCACAAAGAATTCCACCCACTTGAGCCAGCTGGCTGGGGTCAACATGGTGGCGGCCAGAAGTGAGATCCAAACATGTTGGATAATGATTACATGAATGTTCGTGATACCGTTCTCTGTATCCTTCTGGGCCTATGTTAGACTGTTTCCAAGATGAAAATATTTTAATATTTTTAAAAATGGGGGGGGGCGTTGCCTGGGTGGCTCAGTCGGTTAAGCGTCTAACTTCAGCTCAGGTCACGATCTCATTCATGGTTCGTGGGTTCGAGCCCCATGCCGGGCTCTGTGATGACAGCTCAGAGCCTGGAGCCTATCTCCCTCTCTCTGCGCGCCTGCCTCCATGCGCACCCTGTCTCTCAAATACAAATAATAAAACATTAAAAAAAGAAAAAAGAAAAAAAGAAAAGAAACTCAGCTGTTTTCCTGGGTGGGCATGGAAGGCCTCTTCGAGTCAAGGGTTCCCTTATACGTCCTCAAAAATTTTAAGCAGCTGAAGCAGAAATGAATAGCCATCTATCAGAAATGCTCTAAAAATGATTTTCGTATTGAATAAGCAGTTGAAATGGACGACCTTATGTTCCTTTGGAGACTGAGATTCTATACTCTAGCAGAAGATCTAAAGTATAATTGGAACCAAGCAAGCATGGATTTGGGCTAATTCCAGAGAGAGTACATATGGATTGTGGCCTATTTACTCTCTAATGCTAACCAAATGTCATGAAACCGAGCAGTGATTCTCATTTCTGTCTAAGCACTTAATGATCATTTTTGTAATTATTTCACAGTATTTACTATATATCCTTTCTTCTTTTTGTTTCCAATAGAACAGATTGCTTAAGCTAAAATAGACATTTACAGCTATTGTATTTTATATTTGTGAATTTCAGAACTTCCTCTTGAATCTCAGTGGCAGGACAAGTTTCCTTGTCCATTTTCCCAGGAAGCACCACACATAACCTCTTTATCTGCAGCTACTTTAGGTGTGTTCCCTGCATGCTGTCCTAATTACACCTTTGTTATCTGCTATCAGATGACTCCCCTAATCAGCCAAGCCTGCAACATGCTTCTGGCTCACTTAAAACACTATGCAGAATCCGGGGACGCTTTCGACATCCAGAGGTAAGTGTGCTACATGGCTACATGACAGATGAGAAATTGCACTTTTGAATTACTGCTTCTTGTAACTGTACATAATTGCTGGACAATTACCTTGGGACCAGCAAACTATGGAAATGCTAGGGGCTCATAAAAGCATGGGTGGACTGAATAATAAAAAAGGAAACCTGCGTGCAATGTGAAGAGAATATGAACAAAGGCCAGAGCAGGTGTGGCATATGGAGGGAACCCTTGAGTGGGCAGTGGCGTGTGGGTGGACACACCCTCTGACCTCTGCAGACACAGGAGTGGGCAGGAAGGACAGGGTCCCAGTGGAGCGGGGGAGTCTATGAATTTTTACTTCAAGAAAAATTGTGATGCACCTCAGCCTGAAAGCTATGACTTAGCGGTGAACACCAAATTTAAATGACTAATTATTAGGCTCTCCTTCTAGTTGTCCTCTGATGAGTTATGGCTTACAGAGTAGGGCGAGAGACACAGATCAGCCAGAAGCTGGCTCGTTCTTATTATCGCTGCTAATAAAATAACATAATTATCACCAGCATTTAAATTCTGCCACTATGTTTACAAAATCCTCTCGTACACTTTCTCTCTGGTCATGAGATGCATGAGTTGGCTAAAGATAAGACGGGCTGAACAGCTACAAAAGCAAAGTAAATAACTTAAAAACCCTTAACTCTTCCAAAAACAAAATAAAACAGAAAAAAAAAAAAAGCCCTCTTAACTCTTTGACCATTAGGATCAGATGAAATCACATTCAGTAGGCAAATTGTTTTTGCTATATCGGGGACATGTGTAATCAATTGTAGAAATGTTTTCAATAAAGCAGTCAAAATAAAAGAAGTCATCTGGAGATGTCATTTATCCCTTAATGAAAAGCTGTTGGTTAGGAAGAAAAGGAACTATGTATGTGCCTAAGTGAAGCCACAGAAATAAGAACTTTTAATTATACAAGGATATGCATACCCCATTGGGAGCCTTTCTAGAAATAACTGGACTGCTCCTCTAAGATAACAAAAAAGGATCATTCTCATTTAAAATGGCCATTTAAGGGCAGGCTTTCTAGAGCCGAAGAGGTTAATTTTTCTGGAGCTATTGCCAGACACTTTTCCTTCTGTTTGTTTCTAAAGTGCAACGTGTGTTTTCTGTAATAATATACATATGTTCATGAAGCTGGTCCCAAAGTTTGTCTTGAATTTATTTGAGTGTGAAGCGCCCTTGTTTTTTGTTTGTAACTCTTATAAAAACTGTAAAATCATTAGGAGGAAGAGAGGGAAACGGAGCTAATAAAACTAGACAGCCAGGTTGTTAATTCATCAATCCCAACTTGCTATATATCAGTTAACCACTTGATCCTGGCTTTGGACCAACTCTGCACAGCTTTGGGGTAATGCACGTGAGCTCTGGGTCCACTGCTTTTCCTCCCCTCCCCCGCCCTGCTGGGAGGACAGGTTAGAGCATATTTCTTGGTATCTGACTGTGGCTGGTTAATTAAGGCTGCCTGGAGGCGCCTGGGTGGCTCAGTCGGTTAACAGTCTGACTTCGGATCAGGTTATGATCTCACGGTTCATGTGTTCGAGCCCCACGTCAGGCTCTGTGCTGACAGCTAGCTCAGAGCCTGGAGCCTGTTTCAGATTCTGTGTCTCCCTCTCTCTGACCCTCCCCTGTTCATGCGGTCTCTCTCTCTCAGAAATAAATAAAACATTAAAAATTAAAAAAAAGGCTGTCTCAAGCTTGCAAGGCGAGGAAGTAATGTTCTCCCCTCCCCAGTCTGTGTTTATATCAGTGATCAGATGTTTTGGGGTCTCCTCCCAAATTCTGTTGCAATGCTCAAAGGACCCCATCCTAGGGGCTCCTCTCTGATCACCTCCTTTCAGCTCGAGCAGGTAGACTATGGAGCGGTGCCTCTTGAGGCATGTGCATGATGAGCAGGCCAATGGCAGTGTCCTTTCTAAATCCAAATGGTCTCCTCTCCCGTAGGTGCTACAGCTGCTACACTACAGATGTGGTTGCCAGTATCGCCTTCGGCACCCAGGTGGACTCCCAAAGGGCTCCCGAGGACCCATTTGTGCAGCACTGCAGGCGTTTCTTTGCGTACTCCATCCCCAAGCCTATCCTGGTTTTAATCTGTAAGTACAGCTCCTGCCCAGGGCAGTAAGACGGGGGTCCAGCAAGCTGGCCAGTCCCCATGATGTCTGGGAGGCCCAGGCAGCTCTCACCACGACTCCAGGTGTTTCTGAGAGTCACCCTGCAGAGTCCACTCTGCAGAGAGAGGTCTTATGTTCCTGGAGCCACCCAGGCACCTCTTGTCACCAGTCAGGGCCACCCATCACCAAGACAGGTAGTGCTGGCCCCTTGCACCACCGCCACAGCCGGAACAGCAGCCATGGCCAGCGCCGAGTGCTTTGCTTACATTGCCTGTTAGTGCTGTGTTCACCCCTATGAGAGAAGTATTCTCACGCCCACTTCACGGATGAGAAGATTGAGGCTTAGAAAGGCAGAGCCAAGATTGGAGCCCAAAGTCTTTCATTTTCTAGGACATATTTCTCCTCTCTAGCAAAATCCTTTTCGGAAGACTTCTCTGCTTGAATCCCAATGCACAGTAAACTAGAAATCATACGCAAAGGGTGACTAGCAGGTTACCTAATGCTGTGGAGACTGGTCAATTTATTTTATTTTTATTTTAGAAGTGAGTTTTTACCCTCTGGCCAATTCCAGCATCTTCTTGCTTTTATGGAAGTATTGAAGTGTGGCTATTGCTGTTATTGATTATTGCCCTAACATCTAACCTTTCTGCCAGGCTGCTAAATTGTATTCATTCCTTGGTCAGTTGCATTCCCATTTCTGAGTCCATTTCTGTGGAAGTCCATGTCACCTCCATCAGCCCTGCACTGAAACTGTAGGAGCTGTCGCTATGGGGGTCAAAGGAGCTCCCCTCTATGCCCCTCACCCCCTCCACCCCCGAGAGCTGCTCCCCTGAGTCAGCTCCACTTACCATTGACCATGGACACACCCGGGGTGGGGGCCGGTGGCTCCACTGTCCCAGCCCTGCTACCAGTCCTCTCTGAACCCACCTCCCTTTTACCCCATGTTGATTCAGACTCTGGCTCTTGAAAATGGGCAGAGTGCTCTAGGACCTCCGAGGCTCCCGAACTACCCTCTCCATCCTGGCTCCTGCACAGTGCCTATGCGCAGTGAGCCCACCATTGATGCTGGGAAGCTGAACTGACCTGAACAACACTTCAGCAGCTCAGCCCCTCAGCCTAGGCCACCCTCCAGGAGGGGATAAGTGTCCCTAGGTAGCCCTGGCTCAAGGCCATGGCGACAAGGGCACAGCTGTGTGCCTGGCACAGCAGGGGAGGTACCCAACGGGCCAGCATTCTTGCCACCAGCAGCAGCAGCAGCAGCAGGAGCAGCTCTTAGGGACTATTCAGGTGGTAGCTCTGGGGACAATTACCCAGTGGGGAAAAAATGCAAATGACCAGAAAGTTAAAAAAAGTAGATCAGCTTCCACCACTTGCTAAGATTTGAAACGAGGCCTATAATCTGTCCTTTCTTGATGAAATACAAAGACCTTGGACCATCGGATCTAGGACCTAGAAGATTAATTTCTAAGTATGAGATTGACTTCTCGGGAGCAAGATGGAAGTGGGGATTCAACTGTGCAGACATTTACCGAATGCTTACAATGTGCAAGGAATGTGAGGGATCGGGAAGTGAAACAAGGTACAAACCCTGCCATAAAGAGTGCAGATCTGGAGGGGAGCCCCAGCTTCCAATGACTCTAAGTCAACGCCAGGGTTTGCTTCCCGGGCAACAGGCATCTAATAGCCCAGGGTTACTGCCGCCCCGTTTTCAGTGCCGCTTTTGTTTTTCTCTCTTTCAAGTATCATTTCCATCTATAATGGTCCCACTGGCCCGGATTTTGCCCAATAAGAACCGAGATGAACTGAATGGCTTTTTTAACAAACTCATTAGGAATGTGATTGCCTTGCGGGACAAGCAGGCAGCAGAAGAGGTAAGGATCTTAACAGGGCATGGCGTCGAAATGGAATGGGGCCTGGTTTGGTACAGTTCTGTCTTTTTGGTCTCTTCCCTCCCCGCCCTGCACACCACACTATGCTGGCCATTAGTGGCCTGCCACTTACAGCCTTCCAGCGCACTGGAAGGGAGGGAGAAGGGGTGAGGAGGGGCAAACAAGAAAGAGAAAGGGGTGGGGGAAGGGTGGTGGAGAGAAGCCCAGAGCACATTGTCCACGCTCTGCCATGGGTGCCCCCAAACTCATGGCCTCTCTATTTCAAGCACGGGCAATAGTAGCCCCAAAGAATTTTCTAGGTAAATCTTCACATGTACTTTTCATCGACATATTCCGTATACTGAAAAGTGGCAAGATGGAGTTTTAGAATGAACAGCACCACCAGTAGAGAGGACTGTGGGCAGCTGTCGGTTAATCCCACAGTGGCTTTCAGCACGGAGGATGTTGCTGCAAAATCTGGGCCTGAGGGCCCTCTCATGCTTCACCCGAGACCCAGAGACTTCTTTCTTCCTTACAGACTTGTACTATGCTTGGCACACGGTAGGAATCCAGTAAATATTTGTTGTTTGAACTTGGCTGAGAATAGAAATGGGACTTTTCAGTGTTTGGAAAATAAGGTCACTGTTGGATGCACTCACACATGTGTAACATGCATTCAAGAATGTTGCTGTGAGAGAAAAAAAAAAACAGGGCTGAAGTGTCTTCTCCAGAATTGACTTGTGCAGGTTTTAAGAGTTGCTCAAAGATGGGCTCAGAGGGCTTAACAAGGGAGGACCTGAGGTCCCTTGTGCGCCACTGGCCCAGAATGAGATCAGGGGTGAATTAATGGCTGGCTACACCCAAAGCCTCAAGCCTCATCTGCCTGGCTTCCCCCCTGGAGACTGTGAGGCAAAGGAGTCTGATTCAGGAGGAAGGGAAAGGTGTATAGAAGCTCATACCATGGTGAACTTCACTTGACACCCTTGGAGGTGTGGGAAGAATCAGTTCCCTGGTATCGCTGGCCAGGCTCCGCTGCCTAAAAGGACAGAATATTCTCTTCCAGGTTCATGGGTCTCCAGAATGAGGATGAAGCCCCGGGGAAGGAAGGGGAAAGGAGGTGTGAGAAAAGCCCATTTTCAAACCTCAGTATCTCTGAAGGGCTTCCTGATGACAGTTCTGTCACACACCCCACCCCTCCCTCAGCCTGAAACCCACAGGCTGTGGACTCTGCTGAAAATTCTAAAACTGTTGCACCAAATGGCTTACTAAGAGGTGAGGGGTTTATTAAAGATCCAATTACTGGGATTGCCTCCAGCTCTTCCTTTTATAAACTCAAGAGCTATTTGTTTCAAACAATGAGTTGATCTGAGAAAAACCTCCCAACCACAAATCCAGGACTGCCCTGTCAAGACAGAGCTATATGGTTACTAAGAAAACTTGCTTTAAACCCATCTAAACTCTGCAGACATTCCATCAAGCAGATGCGTGTTTGCGCAGTGGAAAATGCAGCACAGATGTTAAAAGGTAAATATTTTTCTAAGCTCTAACCCAATGGGTGGATTAGACACCTACATCTATCAGGGTGCGTATTTTCCTTGGATATAACCATAAAGCAGCACTGTTTCAGACCTAAATGGGCAGTGTTCAAATAGCCTCCGTGATGCAGGGCAAATAAAAGAAACCCATCTACACTAATGCTCTTCTCCAACGCACGGGCCCTAGAGAGCGGCCCTTTCCTCCGGCCTCTGTAGCTGGAGGTGAAGACGGATTTCTCCTGTGCTCGATGGCACTCTAGAGGGCTGCCTGAGCAGGGGATGAGAGCAGAGGATGCCAGCTGTGGTTCTACCACTGGAAAAAGCCAAAGGTGCTCTCCCGCCCCTCATCCTGTCCCCATCCCCCTCCAGCAAAGCCACAGGTGCGCCTCAGGGAAGACTGCACAGCGCCCTGAGGAGTTTCACATTCACCAGCCGATAGGCCTGCCGATTCTCATCCAGGAGCCGAGGTAACAGAAGGTACTCACCACCCACATGAGCCATCGTGCCCTGCCCTGTCTCAACTCTGCCCGACCAGGCTGGCAGTGGAGCTACGCCAGCCACCCAGATGTTGGCCAAGCATCAGGAAGGAAACTGGGGAAAGCCAGCCCTCGAGGATGCCGCCTGGAAATGAGAATGAGCAGGGCCGGGGTGGAGAGAGGCAGCCAACTGTGGCTGACCTGAGCAGGCTGGCAGCGCACGGAGGCCTTGGCTCCCGAGACTCAAGGTTCTTGATGCCCACAGGCTTGGCTGTGACCCCTGCAGGAATCTCAGCAGATGTCTTGCAAAGTCACAAAAGCTGGGAACCAGTAGTGCCGCAAAGGCCGCATGATCCAAACCACCTGCTCTAAATAGCATCACTTGTAAGCCAATCCAACACAGCCTTTCTCAAAATGTATTTACCACACAGCCTCGTTATTTGTGGGATCATTTATTGTAGACCTAACATGTGCTCAGCACAACCCGGCATGGGCTCGGTGGGGGTGAGACACAGGGTCCTGCCCTGGATACACTTACACTCTCTTGGAGGAGGAAAAGCAACAACAGGTGCAATAACAAGAATCTTAGAAGATGGAATTAAGTGCTGATGTGTGGGGAACAGAATATTAATGCAATAGAAATTCCGAAGCCAATGAATTGAGAAAACACTGCACCAAGCAAAGTACTTTGAAATTATAATATGTTTCTGCTGGTGGTTCTGATACTCTCTCCTTTTGCTGTTTGAGCCCCATAAACTTCAGAAGAGAGTAACATATTGGTTGTCACCCATCACATTAAAGAGCTTTTCAAAGAAGGGGTATGCCAGGGATACACTTTGTCAATGTGAAAGCAATATGCAAAAGCTTCTATGGTTACAATTAGTGGCGGTAAAGGTATAAAGAATATGCAAATTGCTGATAAGGAAGGTAGGGGGAAATGGTAAGAAAGCTCTAGGCACTTAAATGGGGTAGAGGATCACTGGGGAGAAAGGGAGTGGGGGAGGTCTTTCAAGACAAGCTTCCCCAAGGCTANGTTCCTTCCCTCCCACCCCCCCAGTTCTGCCAGCTTCCCACCGTGTGAGGAAAATGTATGGCCACCCATCCATTAGCCATGAATGGTGCCAAAGTGCACAAGGGAGTGTGTACTTTGGTTTAAATCTGTATGATGCTTTCATTGTTTATTGTTGGAAAACCAACCAGACAACTGACAGTACAAACACGCATAATGTAAAAAAATCAAAGCCCCCCCACCCCACCCACCCTGGCTTTCCCACCTCCTCCAGTTCACTGTGAACTGCTGGGGGTATGGATGGTGCTAAACATTTTCTCTGCATGAGCAAATACATGTAATTACATATATTGTACATGTACTGTTTTTACAGAAATGAGATTCCATTGTGCAGGCTGTTCTGCAACTTGCTCTATGTTTTACTTACCAAAATGGCTTAATCCCCTTCCCAGTCAGTCCAGATGCATGGCCTCATCCTTTTTTAATGGCAGCATCATGTCTGTTGTTTGCTGTGCCAAAGTCTGAGAACCAGTGCCATGTAAGGGACATGTGGGGGTCCCAGGTTCTCGCCATCTCAGATAACCCTGCAGCGAGGGTGCTGGGTCCCATCAAGCTCAGGTGCATGTCTTCTTCTGTGCCTCCCTCACATGACTCTAAGGCCAGAATGGGCATTTTCTCCTTTTGTTCCTCAGAGGCGGAAAGATTTCCTCCAACTGGTCCTGGACGCCCGACACTCCGCCACCTCTGTGGGTGTGGAGAGCTTTGATATGGTCAGACAAGTCTTCTCCACCAACTGCAGAGCGAGTCCCTCCCACCCGCACCAGCCCAGACGCCTGTCCAAGCCTCTGACTGTGGATGAGGTTGTGGGCCAGGCCTTCATCTTCCTCATTGCTGGCTACGAGATCCTCACCAACACGCTCTCTTTCGCCACCTACCTCCTGGCCACCAACCCTGACTGCCAAGAGAAGCTTCTGACAGAGGTGGACAGCTTTAATGAGAAATTTGTGAGTACAGTCGTCCGTGTGAAATCCACAGGACACACGATTTTGAGTTCATTTAGAAGTGAAACTTATTTTTGATAACTTCCTTGTGAAAATCACATGCTAAGTGTATGAGATGAAATAGGGCTGTTGCCCACCTTCTCTGCCTCTCTGGGTTAGCAAGTAAAATGAAGTGTTCAGAACAACAGGAAAAAAAAAAAAAGAAAGAAAGGAAGGAAAGGCAAAAAGGTGTATCCTGCACATTATCGTAGCTGCCTGGGGCTGCCTGTGAAACCAGGCCTGGATCAGGGAGGCTGCAAAGTCTTAGCAACAAGTGAGGGCAAAAGGCAGGGGTGGGAAAGAGGTGTGGTTTCCCACTGCTGTGACTGTGTAGTCAGCTCTGGGAGGCAGGTGTGAGGCAGGAAAGGGAACCAAGCTGGAAAGTGGGAGTGGGCATAAGGATGGGCCAAGCCAAAGCAGGAATGAAAACTGGCTGAGCATTGAGGAGGGGGGCCATATATGAAGTGAGGTGAAATGGGGCTGGTCAGAGCCGAATCCAGATTCTGCATATTCCTTCTAGATGAATCTGAATCAAACTTTCAAGAGTGCTGAGCTAGGCTCCTTCATTGCCACATTTTTTCTCAATGCTTTTGTATGTATTGCTTTGACTTCCAAGTTGTTAAAATCATTTTTTAAATCTGTGCTTTTTTTTTTTTTTTTTACAAATAGTTTATTGTCAAATTAGTTTCCACATATTAAATCTGTGCTTTTAAAAGGAAGACCATCTAGGTCCACCTAGATGGTTCAGTTGGTTAAGCATCCAACTCTTGATTTCAGCTAAGGTCATGATCTCACAGTTCATGGGTTCGAGCCCCGCACCACTGGGAAACCCTCCTGGGATTCTCACTCTCCTCTCTCTCAAAATAAATAAACTAAATAAATAGATGGAAGACCACCATAATAGACTTCTTTCTCTTACATTCTGATATAAGTACATTCACAATTTGGGGAAGTGGCCTGTTCTATTATTAGAATCATTGGAAGCTTTTTAAAATATACATACTGAGGGGCGCCTGGGTGGCTCAGTCGGTTAAGCATCTGAGTTTGGCTCTGGTCACGATCTCATGGTTGGTGAGTTCGAGCCCCGCGTCAGGCTCTGTGCTGACAGCTGAGAGCTCAGAGCCTGCTTCAGATTCTGTGTCTCCCTCTCTCTCTGTCCCTTCTCTGCTCTCACTCTGTCTCTCTCAAAAATAAATAAACATTTAAAAAAATAATAATAAATAAATAAATATACATACTGAGCTGAAAACTGCTTCTCATTAAATTCCACTAAATTCTGGGGAACTAGACACAAGGTTAGCCTTTCTTTACCAATGCAGTTCTCCAATATTTGATGTTTCAAGTAACTGAAAACTTCATTAACTGTGTTACTAATTGTCTCAACTTTTGGCTCATCATGAGCTTATGGTCAACATAAAGTTCCACATTCTTATGACATTGGCTAAGCCAGGTCTCCCCAAGCCACTGCTCACACAATTGATTTTTTTGAGCCTAGATGCAAGAGTTTATATTTATCCTTATTATTGCTCAACTCAGTCAAAATAATTTTAAGTCTTGATTCTGCCATCTGTCATATTAGCAATTCTTCCAGCTCTGTGTCATCCGAGACTTGCTAAGCATGTCTCCTATTCCATCCAAGTCATTGATTAAAATGTTGAACAGGACAGGGCTTCCCTCCAGGTTGACATTGATCCATTAATCAATATTCTTTGGGCACGGAGTCTCAACAAGCCATGCATCCAAATAACTCTACCACTGATTCCTACCACCCATCTTATCCTGTTCATGAGTAATTGTGATATTTTTCTGTCTGTCTGTCCATCTGTTTGTTTGAGGAGGGACCCAAGATGGTTAGGGTGCATTATAGAAAGAGAAGAAAGAGGAGCGGAAGCATACCTCTTAGGATGCATTTAGTGGCACATAACAAAACCCCAACCCAAACTGACTTAAGCACAAAAAAAAAAAAAAAAATGGTGGGAAGGGGGAGACTTACTAGCACAGATCACTGAGCAGCTAGGAATAGACATGGCTTCAGGTAAGTCTTTCTGGGGCTCAAATATGTGCTCACATCCTAGTTTCTCCCTAGTTCTTGGTTGTGCATTCTTCTTATTTGCCCCATTCTTGTTGTGCTTTCTTCTCAAAGTCCAAGTGCCAAGAATGTCTAGGGCTACAGGCTTCCTAGCTCATTACCAAGAGAGAAATGAATCTGTGGCCCCAAATTCTCAACAAGAATCATCAGGTTCATTCTGGCCGGGATGCTTAGGTCACTGCCCATTCTTGAACCAACTACCATGGCCATAGGAATGGGGGCACGGAAGGGGTTAAGCCAGTCAATCCCACCCCTAGAGTCAGTCACACCCATGTCATATGACAAAGAACTTGGGAGACACCTGCCAGAGAAAGTTCTGATTGCTATCCCAGGAAGGCAGTGAAGGCAGTAGAGAGAATTTGCCCCTTGGTCTCAAACAAACCATAACAAAGGTCAAACTAAAGACTTTCAAGCATCTAGAGAGTGGTCAACAGTATGGGAGATATGGCTGTGTGTTGAAGAGGGGGCAGTAGCTCTAAGAAGTCATGATCCTTACCTTCAGGGAATTTAATTACCAACTGAAAAAAAAAATGGAAAAAAACCCCACAATACCTCCCTTCCAATGAAACCCTCTAGGTCAACAGAAGGCATCAAATAATCAAGTCTAGAATATGTGGTGTCATTTATAGACCTGTGGGGCTCTAGGATTTGTCCCACCAGTGATATCATAATCATATCTGGTTATGTTCATCCACCATGAGGACACAAGGAGAGTTTCCACTGGCTTCCATTGAGAGGCCCTCACTCATACAGGCCCTTACCTCTGACATGGCCTTAATCGACCTTGACCTCAGGGAGCATAATACTGTTATCACCAACCCCTGGCCTCCTTCCAAAACCCCAATTCAAGGTGGGGTTTCTTTCCCCCTGAGAACCACCTTCCCTGGGGCTGTGCAGAATATTACCAGGCACTGAGACCCCATGGGGAAAAAGACAGATTCTGGTAGGTAAACTTTCATGTACATAAAACTATCTGGGAAAACTGTTTAAAATGCAGATGCCAGAGCCCTTTCCTCATAGGCTTTTATTCTGTAAGTATGGGCCAGGGCCTGGGAGCCTGCATTTTAGATAAACATACCAGGTGATTTTGATACAGGTGGTCCCTGGTTCCACTTTGAGAAGTCAGCCCTAGACTCTCAGGGTCCAAACCTCTCTTCTAAGAAGAAACAGGGTCCAATGCTCTGCCCCAGCAATGAAAGCTCCCCACCCCCACCAGGTCATTTTCTGTCTCTGAGTCAAACTGGGACTGTCTCTGAGCACTGGGAATACATAGGAGTTATCTTTTTTAAAAAACTGATTTGGCAATCACAACTGTGTTAATAGTTGTATAAGTGTTAAACATGGTACCCACTCGAATATTTGTAGGTTCTTTCCTCCTTCCTTCCTTCCTTCCTTCCTTCCTTCCTTCCTTCCTTCCTTCCTTCCTTCCTTCCCTCCCTCCTTCCTTCCTTCCTTCCTTCCTATTTCTTCCTTTCTTCCATCCTTTCTATAGTCAGAGTTCTGTTAGTATGGGCCATCTGTCAGGACATGGAAATGCAGATTAGATGTTCACACATTCGATATGCTCCCGAAAATTTGCATGTAATGTATGACTTGTTATAATTTTCCTGTTGCTTTCCATTCAACAAATATTCCTTGAGTGCCAGTTAATGCCAGACTCAGGCCCCAGACCTTACACCCAAGGACGCTCTGACATAGCTCTTCCATGATACCCCTGTAGAACCCCAGACATCTCACTCGATGGTTTCTCTTTCACTTGTCAATGAGGTTGCTGGATTTGAGCTTCTGAGTTTCTTTCCTCTGAGCTATATCCTTTTAAAGCAATGCCCTATGAGAATCCGACAGAAGCCATGTCTGTCTCCTCAAGAACAAGAGTGTATATGTACACAGTATCAATCCAGGATTTTTTTTCTGTTAATAGTGACAGAAAACTTAATCCATATTAGCTCAGGGAGTTTACTGGCCCACCTAACAGAAAACTCCAGAGAGGAGATTTGCCTCAAGTGTGGCTTGATGCAGGTACTCAAGGGCTCAGACTCTGTCACTGGTACCCAGTGTTCTCTCTCTCCCCATCTTTCAGCTCCACTCACTCTAGGCGTACGCCATTCTTAGACAGGATCTCCCTTAGTGGTCCCAGGATAGCTGTGGAACCAGTGTGTTGAGCAATCTGAACTAAGTGAGGTACATAGAAACTTTCTGTGTTTTCTCTAATTATCATTTTTTTAATGTGTTCTGATGATGTCCTTTTCCCTTTCCCTGATGATGCCCCCAATAGATCTCAAAGATTTCTGGTCACTTTTAGGCATTAAAAAGTCCAGATTAGTCCAGTCTAGTTTAAAACTTCAGTCTCAGATCCCATTTAATGCTCTTCCATCTCCTTAGCTCAGGCTGACCTGTGGCCTGTGGAAGCTGCCCTGCGGAGAGCCTGCGGTCTGTTTTTTCTCCTTCCTACCCTTTCCCCATCCCTCCTGGGCCCCCTTCTCTTGCCAGAGTTGGGGCCTTCTAATAGAACCCCCATTCCTACACAATGGAGGCTTCTCTCAGCGCCTCCCATGCCTCTGGCACGCGGTGCAGCAGGAGTTCAGAGGACTCCCGGGGCCTCCCCATGACACAGTTCGCTGACAGGGCTTCTGGGCATGGGGATCTCCTGGGCAGTCAGCCCCCTTGAGCAGGTTGCTGGCAAGATGCCTCGCTCTGAGCTTCCATGCCTCCTGCAGTGTCCACATGGCCCAGGGGAGACACCCACCTTGGCCACACCAACAGTGGCTGCCCCTTCTCCCCCCGCCCTCTGCCCTGACATCTCTCTCCAGTTACTTTTCCCCCGCTTAAATAGGCGGGAGGGCAAATGAGCAATTCTGCTGCATCCACAGGTGAATGAACTGGAGAATGAAACACGAGGCTCAGCCAGCTGCCCCCAAACTCATTGGGTGACCCCATCCCTTGGCTTGGGCCCCAACAACACTCCTCTCTACACTGATGATTCCTCGCTCTCACAAGTGTTCCTTCAAGTCCTCTCATCCTTTGATAGGCTGATGGGACGGTGGTGCAGAGCCAGCTCAGGTGCGATGTGAAGCAGCCAGAGCCTCTTTCTTCCAAGTCTCAGCGAAAGGCTCAGAGCATCTCACTGGAGGCAATTGGGCCGCGCACCCAGACCCCACCAATCACGGGGTCTGAGGGGAATATGACGCTCTGATTGGCTGAGACCTGGATCACTTGCCTCACCTCTGGAGTTGGTGCCTGGGAGCAGCCTCCGGGGAACCACAGAGACATCAGATGGGGGAAAGGTGGATCCCCAAACCCCTGTTCCTGGGAGTGGGGGGAGAATGGCTGCTGGGTCGCCAGAAGACGGTGTGTCCAAGTACCCAGAATCCGTGGTCCCCAGATCAGAGGCTCCCACTTTCAAATTTCTGCTTATGCAATCACACACACCTTTCTGTTGGACTTTCAAAATCCAGCTTTCCAGAGCCACGGATGTAAGTCCAACGGAGCCTCGTGCTGCTTGCTCTTCTGGACTTCTCAGCCATGGGTATGGCCCGCTCTCACATCCTTCTCGTAACGGTGTGGCCACTTCACGCCACGTGTCGTGTGATTTCCACAGAGCCAGTCAATGCTTCCTTATCGGTTAGAGGGACGTCCTGGTTGGCGGTTGGCCTCACTGCCTCCTTTATCAGTCAGAATGTAAAACTGTCAGCAGTGAAAGTCACTCAACTTCTGGCATGCACAGGGACACCTGAAGGTCTTCCTTCACTACTGAAGATTACCTTGGTACACGTTTCACAACTCATACATTCCATCCAGTAATATTCCATGTCCTGCCCCCTGTTTTGATCCAAGTGGCCTTGATGTCTTTCTCCTTTCAGTGTATGTATTTGTTTCATTATAATATGGTTATTACCCACTTTATAATTCATGCTGCTTTGTTCTATGGGCATATGTGTTTCCTTCCAAATCATCTGGCTTTCCTCTCAATCCACCACCAAAATTTAGCTTAAAACTTTCCCTCTCAAGTCACCCAATCGCTTGCCCCATGTTTCCTTAGTCCTACTGAAGGGACACTACCTTCACTAAATTCAAGCACTGAGGAGCAGTGAGTGGTTTGTACCACTTGTACTACTCATAAAATTGAGAAAGCACACCAATTATTTAGTAAGATTTTTGTAATGTAGATGCTTGGTTGTGTTCTCCAATGCCCAATTTTGAAAAGGATCGGAGGGGGGAAAAACAGCCTCTTTCCATATAAATTGTTTTTGCTATAGCTTTCGCACTTTATGTGGAAATTATTGACTTTTGATCTGGCCAAACCATTCTCTCTTCTTCTCTTTGGTGCCGGACTGTGTCAGCTGAAATTTATGACCCATTTTCCTTCTGTTTAATTGTTGTTATAAATCTGCTCTGCAGAACCCAGTTGTAAATTTATCACAAATTGGGCTAGATTGATATACAGCCTCTCTTTAGGATAATTTGAACACAGTTATGCCTTAGAAGGAAGGCCAGATTCTTAAAACTTCTCTTGAAGAGCTGCTTTGTAACCATTATAAATACCTAATTAAAATACAACTTACTCTTTCTTTTTCTCTTAAGGATAAAAGCATTCCATGCTGGGTATTTCAACTGATTAGCTCATGCTGCTAATGTGAGCAAGGTTGAGGATTTGTTCCTTGAAGCAGCCAGAGGACCTCAAAGGGGGGAAAAAAAGGCATATTTTGTGCCCCTCCCCCTCACACAATCCATTTTGCTCCCAACTGGCTGTTTCATAAATATACATCCTTTGTCACAGGAGGAAGGTTGGGTAGAAAAAATGTGAGTAGCTTAACACAAATTCATCCTCACTATGGAAAAAAAAAATGTCTCCCAGTTTGGCTCCTACCCAGCACGAAACTTCAGGGTCATCCTTACACTGGGAGTAAGGCATGGTTGACTGTAAGATTCAAGGGAAAAACTGGAAATGGGTTTTCCGCCACTGGACAGGTTTCCTGCCCTTTGCCCAGATCTGCTCGAGTCCTGCTGTCCAACATTTTAGGAGGAATAAGCTCAGGGGTCCTCATGGACTCACTCACCCGGCCACATGGGGCTTAGAGATGCATCTGAGCCCTTTCCTACAGACCCCATAACCGCACAACAGAACACAAGGCTGAGAGGTACAAGGAAAGAGGCAAGAACTCAGAACAACTTACAGCCCTAAAGTCATACCAAAAAACCAAAGACAAAAGCAGGGACACCAGCACAGTGAGACTGGCGGCAATGGACCGCAAAAGTTCCGTGGCGGAGCCAGAGATTCCGCATTTCCAACAAGCTCCCAGATGGTGCCAACGCTGTGGTCCATGGGCAACACACTGTGAGCAGCCAGCTTTCAAACCCCAAGGCCTCCTGCATCTCCCCAACTTGTGCTGTACGTGGCAAGCACTTATTCCTAATGGTAAAGCACTGATACTCCACGATAATTTACGTCTTGTTAGTAAATTTTTAAAAAATTTCAAAATGATTCCAAAAAGAATGATGCCACTCTCACTTTACTGAGAAAGTGAGGTGAGGATCACCCAGTCTTGGGTATATCTCTCGAACTGTATTGCCTGTAATCCTAAACTTATCTTGCTTCTCCAGGGTGGGAAGCTAGGGGGAGCTTTTGAGTTGAAGTCATTTTCAAGGCAGCTGAAGATGATATCCAGAGCCTTCTCTCAGGATGCACACATAGACTGGAGACCTAGCACATCCAACAGGTACCCACCAGGCTGGACCTTTTAGGCAGGTAGCTCCTAGACCGAAAGCTCTCCTAAAGAGCCCTTAGTGTTTATGGGAATTTTAAGAGTCCCCAAGTGAGAGTCCATGCAGAGGTACTATGGTCAAAGTCAACTTCTTTGATGCTATTCCCCTGGGGGCCTGGAGCAAAATCTGGACTATTCTCACTGCAAGCGCAGGAGCTACAGTGGAGGGAGCCATGGAATGTGTCCAGCTTGCCCACTTCCTGTCCTTCATTCTAGAAGAGTCTGACCTAAAGAATGAGCCTCCATCACCCTTTTCTGGCATCCCTATAGCTAATATTAGAGCACAGGAGTCTTGACAGCCTGTAAGAGGGGACTCTATGGGCATGTTCTAGACCTCCATCCTGGAAGTCATAATTTGTGGCTGCTGCTATGAAAATACCAGCTCCTGGAAAGAAGACAACTCAAGAAAACTCAACTCAAGAGTCCCCGAAGCAGGGTGACCTATCACCTTGGATCATGTGGCAGCCTCAGTGTTTCACTGCCTATGTGATTATTAGGTATACACACTAATCTTCGTGATCTGGGTCATCTGCCCATTTTTTCCTTTGGGGGCACCTGCAGGAAGGTAGGGACCATGTGTGCTGTGAATGAGTGCTGCTCAGTGCCAGGACCTTCCCGTGCCACCAACTGGGGCTCCAAACTCTTCCCCACTGCCTGGGGATGCCCACAGCCCATGCCCATGCACCCACCAAGGAAACTCTCCCTCCCTGGCCTTGACCCCGTCCCATGGGCTTCAGCAGTGACAGCCACATCCCCAGACCTCATGCCATCCAGGAACTCCGAGAAACTCTGCTACCTCTTCCTCTCTTTCCTCTCCTCTCCCTGCTCCTTTTCTCCTCGCCTCTCTTCCCAAAGTTCACCACACGATGTAGTCTCCTTGCCCTTGTTCTGGCTCTAGTCCCCAGATCAGAGAGACACAGAAGTTTCCCGGCTCCACCTCCTGACCCACTGCCCAGGTGGGAGCCCCTTGCACCCCAGAAGCCTGTAGTTTTGTACCCTGACATCCCTAATGGGGGCAGTGGGGGCACTCAAGAGAGAGGCAGGTTGAAGAGCAGGAAGGACTTGCAGATGTTTTTCCTATGCTTCCCCGATTAGCGCTTCAGCACTTGGAATTTTTAGCAATTAATGCTCCAAGCTGCCCCCACTCCCGAGTCCCCGCAGAGCAGTTCTGTCTCAGCAGAGGGAGAGGTGACCTGCAAGGAGAGGCTCCTCGGGGAACTGGCCACACCAATCAGCATATATTTGGTGCCTTTCATGTGGCAACTCAGAGTATTTTATATTCAATAACTAAGCCTCTAGAGGGGGCCAAGCTTTGTGAAGCAAATAAGCTGGTGGGGTCAATGCACATCAATCCAGAAAAGAAAGAATTAAAAATAAACTGGGGAAAGTGGACTCCAGAGGTGAAGCTCCGGGTTCTGTGGGTCATCTTGGCACTGAGCTAGATTCTCAACTGAATGGCTCATTTATTTACTGCTCACATTCTAGGCCCTTAAAACATCACAGGTATGGGTTGTATTCTCAACGATTAGCTTTTAGAAGAAAAGAATAAACAAATAAACATATGCACTTTTTTTTTTTTTAACTCCATTGAACTCTAGTGACCAAAGCCACTTTCAGAATGGTGTCAGCTGGGACAAATGTAAAGACTCCCGTTCATTTTTCCATCCACCCATCACCAGGCTTAAAATTTCACCACTTAGAGATCCTTCCTTTGTTTCAACACAGTATCCATTATTAAAATGCCACTTACTTCTGGGAGCGGCAGTATAATGAAGTCCTCGCTATGATACGCCCCACAAGAGCTAGGGCGTGGCTGCCTGGCACACTGCTACATCCCAAGGCGGCCAGTAGCGCCTGGCACATAGTAGGCTTGTGACGAATAGGTGATGGATGAACGAGCGAACAAACAAATGTTAGTTCGCCGCTTCTTTTCTAACTGCAGATTAACTGAAAGCAAATTTGAGTTGGGGAGATGTAGGAAGGCGCATGGGAGAAAATATGGTTTACTGCACCCTGGGAAGTAGTAGTCAGGAGTCAACGAGACAGACAAGGCCACGGCCAAGGGAGATGCAGGCAGATGAAGGCAGCATCCGGTGGTCTGTAGTCCTATAATTGTGCTGGGACCCAGAACCCGGCATACTAAGGAACAGAGAGAACCTGGGCTCTCAGGAACCATCTAGGGCAGCCTCCCACCCAGGACAGATATCACTCTGCTTGAATGCTCCTTTTTCCTTACATTAAGTTGAAATCTGCCTTGGTTAATTGTCCACCCACTTGCCTACTTATTCTACTTCTCTTAGTTCACGGTATTTGTCTACTGGAGTCAGCAAATCAGTAGCTTCTGCCTGGGGAGGAGAGGTGGGGGCTACTTCCATGCTCACTAAGAGTCAGCAACTGGGCATCTCAGAGATGGAGGAGAGGAAGAGAAATTGGAAACTCAGTAGAGAACAGGGACCTTCCTAAAATGTTTGCTGGTGGCCCAGATGTTCAACTTACTGTGTTTTCTGGTAAGTCTGTGTTGCCCCAGGGCTGTAGGCAGCACTATGTTTTATTTTGGGTGTTTTGTGTGTGTTGCGTTTGTTTCTTGGTTTTGGGTTTTGGGTTTTTTTTAGCATTTTGTTTTACAGCTGAATATGGTATGTGTGAAAATAGCAACCACATGAGCCTGTTAGCCCAAGCATATGAATATTCCAGATCAGAAGGGATGTTTGACTCCCCTATGAATTGCAATGTGTAAGGTTTATAAAGTTAAGCACTTAGAATTCTGTCTTTAAAATTTAAATATTTAGATTGGGTCTCTAGGACACAAAAGGCAATGCCTGTTTCTCACTCGCTTAATTTGATTTTTTTTTTCTTTTTGGTAGCACAAGTTGTTTTTCAAAGCCTCATTCCTTGAACGTTCCCTATAGGAGGAATGTAATTAAACTCCACTGGCCTCCCCCTGCTGGGACCAAACTGGGGCCAGAGCTGTAGCAAGCATAAAGCAGATACCCTGCGAAAAGAATCCTTATTATAAAGATGAGAAGAGAATCAACTTCCCTCTGGTTATGAACAAGAAGCTTTAGAAAGCCACCCAGACTCTTTCTTGCAATGGGCTTAGTCTCCAAGACATTTTAATTAGTAATTTAAGACTGGAAGGCAGAGGATAAACTCTTTACCTCCTTAGCTATAGACAAGAACATCAACTTGATGAGAAACTCGTTGAGTGGCTGAGGAGGAGGGAGGGCAGGGGGAAGGGTGTTTCTTGGAAAAGCACAAACTTTTTCATGAAAGTAGCATAAGTAGGTATCCTGGCCTTGTTAGTCATGATTTGGGGGGTCCCACTCCTTGAAGGCAGTTCTCATCTGTTACTGGCAACAGGCACTGCCTCTTACTGGTACACCTGCTTGGTTGAAGAGTCAAGAAGCCCCTGCTGAGGAAAGGGCCCCCAATCACATTCAGACCAAACCCAGACTTGTCTTTGATCAAGGCACTGCCATCTGAACGAGGGGACCCTGAGACCTGGGTGATATAGCCCCAGCCCTGCCGATGGTGCATATGGAGGCCCTGAGCCGCCACTCACTGGCAGTGTGTCATGGAGAACTGGCGTAATGATCTCCGTTCCTCAGTCTTCCTGTCTGTAAAATGGGGATAGCAATAGTATATAGCTTGTAAGTTTGTCTCAAGAATTAAGTGAATGAACCCAGGTATGATTCTGGGCACAGAGGCAGTGTATATGCACATTGTACTATCATCCCTCTTTCCCCTTTCTGGGCCTCAGTTTCTTTATCTGTGAAAGGAAGGGGTAGAGCTAGATTTCTTTGCTGGAAGAGATGCTAATAATGATGACTGAACGTTTATATGCCAGGCCCTAAACTAAGTACTTTACATACAAAAGTTAACTTGACTCTCACAACTTTATAAAGCAGGATGACCACTATCACTATCACCACCCCCACTTAATCGATGGGGAAAGAGAGGCTGTATGAGTCAGGGATATCCAGAGGAGGAGAACCAATGGGAGGAAAGGGGAGGTGGCAGAGAGAGAGAGAGAGAGAGAGAGAGAGAGAAAGCTTAAGGAATGGACTCATTAGATTGTAGGGACTGGCAAGTCCAAACTCCGTAGGGCAGACCAGCAGTCTAGAAACTCAAGTCAGGACTCAATGCTGTGATCGTTAGACTGAATTTATTCTTCTCCAGAAAACCTCAGTTTTTGCTCTGAAGGCCTTTAACTGACTGGATGAGGTTCGTCCACATTATCAGAGGTAATCTCCATTAAAGTCAACTGATCGTACATGTCAACCACATCTACAGAAAATCTGCACAGCCATACCGAGATTCGTGTTCAATTAAACAGCTGCGTTCTGTGGCCTAACCAAGTTCGCAGGAAAGACTAACCGTCACAGAAGCATCAAGAAGATAACTTGTCAAGGGTTAAAAACTAGGGTAGTGGCCTAACTCGGCTTGGAACTCCTCTCCCCACCACCAGTCCCTATTCTTCTCAGCATTGTCTTTCTTGTTCAGTGATTCTGAAGCTGTTCCTCAGTACTGCGGTGTCGTGCCTGACAGTGTGGGCCAGTGATGGCTCTAGCGTTTCGATAAAGGGGGGCTTCTTGGCTGCCCCCTGGGGTGGGGAGCTTGTGGCTGTGTCTGTCCCACACTTTCATAGCATTGAGAAAAATGGCAATTGTCCAAACAGATGGGGACACACACCCTCACGTGTCACCTTCGTATGCACCATCTTTGACCTGTCATCCTGGCTCTCTGCTCTATGGATAAGTTTTCCTGGAAAGTCTTGGCTTTGTGGTGGCTTCTCCCCAACCCCACCCCAATTTCAGAACTTTTTCAAGGCCTGTTTTCTGAGTCTATCAATTTTCTTTCTCCATGGCCCACAAAGTGCAAGATGAGGAGTATATGGCAGCTTCTTCACTGACCTGCCTCCCCGGACGCTGACCCCACGCAGCAGGAATATTCCTGAAACAAACATCATGTCCCAGGGCTGCTTTCTCCTACCACAGACACCATTCTTGGTGCTTCTCTCCCTTTTCTGTGATGCAGGTCTTGTCTCATTTATTGCAGAGATGCCTCCAGCCACCCCAGGCTTTTCCTTCGGGTCCCACGCCCCTGGAATTTCCCATTAGTTGCATTTCATTGTGTTCTTTGGTCAAGAGCGTGAAATGTGCATCTCAGACATTTGCCCTGCAGCCTGATTACTGACCTGGCCCTCTTCTGCCCATTGGTGTGCCATGGTGGAACGTGAGCTCTGTCCTGCCTCTCGCTGGCTCTCTGTGGGACACCAGACTGGGTGCTGTACTGGCTGGTGCTAGCCATTAACTGCTGCTGAGCACCACCTTCCTCGTCCTGAGACTGTGGAGGTGCTGCCTGCCCTTCGTCTCACAAGGATGCTCTTCCTGCCCAACTCCTCCCTGAAACGCAGCTGCTCTCTGCTAAGGCCTACAGAGTGCTTCCCAAATCCCCTGAGTCTCTGACTGAAGTGGACCAGGGCCTGGGGTTAGAGGACAGACCCCAGCCCACCTCTATCTAGGCAGAATCTGACTTCAGGCAACTAGAGACCTCCCAGCAGCTCCCTCTCCTATCCACGCAGCCACTGGGACTGAGGGCCATGTGCAAATCAGGGCCCAAGAGCAGCCAGGGGTAGTCCCCGTCCTTGAGAACTTACTAGAAACCACAGATATTTGGGAGCCACCCCCAGTAATTCTGATGCAGCTGGCCTGCAGCAAGGTGAGGCATCATGCTGCTTTAAAAGCCTCCAGGCGATTCCAGGGTGTGCCCAGTTCTGAAGACCTGGTGCCACATCCCCTGAGGTCTATCTGCAGACATCAATTCAACCGTGACCTTGGGTTGGATAATCAAGGACAGGACTAACTTTACAAATACTCTGCATGATTACTGGAGTTGCTTTTTACCGTTTTTAGAAGTCACTCGTTTGGCCACCTGGCAATAGTGGGGTTTCCGCCACTGTGTTGAGGGGCAGATCCAGCCCATCCAGAGAGCCTGGCAGCAAAGGCTCTGCCTGGCAATGCCCACTCGGTGACTGCTCTCAACACTCAGCGGACCAGCCTCTGTGAATGCACCTCTTAGATTACGATCCTTAGACCTGGAGGATCCCAAACCCAGAGGCCTTCCGGTCTGCACCCCACCTGCAGGGGTGTCCATCTTATGGACAAGACAAGTGAGGCCCAGGGAGGCTCCCTCAGGCCACATGTTATCTCCAAATGGAGGGAATGTGTTTCTGGCTGCCCAGAGCATCTCTCTCTCTCTCTCTCTCTCTCTCTCTCTCTCTCTCACTCACTCATCCTTTCACCTTTCTCTGAAAAACTCATGTAATGATTCGCCAGCCTGGCTGCAAATCAGTAATTTGTACACCTGAAAGACACTAAAGACGTGGTCACCACCGTCATCACCCTACCAGTAAACATTTATGGGCCACCGTAATTATTCATAATGATTTTATGTATGAAATAAATCTAACCTAACTATAAAGAAATGGGCCCTATGAAGCAAGATCATTACGTCAATTAGAAATCACCTAGAAACATCGAACAGAAGTGTCTCAAGTTCCGTGGCGCACGTACCATCTGGCGGTTTTGTTTCTGGGCTTGATTCGCTGTGAGTCACTTGTACAATTTCAGGGCTTACTGTCTGTCTTCCTTAACTCAGTCTCCAACCTGCGGCCAGTAGTTAACTCTCTGCTCTTCATGTTAGCTGTGTTAAAGGTCAGAAGTACCCCATTGGAAATGGGATCCCAAATCCTTTGGGATCAAGTATTCAATATCAAATAATATTGATAATAATTATGATAGGAATAATAAGAACTGCTATTCACTGAACACGTGTTCTGTGCCTGGCCCTGGGCCAAACAATTCTAGCAACAAATTTGCTATTTTTGAATATAGAAAATATTTCCTTAAAGATTAGGAAATTGAAACTCAGAGGTTAAGTGAAGGGCTCAAGGTGGAAACAGAGCTTAGATGTGAACTCAGATCTATTGGTTCACACTTCCTTGATGCTGTCTTGGGAATGACCACTAGGTCTGTAGTAGATTGTTCTATGAGAGCAGATGACTGTCTAAAACCACACGTTCGGACACATTTATGACCCTTATGTTAGCACTGTGATAGCCAGGGCTCTCTCAGGGTGTCGGAAAGTTCCCAGAGTCATTTTTCCTTCTCTCCTGGGTGGTCCCCCCTTGTCTTCTGCCAGGTTAAACGACAGTTTCTACTTAGATCATTGGCTTCGAGGAACTAAGAAACCCTAATAAATCAAGACATGTCAGTCTTAACCATAAAAAATTAATTAATTTACTTCAACAACCAGTAAACAGATCAAACAACATAAAAATCTATGACAAAAGAAAGAAAGAAAGAAAATATAAGCCAAGAAGTATATGGTTTCTTTTTACTTAATGTTTAATAAATTTACATTCTCCTCATCTGCCCTTGGGTATCTTAAAATGAAATTCTATCAATATTTCTACGTAAAAAACATTTTTTTTCTACATAAAATCCACATCAGAATCCCTCTAGTCATTCTGTTTCTTGAGTTTCAGACAGACAGCTTCTTCCCTGGGGAATAATTCATATGTCAAACCTGTCATTTATCATTGTACCTAGTAGCATTTTTCTCCCTGTCCCTTAAAATGTAACTTAAAGCCCACTTAATAAGGTCTGTAGGTATCCTGACAAACACCCTTCTCAGGCTCCGTGAGATTTCTGGCGAGACAGGTCATAACCCAGCAAAACAAATCCTGTCCGTTGCTCGCATCTAAACATTACCCCGTTAAATGTCCACACTTGTTTTTCTTTCCTACAACTGTAGGAAGGGATGAAAATACCACCTATGCCTCCAAATATGATTTCCTCTATCAAAGTTGACGGCCTATAGAGTTGCAACACACATTTTTTTTCTGATTAGTTCATTCACTTCCGTGTGGGTTAGGTGAAGTTTGGTCCATCAGTTTAATCCATCCCTTCCGGTGCTCCTTCGTGGATAGTCACTTCCAGAAAGAAGCACCTCCTAGCTGTCCAGTTCGGATCGTTAGAGACCTCTGCCTTCTCAGCTGGGAAAGCCAGTGACCAAGAAAGCAACACATTTCCCCCTAGGGACTTGTCTTCCTTAGCCATTTTCAGAAAGTCTGGAGTCAGCAATCTTAGAAGGAAAACCATATCATACCCCCTCCTCCCCCTGCTCTTCCGCCTCCCCTGCGTCCTTCTCTTAGGCAGGATGACACGCTTCCGCTTGTTGACCCCTAGACAAGCTCAGCTGTTGGCACTGTGAGTGCAGTGGTCTGTCGTCATATCCAGGCATATAATAGTTGCTCAGCACTTAGTTGAATGAAAGAATAAGTGAATGAATGAAAGCTAAAGTTGAAAGAAACTTACAGACTGTTCAATCGAATCCATTTATTCTAAAGGTGGGGAAACTGAGGCGGGGGCTTTGGGAGACCACCCGAGATCACGTGGTTTTGGTGTGGTTTCCTGACTCCAGACATATGCCTGTTGTCCTCTCTTCTAAGACCGAGCTTAGCCTGTGTGCCCTTGACCCTACGCTCCATCTGTGGGGCAGGGAGAGTGCAGCTGTGGTCGGAGAGCGAGTGCTGTTCAGCCCCCAGCACGACAGTGTCTGTGTTTTCTCTTCTGGATGAACAAAGAGTCCCTTCTTCACTGTACAGGCCTCACCTGCCTTCCTCCCAGTAATTCCTGCTGCAAACAGCCTGTCTTCCAAGCCTGGCCTGGCATTCTTCAAAGATTCCTCAAGGCCATCTGCTCCCTGTCCTCTAAGCTTCAGCTCTGGGGATGTAATGTGCCCTTAGCAAGACGTCAAGACAGTAGCCCTCCCACCCTTCCAGAACAGACACTGGCATTTCTTCCACAGACAGTATTCCACAATTAAAAAAAAAATTATAAAAGCTAAAAAAAGAAAACACTGGGGCGCCTGGGTGGCTTAGTCGGTTGAGCGTCCGACTTTCGCTTAGGTCATGATCTCGCGGTTCGTGGGTTCGAGCCCCGCGTCGGGCTCTGTGCTGACTGCCAGCTCAGAGCCTGGAGGAGCCTGTTTCAGAGTCTGTGTCTCCCTCTCTCTCTGACCCTCCCCTGCTCATGCTGTCTCTCTCTCTCTCTCTCTCCTAGAAATAAAACATTTAAAAAAAAAAAACACTGGTGGCATACCAGTAGCCTCCACGTGGGTGACAGTCATCAGTGAAAAATTTACGCAAATCAGCCTGAAGATAAGGCATTATCTATTATACTCTGAATGTTAAATTAGTCAACTGGTGGGCATTTCTATGGCTATGCTACAGAGAGGAAGCAGCAGAAATTGCTTTTTTCCTTTTGGGTTTAATCACCAAGAAATGTGAAGGCACAGAGATTAAAAACCAAATAATCTCCCTTCCTGCTTGTCTAGTCAGGCTAACCTTCACACTGCACAGTGTTTACTGGCGGGAAACTGCCAACTTCTAGATGAAAGACAGGGGTGGGGGGGTTCTCTCCTGTTATTTCACCACTGACCTGCATTCCTTCTGGAAGCAATGAAAATGGAGGGGAAGCGGCCCCTGGCCACTCACCAGGATTGTTCTCAAGGATCTAGACAGACCATAAGTAATTTAGTGAGTCACTCACAAAGATTGCGTGTCTGTGGCTGCGGCATTCAGGCAAGCCAAAGGCGATCAGCGCCACCAAAATGCAGCACAAAACTCTTATCAGAAGATACCATTTTTTTCAAAATGTCATATATACAATTTTTATTGGAGCGTGATGACAGAGAGTGAATAATTTAACATAAATTTGCATAATACAATACAGCTGTTAATTTATGATCATATTAAAGCACAAAGTTTTGTAGTTTGGGCACTTAAAAGTCGTAATCTCTGGAAACTTTCCCTCCTGTTTGCTCTTTATTTATTACTTATTTAGGTTTGCCAGATAAAACACAGGTGGCTATTTAAATTTTTCTGGAAAAGAAATTTTTTAAAAAGGGGAGGTGCCTGGATAGATAGCTCAGTCGGTTGAGCATCTGACTTTAGCTCAGATCATGATCTCATGGTTCACGGGTTCAAGCCCTGCGTCGGGCTGTGTGCTGACAGCTCAGAGGCTTGAATTCTGTGTCTCTGCTCTCTCTCTCTCTCTCTGCCCCTTCTCTGCTCATGCTCTGTCCCTCTCTCTCAAAAACAAACATTTTTAAAAATTTAACTTATGATAGGGGCGCCTGGGTGGCTTAGTCGGTTGAGCGTCCAACTTTCGCTTAGGTCATGATCTCGCGGTTCGTGGGTTCGAGCCCCGCGTCGGGCTCTGTGCTGACTGCCAGCTCAGAGCCTGGAGCCTGTTTCAGTCTGTGACTCCCTCTCTCTCTGAACCTCCCTTGCTCACGCTGTCTCTCTCTCTCTCTCCTAGAAATAAATAAAACATTAAAAAATATATTTTAAAAAAATTTAACTTATGATAAATCATTTTATAATGTAAGTATGTCTTGTTCAATGTTTGGGACATACTTATACTGAAAAATGATTCATTGTATAGCTGAAATTCACAGTTTGCTGAAGCCTTCTATTTTTATTTGATAAATCTGGAAACTCTATTCTTACTTCATAAATACCTTATTCCCTACCGGCTCTGTGCACAGTGAGGGGAGTGGGTGTTGCATAGGGGAGGGTGGCAGCCTCTGGGCTCTTGGTATCTTTATGCAAAGTCAGAAGGATCAGATCATAAAGGTACCACTGTGAAGGGAAAACTGAGCTAGGCAGCATACCTGAGTTTTCCTGGGGCAGTCCTGGGAGTGTGAGAGCGATGGTTTTCAAACTTGTTCGCCACAACGCATCATAAGAAATGTACTTTATAAGTCAACCCAGTACAGACATACCCATGCGATTAAACAAACGTTTTATGAAATAACATTTAGTCTTCCATATGTGATATACTCTATGTTCTATTCCATTCTCTTTCCTTTTTCAAAATGCTGCTCTTAATCCCCTAAATTGAATTCACAATTCCCTAAGGGTTCATAGCCCACATTCTGCAAAACACTGGGTTAGAGGGTTATAACTCAGGAAAGTGAATAAGGAGCTTTTTTTTTTTTTAAATCTGCTCTACAAATGGACTTTCCTAGTCCATTTCACTAATTTGTGGCTAAACTAGGAATGAAATTTAGGTCTCTCAGCTCTCAAGCCTGGGTTTCTGGTTTCATTCTACCATACTTTCCAGTGTCCATTTTCTTCATCTACTAGTTATAACACACATTCTAGGATCCACTTTTTTTGTTTTGTTTTACCTAATTATACTACTCCTAAACCATTTTGTTATTACTTCATATTCTTCTAAAATTCCCAAAATTTATACCATTGCTGATATAAACTGATTATGTCATTGCTTATGGCATACTCTTGACTTTTAAAAACATTTAAACTAATTCACCTTGGCACTTACCCTTTGATCTGTGGCATCTTACTTCCCCTCTGTGCCCAACCTTGTCTCACTATTTTGGTGCCTCAGGAGATCTTTACAGTTCCATGTGCTCTCCCCAGGGGACAGGCACTGTCAGAGATGTAAGAAAAATGTAAGAATAGTAACTATTACTTGTTACCATTTGTTCCCTCTAATATTCCCTTTCAGAGTTGAGAAAACATAGGTTCAGAGAGGCTAAGTGTGTTTCTCAGGGTCACACAGCAAACACAAACTTGAAGAGTGCAAGTCTTCTTGCTCTAACTCCTATGCTCTGCCATCAGGACACAGAGGTGTGCTAAGCTGAGATGTCCACAAACATCTGGCCAGAATACTTCTGGCAGAAAAAAAAGACATCAGTCCCAGAGATATCCATGGAGGCTGTATATTTTTCTCACGTACTAAGTCTAGATTTTCAAACCACATTCAGAACTTTCTAGAATCTTACAATCAGTTTACTATCTTCTAGATCTTTTCTGCGTTGCCATCCACTCCACGTGTACTTTATTACTAGCTGTGATGACAAATTCCAAACAATGCGTGGTCCCCATCTCCTATCATGGCCCTGAAAGAGTACCTCCTGGCTTGCAGAATCCAAATGCAGGGCTCCCTCTGGTACTAGCTCAGCAGTCAGTGTATGTGGAGTAGTCGACTTGGCGCTCTCCCTCGACCCCGCGGAATAACCTTGCCTTTGGCTTCGTCTCGGGCCCAGTGAGACTGCATGAGCTCCGTGGGGACAGTGGCTCCGTGAGGCCCCACAGGGCTGAGCACAAGGAGCCACAACCCGCCTCAGGGACGCATGAAGCAAGATGCTCATAGCAAGACTCACAGACAGCATTCTGCAGCTCCCTGTCCCCAATTTATCTTCCTCCACTCTGAATGGAGCTAGGCGGATGGCCTAGACACAGGCTGTAGGCTGGATTCCTTGCCTCAAAGCCAGGCTGAACCCTTGAACAAGCCACACGACCCTAAACCTCAGTTTCCTCACCTGTTAAAGGGGATAATAAACCTATTGGCTCCATTGAGTTGGGGCTGATCAGATCAGGTGACATGTGTAGAGCACTTAGCATGGAGTTCTGTGAAGTCTCCAGAAGCATTTGTTTATATTTTGCTGTTATTTCCATTCTTCCTGTTATTCCCATTGTACAGATATCATCTCAGAAGCCTTAAGGAGGCATGTGTCCCTTCATGTGCCTCTGATCCATCCAGGTCTCAGCATGTGCACCCGCACCCCTTGGCCTGCACTGTCACTCCCGTGTCCCTCACTGCCCCTCCCTTTCAGTCTGGAACTTTTCCTGCCCTCCTTCCTTTCCAACAGACTCACTCTTTTCACATCCTATTTCCCCAGGATACTATTTTCTGCTAGAGACCAACAAAATGATGGTAGAATCACCAAGACCTGAGGACTCGGAAGGATTTCAGAGATTGCTGGTTGATCCCGAATGCCCTCTTTGGAGCCCCTGCCCGGGACCCATCATCCCCTGGTCACTCCAGGAATGGGGGGCTCATCTCCTCCATGTTTCAAATGTCTGGACCAGACCACTAATCCACATATTCATTTCCCTACAGTTTCCACCCATAGCTTCAAATGCTGGGACCATGTAGAATGACCCTTTAAAAGTTGGGGAGACTGCACCTCTCTGCCTTCTGCAAATTTTCTCCATGTGGCACACTTTCAAGTCCACTGCCCACCCGAGTCCCCTTCCAGTCTAACTGTGTCCCTCTAGAGGATGACACAGCCAGAGTGGCTGGCTGACCCGGGGTGCAAGCGGACTGTGCAGAGGAGAGCACAATAGCTGCTTCTGTGATGGTTGTTTCCAGTGGGGGGGCGGCGGGGGGAGGGCATTGATAACCTGTTCTCCAATTATCTTCCCTGAATTTGTCAAAAATCTCAATTACTGCAACCCCGTAGAATAATAAGTCCTACAAGTTTAAAAAACACTGGATAGAAAAGGTACTTCCTTTGATTTTCTCTAAAAAAAATTAACTCCTTCAAGCATTCCAAAGCATGGTAAACAACTTCATACTTTACCGTCTTCAAACCTTTTCTTCAAAACACTTAGCTCTGTTGTGGTTTTATGTGTCTGGGATTAGTCTCTCTCCCCCACTGACCTGACTAGAGGCTCCACAGAGAGAGACTCACTATGGCAGCCCCCATGCCCATGGGCATCCTGGGGGCCCTAAGGAATGAGTCGATCGACCCGTTTAGGCTCTGACCCCACCTCATCTCATCCAAACCCATCTCCTTTCCTGTCATGTGCCAGACACCTGGGGGTCCGAGAACTGAGATCCTGCACTGGGGTGGCCACAAGAGCCGGCTCCCAGCACGGTGCTCCCAGCACTAGGCGGGGCCTAGTCTTCCATGTGGTGTGAGATGACAAGCAGGCATTCCAGGAGCATCTTCAGGGAGAAACCACGTCAGAGAGAAGGTAGGGCCTACCAGAGGAGAGTGGTCAATCTAAAAAGGCCGGCCAGGGGGGAGGAACCCAGGGCTCAAGACAAAGGATGGAAGTGCATGGCAGGGGCGAGGGGGTTGGCATATGTGGCTACAGCTGCAGCAGCAGTGAGCACTCACCATGGACTTACTATGTGCCAGGCATTGGTAAGTGCTGTCTGTAAACAGGCTTTTGGCCAACTACAAGGTGTATTCGTATTATGTCCATCTTACTGGGTGAGAAGCTGAGGCGGACAGTGATGCTGACCACAGTCACACAGCTGAGAAGCAGTGAGACACAAATTCAGACTTGGGCAGTGTGACTCCTGTGTGCTTTTACCCACAGTGCAATACCAGCTCCCAAGGTGGGAGTTTGATGTGGAAAGAGGGGAGGGACCCCGAAAGAATTCCCCAGGCTGTCTGTACAGAGCTAGGCTTTATATAATGTTCTGGAAGCCATGGGCTTAAGCAATGCCCTGGGAGCTTAAAGGTACAGCCGAGAGTCAGCCCTCATGCCCATTTCCTATGGGGATATCACAGGTGACTTGAGGGTGCAGCTGAACTTGAGAACCAGTAGGAATCAAAATGCAAGAGAAAGCTGATCTTCCCTGCTCTCTCCATGGCAGAGCCCAGGGGCCAGGGGGACCCCAGCGCCGGAGTTTCACTTCCATTCCCCAACAGGGACTGGGGTTTCAAATCCTCACACCCTGAGTGAGGCCGAAATGGGTTGGGGCAGAGGAAACGTACTCTAGCCAAGACTGACCGACAGTCTGACAACCGGGTACAGGAGCCACACGTGGCTTCTCCGTTTGACTGTGTTGTGCTGTTTCAAGCTGGACTGGCCAGTATTCTTACGGGAATGTTCAAGACCAAAGCCTCCTTCCTTGGCTACAAACAAAGTCTCACCCTGTGTTTCCCAGCTTCACTCCTCATAAATCAGTTTTCGGGGCCTCTGAGCCTAAAACAGTTAGCTATGGAAAGCACAATTTTGATTATAACATGATCCTTCCACTAAGCGCGCTCATCAGAAAGAAAGGTAATGCACAGGAACAGGAAGAGTTTTCTGAAGTGAATTCCAGACGTTTTTGCTCTAAATGCAAATGATTGTTGCTCTATTTTTAATTTACCTTAAAAAAAAAAACCACATTGGCAGGGCACCTGAGTGGCTCAGGCGGTTTAGCATCCGACTTCAGCTCAGGTCACGATCTCACAGTTCGTGGGTTTGAGCCCTGCATTGGGCTCTGAGCTGACAGTGCAAAATCGGCTTCAGATCCTGTCTCCCTCTCTCTCTCTGCCCCTCCTCCACTTGTGCGCACTCTCTCTCAAAAGTAAATAAACATTTAAACAACACCACATTGGCAAGCTAAGTAATCTGGGGGTGCCAGAAACCAGATCAGACTTTTCTTAGATTACTGGGGAAAGATCACAGCATCCTATGGGCTGGGCCAAAGGAAGCAAGACACCAGAATGATTTCTTTGGAAGGTGGTGGCTCATTGTGGCGTTAATGAACCTTGAGAAGATCCCACAGGGGCCCTCCTCCTGCTACCATTTAAGGCCGTTTCCTCCTGCCCTTCTCTTAGGAAAAAGTTAAGAACAGCTGGGCACTGTGCTACTTTCAGGAAACTCTGGGAATATATGTATCAGTCCGGCCAGGCCCCTCAGGGGTGGCCCCGCACTGGGGCAGGGACAGTCTCGGAGCAATTGCTCTTTGTGAAGAAGCTCGGAGCTAGCTGGGGTCAGAGAGAGAAGAGGGGTAAGCCACTTGAGGTAGGGAGCTCTGAGACCACCCACAACTTGACAGCAGAGACTGTCACATAGAGCAGGGGCCTCCTCATGGGCAGGCGAGCTCCCCAGCTGCTCATGGGGTTCCAGGTCCAGGGCTCAGGAACAGGACACGGCAGAAACTCTCCACATCTACCACATCAAAAGCAAGCGCCGTAGAACTCCCTGAGCCTGCCTCTCCTTCCCCAAGGAGCCGCCCCACACACATCTGGGATGAGACAGTGCCCTCACCAGCCTGGGCACTCTGCCAGGCACCCAAGGGGACCCGTGAGGTCTCTGCAAGGGCTTTTCCCATTTCAGCCAGGAGGGGCCACTGCACACTCCCCACCTCCCCCGCCGGGGTTTGTGGACACTCCAGACTCACAGAGTCCTGTCCTCCCCCAGCCACCACAGGGGCTCCCTCTTCCTCAATGCTCCAGTCCCTCCAGCCCAAGTAAGTGCCCCTGCCTCAGTTTACGTGCTACCTTATGAAGCATCTGCCTCCAGTCATCCCCAGGCCACCCCTCTGCCACTGTCATGGAGCAAAGCGTGCACACACTCTTGAGTGTCCTGCTCAAATGAGGAAGAGAAAAAGGCCTCCTTCCTTGCTTTCCTTGGCTTGGCCCTATCAGCCTTCGGGATCAGGCAGCCAGGGGTTCTCAGTCACGCAGCACGAGTTCTGCCAGGCTCCACCCTGTCTGCCTGGTGACCTTGCACACAAACCGTACTGAGCCTCAGTTTTCTCATCTGTAAAACAGAAACTCGCCCTATGCCTGTCCCCCAGGACTTGGTCAGTGAATATTCAGTGTGGCTTCGAGCTTTCCCTTGTTTTTTTTAATGTTTATTTATTTTTGAGAGAGAGAGGTAGACTGCAAGCAGAGGGAGGGGCAAAGAGAGAGGGAGACACAGAATCAGAAGCAGGCTCCAGGCCCTGAGTTGTCAGCACAGAGCCTGATGTGGGGCTCAAACCCACAAACTGTGAGATCATGACCTGAGCCGAAGTCAGTTGCTTAACTGACTGAGCCACCCAGGTGCCCCGAGCTTTCCCTTCTTATAAAGACATTGTTGGGGCGCCTGGGTGGCTTAGTCGGTTAAGTGTCCGACTTTTGCTTAGGTCATGATCTCGCGGTTCGTGGGTTCGAGCCCCGCGTCAGGCTCTGTGCTGACTGCCAGCTCAGAGCCTGGAGCCTGTTTCAGTCTGTGACTCCCTCTCTCTCTGACCCTCCCCTGCTCACGCTGCCTCCCTCTCTCTCATAGGAAAAAAAAAAAAAGACATTGTTGGTTCCACTCTCTGCTCCCACCCCTGCCCTGCCCCAGGCCAGGCTTGCTTTCTCCTGTCCCCACCCTGTCCCCAGATCATCTGGCACTGGCTTCCCGGCCCCTCACTCAGGGCTTGGCCTGGAGGGGACACACAGAGGTCATCACAAGGGCGGCAGCTGGCATCTGGGGGGCACCGGGGTGTGCTTGGTCCCAGCACCCCACTCCTCTGTCACAACCATACTGTGGGGCCAGCACTTACGGGCAGGAGAACCGCCAGTGGCCTGTGCTCAAGAGAGCTAACTTCTCAGATCTGTGTCTTGTGTGGCAGGATGTGACCCTCATGTCCTCTAGGGAGCCCAGCCTCCTTTCGTCTGCTGGGAGGTCATCCCACCACCTCTGGTCCTGACCCCTGGGGCGTCCTGTCCAGGACCCTGTAGAGCAGCAAGGCCCTTGCTGTTTGAGTTCCTGGAGGCCATCTGCTGTCGCCCTATGATGGGCAGGAAACACGGCCTGACAAATGGGCCTGGCCTAGCTCAGCCCTGTCCGCCTCCTTAGGGCTGCTTCTCTGTCCCCAGGTACCTAGGCTCCCTCCAGGTCCACACCTCCTCCCCTCCTTGGCCCATGGCTGTGGAATTGACTCCAGGCTGCCAGGATCTACCATCCTGCAAAAATCCCTCAGCCCACTGGCCCCTGCCTAGGGCCTCCTGATGTGACACCATCACCTATGGCACCTCAGAGGCCCCAGTTTGCCCCCACCTTAAGGTCCAGCCCCTTGAAGAAGCCTCACTGCAATGCGGGGGACAGGCACCCCACACCCGGCACTGACAGGGAGCAGCAGACGCAGAAGACAAAAGAAACAAACGATTCCTTAGGATCCACAGCCAAAACAAATTGCCGTAATTAACACGTGCCACCTCCACGATACATGGGCTGCCACGTGGTTGGCGTGAGGCGGAGAGGCATAAACTGCAGAGAGCACGCACTCCAATAAAACGGCAATAAACGATGCGCCTGTGAAGGAACTCGGTTCAATTCTGCTCCAAAATCTTGTTTAAGTGCTTTTATTGTTTCTGTGTGAAAGAGCACAAATGCTTTTTGAAAACTGCTTTGGTGCAAGCCTCCCCTTCTCCGGGAAGTGCTTCCAGTCCCCCCAGGTCCCTGCCCTGAGCAGGCTGGGTGGCCCCCAGAGGGTCCCCTCCATGTCCCCACTCTGTGCTCCCCTCCCTCTCACCCTCAGTGGCGGTCCACAGGGCTCCTCCCCTTCCAGGGCCCCCAATCACCCAGGGACACACAGCAGGCGTGGGGGACACACTCCCGGTACAATGGTGGCCTGGACCAGGTGGTCTGCAGACAACAGGGGAGCCCCAGAGGTTGCTAAGGGGACCCCTGTAGGACAGGTGAAATTCTTATTAGAAAGATCTTTAACATAAATACATAAAAGCATAAAGATCGGAAAACACACACAGAATCTTTTTTCATAGAGAGGAAGGGAGGGGGCAGTAATGCCCTCTCATGTGGCCACAGTCACCTTTTTGGGGTTTCGTCCTACATTAGAGCAACAGTCCAGTATCAGAGAACAAAAACAGAAGTTACACCCCAAATGGAGACTAGGCTGAATTCCCTGAGGGCCCGTGCTTTCGCAGCTCTGTCCGCGTGAGCAGCTGCTTGCTCAAGAGCAATGTCCCTAACTGAAGCCTTTGTGGGCTGCCTCCGTGGCCCACAGGCCCAGCTTGCCTGGCACATGTGGGGATGAATGGGGGCCCTGGGATGGGAGCACTCAGCCTTTCATTCCATAAGACCCTCCTCCATTCCATGAGAGATGGGGAGTCCCCCTGTGACGTTCTCTCCCCACATCTGGCCACGAGAAGGATGGCAGGGACCAGCATCTCCCCGGACCCGCAGGCAGCTGGCCCAGCCTCCCCTGGGGACCTCGGCAGCCCCCTTCACCTGAGGCTCCAGCCTTGACCCAGCAGACCAGAGGCTGAGGTAGGAATTCAGCGTCTCAGCTCCTCCGAACAGAAACTGCTGCCAAGCCTCTGAGGAACATGCTGTCTATGATTTAGTGAGTCTCCTCCCACCCCCAAACTTAATTACCAAAAAAAGGGGGGAGGTTCCCCAGGATCATGTACTCAAACGCAGTCCTCCAGCAACAAGGGGAGGGAGGGATGCCTTTTCGTGCGCTTGGGTCCACCACTGTCCGGGCAGCTCATGTTAGCTCTTACTCTGGGGCCCATGTTTACTCAGCCTTGCCACTGTAGAAGCCACTCTTGACAAGGAATCCTCTTCACTAAAAGCCACCAGCTGCAGAAAATCGGCCAGGGCTAAAATCGTGTCTGGTGAGAGAGGTGACAAGGCAGCCGCTATGGAGGGTAGGAGGTGGTCCCAGAGACATGCTCTGGCTAAAGGCCAGCTCTCCCAATGTCTGGCCATGGAGCCCTGGGCAAGCCACCCAAGCTCTGGGAACCCCCATCTCCTCTGGGCAAGGCGGGATCTTACAAGGTGACAGGAGGCATCCCGCAGGCTCTTGGTATAGGGAAGAGTTGAGGCAGGTCTCCAAGAGCCTCTACAATGTCTTCCAGGACTTATCTTCTAGCATCTTCCTCCCTCTTCTGACTACAGGAGTAGGGGCCTCTCACTGGTATCCCCTCCAAGACAGCCCCACTGAATTCTTTTTTTTAATGTTTTTTAAGTTTACTTATTTATTTATTTTTGAGAGAGAGACAGAGAGAGTGAGCAGAAGAGGGGCAGAGAGAGGAGAGAGAGAATCCCAAGCAGGCTCCACACTGTCAGCATGGAGCCTGATGTGAGGCTTGAACTCACAGACCTTGAGATTGTGACCTGAGCCGAAACCAAGAGTCAGACCCTTAACCAAATGAGCCACCCAGGTGCCCCAAGTCCCCTGAATTCTTAATTCTCATTGGCACAGGTGTTTCCGTCCCTCCCAGGAAGACCCCACTCTTGAGGCTACCGTGGACTCACAGGGTCCCTGACCAGCGCTTCTAGAAACCAGCGAATCTGATATGTGCACTCCTCACCCCATGCCCCAAAGCAGAAGAATTACAAACAGAGCTTCTTAAGAAAACCCCAACTGGCAATCTCTAGGAATCCTCACTACCACCCTTTGAAATGTGATTTGTCCCCACTTCACAGAAGAGCAAACTAAATCTTGGTGAGGGTTGATAACTTGCCCACTGTCCTCCAATCAGATCTGTTGAATTCCACATCTCTGCTTTTCCACTTAAAAATCCGTCAACCGTGAAATGCAAAATCTCAAGAGTTGATTATAAAAGAGAAAAACAGTGAATTGCTCCTTACGTTTTTTTCTTTTCACTTCAAAAACTTACTCATAACTAGGGATGAATATATGTTAAAGCTTAGCTGGTTAGTGGAATTTTTTTTAAGAGCAGTAAATGAGCCTGTGTGAGCACAGGTGGGGATGAGTCACCCTACCTCCCTGAGCTGTGGGTCTTCATCTGTCCAGTGCCCCCCCCTCTGAGGCTCCAAGTCTCTCTATCATCCTATAACTAATCTCCTACTCATGTGCCAGCAGCCAGCTTCTGTGGCCCCCCTTTCCCCTAACCCAGTGAGTAGATATACTACACTTTCCTCCCTGAAATCTGGTCCCAGACTCCATTTTAGGCCTCTGGATAGCATTCTCGGGTAGAGAAGACTTTTTTCTTTTCTTTTCTTTTTCTTTTTTTTTTTTTTTTTCTTGGGCCTAGCCCTCCCCATTTATATCCTGAGATGGGAAAATGGACTGAGCAGGCAATAAGGAATTTAAAATGAGCTGAAAAAAAAATCCTGCCACAATAAATCGCATCACAGTGGCGATCTCTATCTAACCAGAAAATTCTCAGTCCAGACAATGGCTCATTTATTTCCAACAATATTCAATACAACAGAATTCCAGGCCAACAAAAGGATTTCTACAGGTTCTTGGAGTTGGTTGCAAAGGGATTTAACCTACATAGAAAAGAGAGCTGTTCAATTATAGATTCCCAGGCGTGAGGGAGACCTTTGTAAATAAATTGTAAGGGGTCTTGCTGAAAATGCGGCTACTTCCCTGGGGAGCACCTCACCTACCGGCAGTGTGAGGCAGATGTACCACCGCCCTGCCTGGAGGACGTGTGGGTAAATATTTGGGCAGAGACGGCTGCTGCTGGGATGGTGGGCAGAGCTGGCTATCGGAGGAAATGGCCCTCTCTCCCAGGTCCACGGATGATACATTTCTATAAACATCCAGGCAGGCAGCCTCTAAAGACTCCTGGGCTTTCCAAACACATTTCCTATTCTATGGTCAGCAAGACCGCATTCTGAGCATGGGCGGTAAAGAGGAGGCAGGAAACAGGAGGGTAGGGAGGGGTCTGGAAGCCAGCCTTCTAAATTTAACACACAGTTGCTTTTAGGCCGAGTGGCTAAAAAATAAATTCCAGTGCTTAAAGCTCTTATCTTTGTTTACCATTTCCCCAAACAGCACGTGACCTGGGCTCTGACTTTTAGACTGAATTATCGACATGCACACAGGAATGAGGAATGGGGGCTGCTGGGGGCTGAGATGGGGGGTAAATAGAGCAAGTCCATCACTCTCCACCTTCACGTGACATTCCTTCTGCCAGCAGGTGACCCAGAGGCTGTCCCTGGGTAGGTGGGGTGCCAGTGGGGGGGATGGGTGGTCATGATGCTTCACACCATCCTAGATGTGGAAGGCACCAGGAGGTCACCCATGTCTACCTTCTTGCAATGAGGATCCATGAATATTCTCCAGCAACCTTTACAGATGCTCAGTGACAGCTTTTGAAAATCTCCAGTGGGCATGAAGCTTGTCATTAAGTTCTAGTCATTTGAAAATCCTTCCCTATATTGCATCAAACTGTTCTCCCTGGACCCTACACCAGTGTCCGGGGTCTGCCCCACTAAGTAGAGGAGCAGCACATACTTTTCCTTTGTCACGTGTCTGCTGCTCAGTCGACAATGCTCTAATTTCTCCCTTGGTTGGCTCGGATCCCCCAAATTCTTGGAGTGAGCCCCTGTAAGTGGCATGCCAGCCCCAGGTCACTCCCTGTCGCTCCATCCCCTCTCCACCTGCTTGTCTGTTAATCTCACTGATACTGGCTCACCCCTCTCCCATTCAGTTCAGTTGACTGATACAATGGCCATTTCTTGTCCTTAAACTCCACGGCTGTGTCCAGGAGACCCGAGGCTCTATCCAGAGTCCCTTCCTTTCCAGCCCCTCAGCCTCCTTTCCCTGGGCAGCCATAGGTTTCAGTCCTCAGTGCCCTGCTTTTCTTTCCAGCCCCCATCCCGGGGACTCATCCCTCTCAGTGCAGCCGAGCTGGGCACCATCTTCCCCAACATCAGCCTGCCAGAGCTGAGCCCTGCTGGGGGAGGCGGCCTGCCCAGATCAGACTCCACTCCACCTTTCGGTGCCCCCGGGAATGAGACCTCCGGATCGCTTTTATCACTTCACTCCCTGCCCCCTTACATCTGAAGACTTACCTCCCTGGACAAGTCTTCCTTCCTTGAATGACTCTGTATCGGCTGCACGTGAGAATCTTCCAGGGAGCTTTTAGAACACTACTAATTCCTGCAAACCAGTCCAGACCAACTTATGTTGAACATTTTGGGGTAGTGCTCCAGCCTCTGTGGGCAGCAGCCAAGATGGGGAATCACTGCTTGTATTGCTTCCCTTTCAAACCCCTGCCCACTCTGACCACTGCATTGTCATCGGAGCCCCTCACTTTTGCCCAGGCTGTTATGATAGTCTCCTGTCTTATTGTCTTATTGACCAGCTCTTCCAACTGTTCTCCTATACGTCATCTGTCAAAGTGATAGTCATTTTCAGTGTGTCACTTCTACTCATCAAACCTTCAGTGGCTCCCTATTCCCATAATAATAAATCTTTGAAGGAACAAGTAGACAGTTTCCCAAATATATAGTAGTTGAATGTATGGGACTGTGTCTTGTTTCTTCTCTCTCCTTGCCCCCATACTCTGCTAAAGGCATGTCACCCCCATGTCCTAGACATACTATCTATGTGGGGACAGAGTGAACAAAAAGAATTTCTCTGCAAATTAAATGCAAACACTCTCTCCCCAACGCAGAGAAAGTGAGCTGGGCTGTCACTTACTTAGCGGCTTATCTCTTTAAATATCATATACCACTTGGCTGTTACTGGAGAGAACAGAATCCTAAATATTACATAACAGCAGATAATCCAAAGACTCGAATCTAGTTGATTTGGGAATGTGTTTTATACTTATAAGCCTTTATGTCTGATAATTGGGACAGTTTTTAAAAACCAGGTGATTAGATGTGTCTCATTTGTCCCTACCTCCCCTTTTCCTACATGCCCACGAGAGGGATAAATAACTCCACTCCCCCAAATAATACACTATTTTTTTTCTCTCAATCCTTACCTGGAATAGAGGTGGTGGTTGGGTTTCAGTGTGTTGGAGGGGCAGGCAGAGGGAAGAGGGTGGAACCCACAGAGAGATTAAATACAAGGAACTGGCATGTATGTCAATAAGCTGCTTTTCAACTGACTCACTGTTAAAATTTTAGGTACAACCAATTTGTAAACTGTCCAATATCTACTAACACTGAACATACACATCCCTTACGATCCAGCAAATCCACGACCCAACAGAAACGTGTACATATGTCCACCAAAAAAAAAAAAACATACACAAGGGGTGCCTGGGTGGCTCAGTCGGTTAAGCATCCAATTGTTGATTTCGGCTCAGGTTATGATCTCATGGTTTGTGGGTTTGAGTCCCACAATGGGCTCTGTACTGACAGCATGGTGCCTGATTGGGACTCTTTCTCCCTCCCTCCCTCACTGCCCCTCCCCTGCTTGCACGTTATCTTTCTCTCTCTCAAACTAAATAAATAAACTTATATATATATAAAAATGTTCAGCTTTATTCACAATGGCCCCAAACTGGGGATGACTCAAACATCCACCCACAGTTGAAAGGATGAGTTGAGGGTGGAGCACCACACAACCACACGAGCGGACACACTTCAGCTCCACACCACACTGTGGGTGGGTCTCCAAGACCCAGGCCCGCACATGGGCAGGCACAGGCGAAAGCACACATATGGTACGTTCTCTTTATACACAGATTTTTAACAGGCAAAAGTAATCTCTCATGTTACAAGTCAGGAGGGTGGTTGCCCCTGAGGGGGCTGTGACTGGACAGAGCCACGGGGGTGCTTCAGAATGCTGGCAATATCCGGGGGCTTGATAGGGACATGGTTACATGGGTGTGCTCGCTTTGTGAAAATTCACTGAGCTCCGGATGTCAGGTTGTGCCATATTTTTTTCTGTATGCATGTGATTCATCCATAAACTGGACAAAAGGAAAGGAAGACGGGGAAAATGGGAGATGGGCATCGAAAAGGGCATTTGTTGGGATGAGCGCTGGGTGTTGTATGTAAGCGATGGATCAATCTACTCCTGAAGCAAAGACTACACTATATACACTTTATGTTAGCTAACTCGACAATGTATTATTAATAAATAAATAAATATTTTAAAAATATTTTAATTAAAAAAAGGAAAGGAAGAGAAGGAGGGAGGGAGGGAAAGGGGGAAGGAAGGGTGGAAGGAGGGGAGGGGAAGAGAGGTCTACACAGTAAAGCATGATGGACAAGTCTTGGAATTTGAAGATCTGGACTTAGTTCTGACTCTGCCATTTACTAGCTATGAGACCTTGGCTTAGCCACTAACCTCTCTAATCTTTGTTTCTTTTTTTTTTTTCATCTATAAAATAGGCAGCAAAATTGCCCTACCTACCTCACTGTGCAGTTGTGAGGACTGCATGATAAAACAGATGTAAAAATCCTACTGTGTCCAGTAAAATACTGCGGGGGGAGGGGGGCAGAGTGCTATTATTACCTTAGATCTCTGAAGACAGGAATTCTTATGGAAGGTCAGGGATATTGATAAGGCTCAACCCAGGGCCATTGGTGGTAAGGGCTGGCACTGTGGGGTGTGTGTGTGTGTGTGTGTGTGTGTGTGTGTGTGTGTGTGCAAGCACGCATATGTGTATGAGTGCATACACAGGCACATTTATGTTCTTCCATTACAATCCCCTCACCTAATCCCTTAATGGCCTGGCCTCAGAGTACAGGAGCACCTGGAATAATTCAGGGGTTTATGTGAGATGGGTTCTGTCTCCTTCCTTTTAAAGTGGATATAAACAGATACTATACACACTCTCCTAATTACTTTTTCTAAGGCATGGGTGCATGTCGGCCTCTAAATCTGCCAAATTCTTTAAGTTAGCACGTAGGACTTGCTAGGCATTGGCTAGGCAAAGCAGCGATGTTGGCAGAAAGATCCACCACCCACCTCACAGCCCACCCTGCCCCTCCATCCCCACTGCTTCTTGCCCCAAGCCTGGAACAGCTCCCACGGGCCCATCTCTGCAATCTCAAAGTCAGGAAGTCAGAGGCTCTCTGTTTAGATAACTGGTCAGTAAGGAGCCCAGGCCCCTGCTCAGGCCTCACCTACAGGACCCAGTGCTCATCTTGGGGACCAGGCTCAGGAGGAGGGGGCTTTCTTTCTGGGCTGGTGGTCAAAAGGGCAAAGCGAAGGTTGCTATATTTTCCACAGTTTGGTTTTATATTATTATCATATGTTCCCCAGGGAATGAGAGCAAACGGAAATCTTAATTCTTCATACAGCTGTACAGCCCCTACCTGTCCCCATGCTAGTGTGTCCAGTCTTAAGGGACTTCAAGCTCCTTGCTTCTAGACGGCAAAGTCTGGCAGAATTTAGCCACTTTATATAACAACATCACATCTGGTGACATATGAGTGAGCGCTCACTAGTACTATTTGATGCTGCCCTTGTTACTGCTCGGGAAGGACAAAGCCGAAGCCTCCTCCACTTCTATTTCCTTTCGCAAAATAAGAACACATTAATTTTTCTATGCGGTCCCTGGGTCTCCAGGAAAAATCCTTTTGAAAGTAGTGACATTTTTTACTTGCTTTTTCTCATTTATTCTCCACATTCTATCTGCACACACCCAGCGTGTGGTGTAAGTGTAGGTATGAGTGACTTGGGGACTGGGTGGGTGCACGTTCACATGTGTGTGCATGTGTCTGTGTGTCTAGCTCTCAGAGAAAATGGCTCACAAAACTCTGAATGTAGCAAGGCGACCTTAATAGATGAGGGCAATCCTATTNTAGTCATCAGGTTTATCCCTTGCATTTACATATTTATTTACAGATCTAAGATCTAAGATAAAAAGACTAAGAGAAAAAGAACCATGGAGGTAAAATTAGAAGTAACTGCCCACTGAAAATCAACATACAGACGAAAAAATCTGGACAATCAAGGAACTCTGGATTGAGAATGTAAAGCACAAGGCAACGATTCAGTTTATTTTTTTAACTTCTATTTTCCCCAATACTTAGTAATATTTACTATTTAATCAATATTCCCCCAAATCAAATATTAATAATTATTTAACATTTCTTTTCAAACTTCTAAGGGCACAGTTGCTTATTTTATGAAATAAGTCCTCACTGAAATAAGTTCTATGGGGTTTAAAAATCGCTTTCTTCCTTAACACATCCTTATAGAGTCATTTAATACATGCAACAGACAGCCTCGTGATGAAATGAGCTCTTTGCCTCTAGATACGCTCAACAGAATTACCTGTTCCTCTGGTACATTACCAAGGATAGGATGCAGAGATCTTTCACCTTCACAGTCTCCTTCGCCCTGCCCAGGGAGCTGAGCATGACCCCAACTTACAGACCAGGTGGCCTGATGATGTTGCCCTTGGCAACTGCCCCACGGCCACACCTGCTGGGTGATGGATCCAGGACAGGACGGAAACCCTGGCTGGACCTAGTGTCTACCCGGAGGCATGGCCAAGGTCGCGGAGGGAGGCTGCAGTAGCAGTCTCGCTGGGTGGGAGGCAGGACAGGTTGATTCTAATTCTGAGTAATATGGCCGGCGTAACAGAAATCAGGGGGAACCCTGGGGGATGGCTTTTTATCTTTATCTTTTGGAAACACAGATGCCTAAACTGCTTCCTGGCTCGAAATGAGAGGATATTCTGCTCAGACTCCCCTGAGCTCTCCTCAAATTCCAGGCCAACCAGGTCCTCCTCAGCCCTGAGCAGCACAGAGGGTCCGAGCACGCCAAGGGCGACAGCCAAGGGCTGGGCTGGGCCAGAAACCTCAGCTCCGAGCTCCCAGCCTCCTGCCTTCAAGGATGCTGCTGCTGTTGTAGACATGTGGGGTGAGCTGGCCAGCCTTTGCTTCCCAGGGAAAGCCTTCTCCAGACTAAGTTACCCTCTCTTTCCCTTTCTCACTTCAAGTGAATTCTATACCACACGCCCCCAAACATTTTTTTATTGGGTAGTTTTTTTCTCGATGCCAAAGACAAATACATAGCACTCTTAGAGGACAACTACCATTTCGGTTTCATTTCTTGACAGCGCTCCACCACGAACCACGCCCACACACTTCTGACTCAGCCCGAAAGGCTGCCCCACGTGGGAGGGCTTTCTGTCTCCTGCGCCTGGAAAACTGCCAAGTGTCCTACAGGATCTGGCTCCAAACCACACCTCTCCCACTTGGCCAGCCCAACAGAACCATTTTTATTCTGTAACGCATCTCAAAGGCTATGCCACAATGTTGTTATTTAAGTTTCTATTCAGTATTTTAACTTTTTTTGAAGGAAAACTTAATGCGAATTAGAAGAATATTTGAGGGGACCATTACTCATCACCCAGCCTCAACAAGAGGTCAGCTATGGTCACTTTGGTTTCATGTCTTTCCCCACCTTCCCCCAATTCCAGTTTTTTAGTTGTTTTTTTTTTAAATAAAAATCCCAGATGTCCTATCACATCATCTGTAAATATTTCATTCTACACCTCTAAAATAAAAGGACTCTTTTCTAAAACAGGACCACCATGCCATTATCACATTAAAAACAAGTGAACCAGCGAGCCTGGGAAGCTCAGTTCGCTGAGCATCCAACTTATGATTTCGGCTCAGGTCATGATCCCAGGGTCATGGGATGGAGCCCTATATTGGGCTCCATGCTGAGCTGAGCGTGAAGTCTGCTTAAGATTTTCTCTCTCTGTCCCTCCCCCGGTCTCTCAAATTAAATCAACAACAACAATAACAACAACTAAACCATAATTTCCTAAGTATCTCAAATATCCAGTTAGGGTTCAAGGTCCTGTGATGGACTCATGGATTTTTTTTTTTTTAGCCCACCCACTTCTCGCTGCCTTCTTCTCATCCATCATAAAGATTTTGGCTCAGGCTTCGTTTTCTCCTGTCAGCTTCCCCGATCCCAAGTGCCTGAGATGTGTGTTCTTCTTCTGTTCTTCCACAGAGCCTTGTGCTCACGACTCTGAAACCCTTGCCATTGCTTTGCATCCTGGGATGGACTGTAAGGTCCAAGGGAGTGGGAATGGTCAGTGTGTGCCTAGCACAGTGCCTGGCCAATAGTATGCACCAGCTCGGCATGTGTGCAATGAATAAGTGGATAAATGAGCTCTCAAACAGAACTGCGTTTCCCGTTCCTCCTAAGTCCATTCTACAGCACGTCCCACATCCAGTATAATGATTTGCTTAGAAGTCTGCTTCCTCAAAGAGCAGAGACTTGATCATTTCTGGATCCTCAGCACCTGACAGTAGGTGTGCATCAAGAGATTGCAGAATGCATAAGGACGTGGGTTTTCTATTCCAAGTTCTATCTGTGAGTTTGGCTTCTCGGGCTTTCCTCTCTGGGTCTCCTGTTTCTCATCTCTATGATAAAGAATTTAGATTCATAATTCCTAAGTCTTTGGGGGGTATAATTTGTGATTCTGAGTAGGGGACCAGCCTCACAGGGGAGTCCACATTTGCCATACACTTGCTGCCCTCTGCTGGAAGGATTGGTGTAGGACCCCTTTATTCCTGATTTTCCTGAAAGAACTATTGGGCAAAGGTCCAGATGGGCAGACTGGTCTGTCAGTGGGACAGGGACTTGAACTGCATTACCTCAGCTGGGTTTCATTAGAACGTGCAGATATGAGGCTCCCTACACCCCAACGGCCCACTCCTCCCATGGGAAGGATCACTGGGGTAGATTGCAGGACGAATGCAGTGAGTGGTCTCAGCCCCCAACACCACATTCCAACCACGGCACGAGGTGGGAAGAACTGGGGCCGAGGGCCCACTTCAAACCATCGAGTCCCTGGGGGACAGGGCCCAAGCATCCTTATAGAGTAAAAGCTGACCCACTGCTTCTAACGTTCCCCCACCTGAGAACCACCGGACCAAGATGATGTTTACATGTGTATCTTGAGCCAAAAGCTTAGAAACACAGTAAAAAGCTCATCCAGAGAAAGAATAAATAAGGACTTTGACTTTATTACATTATATTACATTACATTACATCCCTTAGCCTATGTTTAAAAGTTTTCTTTCTTTGACAAATGCTGACAGCTTCTAAACCACACATTTTGTTTGGTGAACCAATACCATTTACCGTTAGGGATGGCTTCCAGATCTGGTTTCTTTTTCTTTTTGTGATATAGTTCTGTATTCTGGTGCATGGTACCACCGTTTATTGGGGGGGGGGGATGTTTTGTTTGTCTGTTTTGGTTTTTTGTTTGTTTTTTACATTTTATGCATGTGTTGATAAGTCTACTTTGGTTGCAGATAACAGAATTCATCTGTTGCTAACTTACACCATAAATGACAAAATGCCGTAAGGGTACTGATTCACCACCCACTGGGCTACTTACTAGTCAAGAGGGACAGAAACTGAAACTCTAAGGGACACCAGGAAATGGTCTCTCCCTGTGTCATTTTCCTCTACTTCCCTCTGCACATTTAATTCATTTCTTCTTTCTCACAGGCAACTGGAATTTTCTGCTTATTCATCCACAAGGGAGAAAATGGTCACCAGCATATCATGACTCACCTGTGCTCAGCCTCCACCCACTGGAGAAAAATTCCCTTTTCTCTGCACTAGATCCAAATTTCCAGAGTGGGACCCTTGGGTCCGAGGCCCATCCTTGGGCCAATCAACCATGGCCTGCAGGCCACACTTAATTCTTTTATACAAAATGAAAATATGGGGCTCCTCATTCAAAACACAGGGCAAAGTGCCATTAAATACAAAGGTTCTCCCTCTTTTCTTCTTCTCCAGCCTGAATCTTTCTTGAAAATCTTTCTTTATGTTTTTTATTTATTTTTGAGAGATAGAGAGAGACCGAGCGAGCAGGGGAGGGTCAGAGAGAGAGGGAGACACAGAATCTGAAGCAGGCTCCAGGCTCTGAGCTGGCTGTCAGCACAGAGCCTGATGCGGGACTCGAACCCACGAACTGTGAGAACATGACCGGAGCCGAAGTCAGACGCTTAACCGACTGAGCCACCCAGGTGCCCCAATGCAATGCCAGTTTTAAATCTAAATTATCAAAGAGCATTTAACTCATGTGCAGAATCGCTGAAATTACACAATTTGTATTTTGTGACTCACAGGCCAGAAGAAACCAGCACAAATCAAACTACTAAAGATTAGGAGGAAGAAGAGGGGTTCTTCTTCTTCCTCAGGCATGGGGCCACCATATAGGCTGAGGACTCAGGCCCTCATGCATGTTTAGGGGTCCTGCCCCATCCTGCTAGCCACTAGACCCGTGCACGTGACCCAACTGGGGATGGGGTTTAGGGACCTTGAGCCAGGCATCACATCTTCCCACAGGCTCACCCCCAATGCCACAGTAGACTGTGACTCTTCAAAGATCCTTAAAACCTCTGTGCCAGGACACATTTGGTACCTGGGCCAAAGGTGGGCAGAGGCTGGCTCCATCCAATACTCAGCCTCTGGCCAGTCCTGGGACACACTGTGATGCTGCCAGCTCAGGGCAGGGACAGTTGCTTCTAGGCCAGATGCTTCAGGATACATGCACCCCATCCTCACACTCTCTGTGCCTAAGCCCAGGCCCTGGACTGGAGAGGAGGGCAACCATGGTCACAAGGCAAAGCAGTCAGAGGGAGGCTGGGCTGGGCCCCCAGCACCAGGGGTAGGAGAGCAGGCAGCTGAGAATGGGTCCTGGGGAGGCGGCCAGAGGCAGGACCATGCATGAGTGAGGCTACAAGCCGTGGTGCATCCTCCACTGTCCCATCAGACTCTACTTCCAAAATACCAATTCAAAAGGGTTAAGAATCACAGACAGCAACCAAAGAGCATTAAGCTCCGAGCACAGGGCCTTCTCATGGGCCACATGCTCACTGAGTAGGCCCCGGTGGCCTGTGTGGAGGTGGAAATGTAGGGTCTGGTGGTAACCATCTGAAGGAACAGTTCCCAGAAATGAGGATGAGAGCGAGTTGGGANACACTTGTGGGGATGAGCACTGAGTGTTATGTGGAAACTAATTTGACAATAAACTATTAAAAATAAAAAATAAAAAAAATAAAAAAAAAAGAATAATCATAAAAAAAAAGTGGAAATGGAAACTCCTCCTTTGCCCTCCAAATTCATAAACCTTAAACTACACATATTCTGTAACTTCACTTTTTTACTCCACAGTATGTTACAGACATCATCGAATGGCTGCATTATATTGAACGGCTGTACAGTGATAGATTAGCTAAAATACTACGGACTCCAAGACCCCATGTGTCCTGGCCCTGACCCCATCTGCTGCCACCTCCCCTCTGTCCCCCTGAGTCCCCATTCTGCTCCAGCCAGCTGGCCTGGTGTTGTCTTCCTCAAGCAAACCAAGCACATTCCACACAGGGGCTGCCTACCTGCTCTTGCCAGTGGAGCCCCTCCCTCACTGGATGGCTTACTGGCCCCACCTCACAGTTTCTGGTCTGGTCTGTGGGCAGGCCCAGGGATCTGCATTTCTAGGGTGAGCCTGATGTGGCCAATCCAGGGAGCTCTCTCTCTCTCTCTCTGAGAAGTGCTGGTTCAGTGCATGGCTGCAGGGCAGCCATGGGGCCAGCTGTAAGCCTGGGAATGGCTCCCGGAGGGTGGAGCAAGGCCACTCAGGGCCCATCCCTGGAAAGCTAGGGGCTGCAGCATGGCCTTGCCCCACCCCCACCCCCTGATGCCCTCTACTGCTCTGGGTGGGGAGGATAGGAAAAAGCAAACCTCCAAGTTGAGGATTGCTCTTGCATCAGCACTACCTGGCTGAAAGAAATGAGGCTGTCACCCACCAAGCAGGTACCCGCCCTGGCTCTGTAGGGAGTGGGGTGAGAGGGAGGACTGGGGAAATCCAGCAGAGCAGCACATAAGCCTCCACGAGCCCATCCGAACCCCCAACCCACATCCTGTTCTCCAGCTCACATCTCCTGTGTCCCTCCTCCGCAGGCCTGGGGTGAGGGTGACAGTGCCACTCCAGTGGGCGTTGTCCAAGGGGCACCAGTGTCCCTCCAACACAGGGTGCTGGGTCATGCTTCTCCACCCTTCACTCTCTAGTATCTAATCAGTTTTTCCCAACCTTTCTGAAGCTGGTCAGTGAAGAACAGAATCTCCTCGTTTTCATTTGTGTTTTTCATCAGGGCAACTTGTATTTCTTCTTCTGTGTTTTGCCTGTTCATATCCTTTGTCCACTTTCCTAATGAGCTTCTTTTCTTACTGATTTATAATAGCTCTTTAGTTTCTATTACTATTACTGGAAACTTTTTTTTTTGCGACTTCATTGCGCATCTTTCAACTTTATGATGTACTAGTTGCTATCTATGTGGCCGCCTCTCCGAGCCTCAGTTTCCTCCTCTAAGGGATGGGACAATAGCTGTCTCACAGGTTTGCAGGGAGGAGGAAGTCAGGTCATGTCCATACAACATGCGGCCACCACCTCATCCTCCCTCAATAAATGCTTGCAGCTGAAGCTGCTGTCATTGGGTTGGAACCAAACGTCTCTGGGTGACACTCAGAGATCCCCAGGTGCCAGGCGGGTCCCCAGTAACACACAGCACCATGGAACAAGTACAGTGGGACATGCGCAGCACTAACCCAAAGCAGGGTGGCTTGAATGGACTTTGCACTTTGTGGCGTCTCCACTTTTGAGTCTGCTGAGTTGGAGCGGGACTCTAAAGCTAATGGAGAAGCCAGAATGCTGTATGACTCGGTGTAACTCAACTTTCTTTCTTTGTCACGACCCCTCCACAGCCGGCTCCTGACTACTGCAGCCTCCAGGAACACCTGCCCTACCTGGACATGGTGATTGCAGAGACCTTGAGGCTTTACCCGCCAGCTTTCAGGTAAACCCGTGTCCTCCCCCACCCCCCAACACACTCCCAAAGCCCCTCTGGCATCACTGTGTAGGGTCCTCACTGGTCCTCAGACTATTACCACCTGATATCAGGAATGCTGGAGGCAAATTCCTGGAGGGCAACGAGTCTTGTGTTTCTTGGTGTCCCCTGGGGCACAATGCCGTCCATACAGTAACCACAGGGCAGTAAATATCTGGCTCATTTTCCTCTATGTTAAGTACCTTCTCAAAGCATCACTGGGCTTTTAACATGACCTTCCTGCCCAATCCAAGCCAATCACTTTGGCCTCCTAGCCTGGAATGGCTTTTGCTAGTCATTCATTTGGCAACTATTTATTGAGCCGAATGCTGTTGGAAGCACTGGGAAATGAGCCAGGTATAAAATAGATAAAACCCCTGCCCTTGGAGTTGACATTCCAGGGGGAAACTTCCAAGGCCTGGGAGGCATCTCCTCACTCTCCAACGACCTACACAAATTCCAACCCAAGACTCACCACTGCAGGCCATTTGTCTCTGCTCCCCCAGCAGGTTCAGAGTGACTGTACTTCATATTATATTCCTGGACACTTTTCAACCTCTCTGCAGTATTTCGCCCAAGTATATCCACTCACACCAACCTGTAAGTGCCTTGAGAGCAGGAATCTGGTCTTCGCTTCTTTCGAACTCCCCCTAAGCAAGGCATTCCAGGGAGCACAGGGTCTTAACTTGGGTCCCCAGACCCTTAGGGGAGAGAAACAGTAGCCAGATTCCAGGTTCTAGAAACAGAAGCAACACAAGGCATTTAACCGTGTATACTGTAAGTTCCACCCTGCCATGTCTATGAATGAATATACCACATAATCCATTTGGAGGTAGTTTTTGCCATGTTAACAGAGAAAATGTGGATGATTTGAAGGTATCTCAAAATTATATTCCAAACCAAAAACATCACAGAGTGTGACTGTAGATACCATGCAGTGTTCAGACCCAGAGAAAATATAGAGAATCCCACAGAAGGGAGTGAAATCACATGGTCCTCAGGCACACAGGCTTTCCACCTCCTGGTCCAGGAGCAGCCAGTAACTCTGGGCTTGCCTTGCTATTCTCCTGATGCCAGCATTGAAACTCATTCTATGGGCCTTCCCTGATATCCTTGGGAGCCGCAAAGCAAACTGTCCCCAATCTTTGTTTTTTAATGATTTATATCCAGCTTCCTTCCAAGGGAACTGTGGGCAGCTGGTATCCACATTAGAATGGAGTTCAAATTAAGACATTCAGTGATAAAACAAAGACTGTCTAGAGGAAAGAAGCCTTTACAGGACCCTAGAGATGGCTGATAACTGGAGTTAGGTCCCCACTCAATTGCTGAGGCTCCTGGCAGAAAGAGAAAGCAGCTGAGTTGAACAGTTGTGTTCTCCAGTGGGAGGAAAAGTCTATCAACGGATCCAAAACACGTCATTTCCTGGATCTGAACCCAATCAAGAACTCATCACATAAGACCCCGTAGAAATAATGTGTTGAGTGACAAAGTGAACAGACTCTTCAACACCAAAATGCTCTGATCAATTCTCCATCCGAGCGGCCCTTTATAAACAGCACCGTGTAAAAGGAAGCCAGTGAAGGCACTGCCATGGAGAACCAGCAGCTGGTGATCTCACTCGAAGGCAGGACAGAAACTAGAGAATTGGGGCAGATTTGCCGATTCCCTCAAAAAGTCACATATAGGGCCAGTGCTCCATAATCACAGAACAAATTTAGAAAGTCAAGACAGTTTCATATCCCTTCCTTTACTTTGCTGTGTGATCTGGAGTAAATTCTGTACTGCTCTGTGCTTCTGCTTCCTATGTGTTCAGTGGGCACATAATGTCTGCTCGGCCTGCCCCACAAGAGTGGTAAGAATCAGTGGGACAGGACATCTGAAAAGCCACACCACCCTAAGTGGTGAGGCACTTAAGGTGTGAGGTGAAGAGAAAGGACTGCCCTTCCCGTCAAATGGCCAGCTTGCAGCCTGCTCCAATCCTGGGCAAGCCGCGATCTCCTGGGCCTCACCTGCCTCCACACCTACTCTGCTGGAATTTTTAATCATATCAGCCCTGCTAACTTCTGTCATCAAACAGAAACGAGAGCAGCAAGCCATCATTATTCTCAGCCAGATAAGATGCCAATTTGCTTCAGCCCAAGCAACAGATTTGGTGAATACAGGGACATTGAGAATTTTATTTTATTTTATTTTATTTTATTTTATTTTATTTTATTTTATCTTATTTTATTATTTTAATCTCAGAAAAGCATCTTGGCTTTTCCCAAGCACTGACACACTGTTATCCCCCAAAATCTCAGAATGGCCCCTGTCAAAATATAACAACTCTTGTTGAAGTGTTATCAGTGTGAATCCAGGATTCTATGCAGTAGAATTCAGCAGATTTTTCTGGCCTTGTGTGTGGCCTGGCCTAGCCCAGCAGGAGGCCCAACCATACACAGAAGGGAAAGCCCTATTTCCTGGCTTAGGGGGTCTTGGATCCAGGTCCAAGATATTTCCAGTAAAGATGACAAAGAAGGGGATGTCAGGCTTGACCCCATTAGAGCTGAGGCTGCAGACATCAGAACCCTCCACCTTCTTACTCAGATTTGAGCCCTGGTGTTTTGCTACCAGCTCCAAGCACATATTAATTGCATTGGTAGCTTAAGATCTGAATGGAGATCCCCCAGTCCTGGCCTTTCTTCTTATATTAAAGGCCCCTAACAGAGTGGTAAATGCTGCAAGGAGCCACAGGTTGCTCTTAATTTCTCTTATAAGTGAGAAGAGTACATAATAATAATTAGGAGAATGACTGTATCTCCCCTAAGATATTGAGGAAAGTCCAGTCCTACAATTTGAAGTAAAAGCCAGCAGAGATTATTTTTAATTTTAAAGTAATTATCTATATTACAAAAATAATATGCTTATACTTAAAAAAATAAAAATAAAACCCCCAAAACCAAAATACCTAAACAATACAGAAGGATCCAAAGAGAAAGTTGGCACTTCTGGTCCCCTGCCATCCTCACCCCAGCCTCATCCCTTAGAAGAAATTATAGTCAAAATTCAGGTATTCTTCCAGAAACGTGATGTTCATATGCAAAAATCTATAGTCCAGCCCTGAAAAATACGATATATGGTGCCTGGGTGGCTCAGTCATTAAGCATCTGACTTCGGTTCAGGTCACGATCTCACAGTTTGTGAGTTCGAGTCCCGCATGGGGCGAGCCTGCTTCTCTCTCCCTCTCTCTCTGTCCCTCGCTCACTTGCGCCCCCTCTCTCCCTCTAAAAAAAGAGATACATATATGTATTATATAAATATGTATATACATATGTACAAATAAATGGGACCGTGCCGTGGCCACTTGGTACGGTAAACAAGCTGCCCGGAAGTTTTCCCCTCTAGCAGCAGTTATCCATAGTGACACAGACAATGAACCAAGCTTCGATTTTCAAACCCAGATTTCCCTGAGGTAAAGCAAGCGGCTGGGCGAGGGCAATTTAAAGAGGCTTGACCATGAACAGAAGATGAGGGAAAGTGTGGCCAGGAGAGTACCCCTGCAAGCCCCTCCCCAGAATGAAGCCCTTCAAAGATACCTGTGCTCCCCTAACGAGGCCTAAGAGCAGCTCTCCAGGCATGATGGACGGATGCACGAGATGGATGAACGCACTCTCACTGAGGACCACCCTAGAGACTACAGGGTCCTGGGCAGTACAGGGTTAAGGTGGGGGGGAGGGGGGAACCATCCAGGTCACCCCTGAAAGATGGCTGGCCCTCTTGTTCCCCTCTCCCCCAGCCTCATTGCACACTTCACACGCTGACCCGGTTTGGCCCGGGGCGCCGCCTGCGAGCCCGGCTCACTGCGGCTGCGCATCAAGGCAGGGGGCTGACCTGCGTGTCCCGCAGGTTCACGCGAGAGGCGGTGCGAGACTGCGAGGTGCAGGGGCAGCGCATCCCAGCGGGCGCGGTGGTGGAGACGGCGGTGGGCGCCCTGCACCACGACCCTGAGTACTGGCCCAACCCGGAGGCCTTCGACCCTGAGAGGTGAGCTCAATCCCTTCAAATGGGCCCCGGAGGGACACGAGAGGAAGGCCCTTGGAGGCGGCCAGGGGGAAACACCAATTTAGTAAAGTCCCCAGTCAAAAGTCATGGGAATCGGGCATTTGCGAGGCATCATTTACAAAGGAAATACCTGTACCGTTTTTAAAAGCCCTCAACAGAATCCAGAGACTTAGCATTCCAGCAGCCCTGCATGCAAGTAACAAGGCAGTTTCAAATGATGTCCTGGGTTTCTTCAAGCCGAGAAACAGGACACAGGATCATATGTCAGGTGTGCATTGAAAGTAACACCTTTCCTTTTTTAAAAATGGGAGCTTGTTCCTAAATAAGAGTAATCAACTAAATTTCTCCCTGAATTCATGAGGTCCAGCTATGCTAATAACATGGTGACCTGGATCCCACTCCTGTCCTCTACATGGATTTGGTCCGTTGTCTAAATTTCATTTCTAGGATCCTAGATTTAAAATGAGCAGTTATCCACACCCTCCTCATCAGAATCAATCCATATCCCTTCCTTGTGTGATCTGGCCATGGGGAGGCCCCGGGCACGCTGTTTCTACCTTTAGCTTCCAACATTCTGTGGAAAGAAGCCCCAGCTCTACAACCCCCTCGCTGGGAAACTATAGGCACTGGCACCTAGATAGATAATATCCGAATGCATAGCAGGTCTAGGAAATACAGTAAACATCAAGCACTGTGGACTGTGGCTGTAAGGCTTACAGCATCACCTTTGAAAACAAAAAGTACATTAGTCCTAGGTTGAAAAGGGGCAGGGGGTCAAGGGCTCCTAGGCCCAGGGAAATGCATAGGTAGTGAGAAGTGAGCTGGCTATTACAAAATAGTGGCCGACACCTAGCTCTGCTGTCACAGGACACATGTGGCAAATGCCATTTGGTAGCAGATAGGAGAGGATTCCTTCAGAAGGGCCTCGTCTTAGGAAAGACCCCAGTGGTTCAGGCGTCACTGCTTGAACCAGAAGGGCAAGCGTCCGCAGGGGAGATAGCTGCCCGGCATGGCATCAACAGATAAACTCGCAGAAAGTGGCCTCCAGGGAGGGCTGGTTCCCCGGGAATCCTGCTGAGGAAGCTGGTGATGGCTGGTGCCCTCCGCTGGCGGATGGGGAATTTGGTGCCACAGGCCCAGGTGAGGGCTGTGCTTTCTAAAAACTTTTGTCCTCGTGGATCATGGTGAGCCTTCAGGCTCATTAACAGCACAACCAGTTCTTCAGGAGAGGGCGAGAGGGCACAGTGGGCCTTCCAGGTGAATCTTCTACATGAGCAGAGCAGTGCCTCTCAGGCTCTGCCGGACTCAGAAGAGGGCAGGACTGAAGCTCAGGATCTGCAGAGACAGAGGCGGCCACGTGAAAACAGGTTCTGGTGAGCGTAGTGGGGTTTAGGCCCACTTGATAGGAGCGTGGCCTCAGAGGAAGGGCTCCCTCGGCCACACCGAGTGGCTAAAGAGGTCCAGGGGGAGGGAGGGAGGCGGGTGTCCCCGGCTTACCTTGACCTGCCTTGACTGCACGGCCTCGCAGGTTCACGGCAGAGGCCCGGCGGTGCCGACGTCCCTTCACGTACCTGCCGTTTGGGGCTGGCCCCCGGAGCTGCCTCGGGGTGCGGCTGGGGCTGCTGGAGATCAAGCTGACGCTGCTCCACGTCCTGCGTGAGTTCCGGTTCAAGGCCTGCCCAGAGACGCAGGTGAGCTCGCTGCTCCGGGCGCAGGGGGTGCTCACCCCGGTTCTCGTAGCCTCAAGAGGACTTGATCACTCTAAGGGGGTTGGTAATAACACCTTCTCCCAGTTCTTATTGTGCGACGATAAAATGAGCCAGTGCAAGCGCCTGGGTAAGTGCCTGGCACGTCATCCGAGTCTGTTAGCTATTATTACGATTAATGTTCTCTGTATGGGGAAGCTGTAGCTCTTCCCTCTTCAGCAGTGAGAACCCAGTAAGCCCCTAGAGTACATTTCATTACTCCCATTCTTCAGATGAGGAGCTAAAATAAAGCTCAGGGAGGTTAAGTGACTTGCCTAAGGCCGCATACCTGGACCACAGGCTGTGAGGGCAGGAACTGGAAGTCTGACTGATTCATTGCTGCAGCCTCCAGCACCAGGTGCAGGGCAGGTGCTCTGGGCTCCGCTGAACAAATATTAATGAGCAAATGAATGACTAGCCAGAGAGTGAAGAAAGGGGCTTACACCAGATCGGACTCGCCCCCAAGCCTCCCTCCTTTCTCTACATGGAGCCGCCTCTCTGCCATGTTTGCTGGTGCCTACAAAACCTGAACGCTGTGCCCCTCCATGCCTGTTCAGAGCCCCTCTTGCATGGCTGGACAGGGGGTGTAAGGGAACAGATAAAGAGTACCCAGTGACGAATAACTTCTAGATTCAAAGAGTAGAATTCATTACCTCCGACAAACAGGCAGACTGGGTTCAAGGCTGGACAGAGAGGGGCAAACTTGGGAACACAGGGCCAAACCAGCAGAGACAAGAGCAGGCCCCAACCTGAAGTAGGTGTTCCATGTGTGCAGGACTTCCTTTTGGGGTTTGTCTCATTTACCCTTGATCTTGACAAACAGCACAGCAGCCAGACCGTTATCCCAAAACACTGCTTATGGCTGGCATTCCCCAGCTGAAGAACCAGCCGTGAGTCCCGAGCATACTGGTGCTAAGGAAAGCTTGTCTGAGCCCACTTTGTATTCCCTGCCCCATATTCCCACCCCAAGAGAGTTCTACCTGTTTCTCCCTATCTGGATTGCCATCTCTCCCACTCCTCTGTCCCCAGCCTAATCCCATCTTCCAAATCCCTGGCATATCCTGAAGTGGCCTGAGAAGTGCTGCCCACAAGGCTTCTCCCACTCCTAGCCCCACCCAAGGTGTGTTCCTCTAGGAAGCTCTCCCGGACTTTGCAAGTCCCGTGGTGTTTCCACTTTGTACAGACCTGTGTTAATACAGCAGCAGCTAGCCACATCTGGCTATTTAAATTTTAATAATCAGATTAAAAATTTAGCCCTTCATTTGCACTAACCATATTTCTGGTGCTCAGCAGTCACATGTGCTACTGGGGGGGTAGTGCAAGTTTAGTCCATCTTGTTTCTTGGTCATAGAACTCTCCCATCGGAGCTAAACCCCCAGACATCTGAAAAGCCCACCAAGGCCCCAACACTAAGGCCCAGTGAGGCTTCTTTCCTTTAAAGGGTTCACGTTAGCCACTGAACCATTATTTTACACAGGGCTTGTGGGGACACCTTGCTGCTTGAGTAATTCTTTGGCTTTTCTTCCAATTCCCCAGTCCACCATCAATCTGCCTTGTAAGCTAGACATAAGGAAAGCTTTCTGAATGGCCGTGAGGCTAGACCACAGCACTCATGAGAAGGGAATGGTATGAAGCCACTCTACCCAAGCCCCTTGGAAAGAGGGGGTGCTGCTGTGTTACTGGTAGGGCACCAGGGAGGGAGAATAGGAGAGGGGAGAGAGTTTGAGGCTTTGCTCTTCACTTTCCAGGCACGTGACCTTACACAAGTCACTTGGCCTCTCGGAACTTCCATTTCTTCATTTGCGAAGTGAGCCACCAGTACCTCTTACACAGGTTTCTTGGGAGGATAAATGGGGGACTGAGTGCCCTCCTCACCAGCAGTATTTTGGTAACATGGACAAGCACCATGTGCTGGTGGTTGAGCACCCATGTGCTGGTGGGGCCCCAGTGTCCAGTTGCCCTGAGTGGCAGCTTTGCTGGCTTCTCAAGGCCGTGATGGGAGGCTGTTTTGCTCCCTCAGCCTTGCTGTCACTCAAATTTCCATAACCCCGCTTCAGGCCTGGTTCCAAAAACCTTTCCCATAGATGTGGTTAGCTGTAACAAGTATCTTAATCCCCTCTATTTTAGGTACCACTGCAGCTAGAGTCCAAATCTGCCCTAGGCCCAAAGAATGGCGTCTACATCAAGATTGTCTCTCGCTGACAGTTTATGAGGACCCCCCCCCCAAATTCAAAGAAACCTTCATGTGGAAATTCAGATTTGGGAGAAAACATCACTGAAGTGATTCAAAGGGTGCCCGCCATGCAAGTATAAAAGAAGTCTTTACATAACTTTTCTTAAATGCTTAATAAATGTTTGTTGCACTCAGTTTTGACTTTGCTAATGGTGTAGGAACTGCTGACCCACCTCTTACTAAGGGATTGCTGATAAATAGGCAAAAATGTAGTTTTGTCAACATGGCTGGGAACTCGGGGGTTTGAAGGCAGTCTTAGCCTCAGGATGGAAGGAATCCACGGGGCAGAGGATACAGGGATGCTCTGGTGAGCTGCCAACAGCACCGGCTCATGGGCCTTTCCAGCTTCTGGTGCATCATGGTGTCTGACTTAACAAATGATATTTATCGGAAGTTCAGCTTCAGCAAGTGGCTCAAAAGCTTCTTCTGCTTTGATTCTCCTAGGTAGGCTAATACTAACTTTATAATGTTTTAATGCACAGAAGAGTGACAGAATTGCTAAAATGCACTAGGCAGCGTAATTTCTCTTCATTTTGATCAAAGAGTAAAATATTGAGGTGAATTTATTAAAACTGTCATGTTGCTGAGAAGTTAAAATTCAACAAAGAGCTTGCAAGGTGAATCCCACATCTGCCACCAGCAGCATGGGGTCATGACTGTTAGTCTTTCCACCCCCCTGTGCCTCAGTGTCATTATCTGTAAAACCGGGGAGCTGACCTAGATCAAAGTTCCTTCCTCTGTGTAACCGGTGAGCAGCAGGGAAGGGGCTAAATGCCCAAGTAACATTCTGAGCAGAAATCTGTAAGCATGGGTACCCAGAGGCCAGCCACCTTTACCCTGTTTCAGGACAGGTGGCACGACAGGTGTCCACATGTCCCCAGCTGTGGATCCTGCCTCTGCTGTTTGGTCTCCTCCCACTCCAGCCCAGAGGACCCCATTCTTTCCCCAGAGTCCTTCCCTAGAGACGCCTCTTCTCATGTTCGGGCCTCCCAGGAGACAGGAAGGCAGCCTCACTGCCCACCACTGTCCCAGCCCATCACACAACCCTCTCTGCACCCTTGCTGCCACCACTGCTTTCTGGGGCCCAGCCCCTCCAACGTGTTTGACCCTGAGGCTGAGACCCAGTGGAGAAAACCATACATTCCCATTCCTAGAGATTCTTGCCTTTCCTGACTTCCCTGCCCATCTCTCAATCCCTGACCCCCGATGGCCATGACGTAACCTCACCCTGCAGAAGGGTCCAGCTGAGCACGTGGCTCCCTCCTCAGGGCACAGCCTTGGTCCGGCACCCCAGCCCATCAGCTCCATTGGCTTCCCTCACCTTCTCTGTCCAGGTGTTCACCATCTTTAGAAACAGCGGTGAGGCTTCCTAATGTTCTAGAATTGCTGGACTCAGCCCTTCCGTGGTTTCAACCCACAACCCCTACCTCTCCTGAAATCCCACCATTCACACACACCACCAGCTAACGGGGCAGGAAATGCGCTGCCTAGGTCTTCCACAAACCCCTTTAGCTGTATCCCAACCATGTCCTCATGACAAGTCAGTCACACACACCCTGGGTCCCACCACCTCTTTGCACCAAGAGAATTACCATCATTTTGACATTTTCCCATTATAGTGCCTATCTCCCCAACCCAACAATCTGTTGAGACTGGCCCCATCCCTCTCTCAAGTTTCTGATCCAAGTAGGTGTTCTTTCTGGCTTGCTTTCTCAAAGATAAGCAAATCCAGGGCCTCTGGGGCTGATGAGTCTTCACAGCTCACTTGCCAATTCTAGGACACATGCTCACCACCTACCTTTTTCCAGCCATTCCCACTCACACTCCCAAACGGACCATCCCTGCTGCCCACCACTCAGCTCCCAGCACCCAGGTGGTTAATGAGCATGGGATCACTTATATTTAAGATGTAGCAGGCAAGCGCCTGATTTAATGGTTCTCCCTGACACCTCTCTGGCCCCCCACACCTACACTGCAGTAGGACCATGACTTAATAAAAAAGCAAAAATTTCACAATTAGTCAGGACTTGGGAAAAATATTTTGGGGGCTCTGAAAAATCACACCACGTACAACCAAGTGACCAGCCCTGCGGGTGAGTAAGATAGTACTATTGTTTCATTCGTCTGGTCATATAATTCAGGTATTCTCTGTCTTGATTGGCTGACCTGTGTAAGGGGCCAGAGGACACCCTACCCCAGGTTCCCAAGATGGAAAAAACTGAGAACTTCAGGACAAAGCAAAGAAGTGAAGGTGTCACATGGAGTGGACACACTGTACTAAGAAGGTGGGGGGATGGGCAGGAAGGGTGTAGGGGAGGTGAGAAGCCCACTGCTGAGGACTAAACCCAGAGACCAACAGGTCCAGCCACCTCCTAACACGAAGCCACCCTGCCAGCCCCTCCACCCCCAAAGCAGAGCCAGCCAGTGCCCAGCAGACTCCCGTAATGTGCTGTGTGTGGAAGACACTCACAGAATGCACCCTCACACACATCTACAACACACTCTACGCAGTAATGAAATCTGGGTTTTGTGGAACTTGGAATTTATAGGGGTTGGGTAAAGAAAAAAATACAAATATGTAACTTTCACACATTTAACAGAGATGTATGACCTTGTGGCCACATACTTAGGGCCCACCCCTGCAACAGTTGTGGAGAAAGCCCCAGCAAGTGAGGGGCCCTGCACCCTCAGGTTCATCAGCCCCATGGGTAAGACTGCATACAGCCCCCGAGGGCAGTACCAGGGACTCTGTTATATCCCGACACCCAGAAAAGTGCCTGTACCCAGTAGGTGCTCGATAAACAGACACTGAAAAATGAGCTTTGCTAGTTGCCCACTTCAGATAAATTATTTTTTATTTCCATACTCTGTTGTGACATTTGCAGCACAGGTATTCAAATCTCACAGGGACATAAAACCCACATCTGGAGAGTGTCCAGTGTGCTTAGGAGATGTGGGAACAGGCATTGGTGGGCAGAGCCTGGGGGTCCTTGGCAAGACCATGTCAAGGTCATGTCATGTCATGACATGGAACCATGTCATGTCAGGGAACTGACCGGACCGCAGTGACACCGCACAGTAGCCACTTGCTCTAACCATGTGATATACGGGCCGCTCCAAGGCCAGAAGCCCAGAAGACCTGGCTGCCTGGATCAGAGCCAGAGCAACAGACACAGGTGACTACCTCCTTACTGATGACTACTGTGTCATTCTGACAAAAAAAATTAAATGAGATGCCACAGAGACCCTGAAAAAACCAAATCACTCACTGCAGACACAGAAACTGAAATTTAAAATCAATCCATAAAATAGTATCTAGAAACTCTGTGCCTGGTGCCCATCAGCCGCAGAGTCAACAGAGTGTAAATAATAAAATTTTAACACACTACTAAAAAGCAGTAATAGGCCCACCTACAATCACTTTCAGTTAGTCTACTAATGAGCCCAAAAGTGGCTTAAAACCAAAACCTATCATCAGCAAGAGATTAAGAACGTAACTTCATCAGGAAGTCAATGTTAAATGAACAGTTCATTAAAAGGTTTTCTGTTTAAAAAAAAAAAAGAGAGAGAGAGAGAGAGAGAGAGAGAGAAAACTTTCCCAAATAGCTACTCCAAGGAGAATAAGCCTTAAAGGCACTAAAAGCATCATTGCACGCTCACTGCCAACCGCCAAAGAAAGATGCTAAGGAGAAGAAGGTGGAGGCCCCTGACGCAGGCTTGCTGGAGCTGGCATACTGGATGATGTACTCAGGGTAGATCTGGTGCTTCTCGAAGATCACGAAGATGGAGGGGTCGGACATACTGTTCACACAGCTGTCATAGAAGACGTTGCCGTGGCCCTCCTTGGCAGGGGGGCGGACGAAGGAGGCGCAGCCTCGGACGAACTCCCCGACCAGCACCCTGGCCAGGAACATCGTGTGGGCCTTGGTGTCGGATTTGCTGTAGTGGTGGGAATACGCTGCGTCGCGGGCAAAGTAGCTCCCTGCAAGGACACATGCGGGCTCAGCTGGTATTGGGTGCACACCGCAGCCTGGAAGGGGAGGCTGGGGCGTCCTGTCAACCAGGCAGAGCCGATGGCCTGCGTCCTTTGGTCGCCATAACCCCGGCCTCCCAGCCTCCCTCATGAAGGCCAGCAGAGGTCCTCAAACTCTGAGATGGAAAAATCAGGTTCTGACTCTGTCCCTCATATCTGAAAGGTCCCTGGGCACATTACTACTTAACCCCCAGATCTCAGCTTCCTCAGCTCTAAACTGGGGCTGTCATGTCAGCCACGCAGGGTTGGTGTGGAAAGGGAACAAGACCCCACATACGGGACGCTGGACCCTGGAGCCCAGCACAAACAATGATGAAGCCCATCGAACAGGAGCCTGCACTGGAGACCACCACACACACAATCGGAAATACTTCCCACCACTGGCTTTCATCCATCCCGACCACAGCTGTTTCTACATCCAACTACAGCTTATGGACAAGTGATGGGGATCAGAAGAGAAGCTGCTCACTACAGTGTCACACTGTAGGAGATGCTTCAATCTAGCAACCATGTCATGGTCACAGTAAAGAATGTCCTTGTTCTTAGCAGGAGCTGAGAGGGAAGGGGCACCATATCTGCCATCTACTTGCAAATGGGTCAGGATAGAAAAAGCCAATGTGGCAAAGTGTTAAAGCTGATTAATCTAGGTAAAACTTATGCTGGAGTTTAAAAAATATTATTCTTAGAGCGCCTGGGTGGGTCAGTCGGTTGAGCATCATGACTCAGGTCATGATCTTGCAGTTCATGAGTTCGAGCCCCGCACTGGGCTCTGTGCTGACAGCTCAGAGCCTGGAGCCTGCTTCAGATTCTGTCTCTCCCTCTCTCTCTGTCCCTTCCCTGCTCACTCTCTCAAAAATAAAAAAAATAAAAATATTATTCATGAAACTTCCCTGTGAGACTGAAATTATTTCCAAATAAAGGTTTTTTGAAAGTTTTTTTTTTAATGTTTTATTTATTTCTGACGGGGGGGGAGGGAGAGAGAGAGACAGCATGAGCAGGGGAGGGTCAGAGAGAGAGAGGGAGACACAGAATCTGAAACACCCTCCAGGCTCTCAGCTGGCTGTCAGCACAGAGCCCAACACAGGGCTCGAACCCACAAACCATGAGATAATGACCTCAGCTGAAGTCAGTCGCTTAACCGACTGAGCCACCCAGGTGCGCCCCAAATAAAGTTTAAAAAAAAAACACAGGAGAACAGAGAACTCCCATTATAGGTGGAATGGCATGTACACAAGCATACCTGAGCTGTTCCGATTCCCACTCTAACGGTCAGGTGGGCACAGTCTGGGGCCGGACACAGGGCTGGGAGGGCACCTGCTCTCTTTGCCCCACTCTTGCTCACTGTTTCCAGAGCCTCCATTCCATAGGGACACAAAACCCAAGCTGCTAAACCTAGGGTCAGGCTCCTGGCTGCACACAGATATCAAAGGTGCCAAGAGCTGGGTCCATGCCCCACTGATTTTGACCCAGCTCATCAACTCACACTGGCTCCCCAATGCTCTCCATCAATTTGCTTTAAAGTGGCCTCCTAGGCCCAGGGAGGGTAAAGCTGGGTTCTGCCAGCAGGGCCACCTTCGCCCTTACCTTTGCCATAAGAAGTACCGTGAAGACCACAGACCCTCCAGTCAAAGTTCTGCTGGCAGATGGCATCAACAAAACCAGCACTGGTGCCATGGAACAGCTGCCTCTCATCTACCACCTTCCCTCCGTTTCTCTTCTGCATCTGCCCTTTTTGCCTAGAATCATGTGAGAGGAATGTTGGAGGCAGAGGGTGCTTGTTGCCGAATACAGGCCACTTGACCCAACACATTTATTAGAAGTAGCATGAGTCCAAGCCCATGAAACCGACCACGGACCAGGGAAAGAGGGTGAAGAGCAACTTCCCAAGCAGACCAGCCCTTGGAAAGCAGACATACTTCTTCCTCGGCACCTTGCTTCTGCAATGGAACTCTGGGGGAGCTGAAGGATGCTGGTCAGCGGGGACCACCCCTTTCCCCCTCTCCTGTGTTACCCTGATTTCATCACTGGGCCCAGAGTACAGATGACACTGCTCCGACCCCCTTTCTGGGGACAGGTCAGCAGGATCCCAGGCCCGCCACGGTGACCTACTGCAGATCTCCTCCCGACACGGACAAATCCCTTGGTGCCCAAGAACATGCTAGTCCTCAGGCACAAAGGTAAGGCCCCCGCTCTGTGGCTATCAGGACAGGATGTCTCTACTCCTGAAAGTGTGGGTGGCTTCCATTGACCAGTCCCACTCATCTTCAGGCAGGGAGGCAAGTACTGGCTTTGTCATTAGGGCAGCTTCAGTCCCCCTGCGAGAGATGTGCCCGCAAGGAGTTATAAAGATGGTGAGATGGGGAGGAAAGCAGGGACACAGCTCTGGATGCCATCACCACCAGGCAAGCAGTGGCTGCCATCTCAGATTGCCCCTGAAACCCAGGACACGTTTGGCAAGCAGCTAGCCAGCCGACTGTGTATGTATCGGAGGGGACAGTCACCAGCCCACCAAGAGTGAGGCCCCAACGCACCACTGGTAGACTTCCCAGAGGGCCAGATTTTGGACTCGCTCGATCTTCTGAACAAAGTAGAAAGGCAGTGTACGGTTAAAGAGGTTCCAGACCTTTTGATATTCATCTGATGCAGAACTGAGGACGATCTTCTGCAGGGAGCAAATATTTTTTCTGTTATCATCAAAGCAGAGGATATATATCAATCCCTTCCCAAGGCTGCTCAAAACACACCAGAACTGCAAGCAAGCCCAGACGGTGATCACCACCCTCCTCCCGTTGCTCAGAGGTGTACTCTCTCCAGGCATGGGATGTATGCAGTTGTGGTCACTTCCCTTCTGTCCACTGTGAAACCCTCCAGAAAGACAGGCAGGTGATGCTTACATCAGCACCACCCTGGGTGTCCCCAGAACATCCCTGCTCCTCCTCTGTACCCACACAGGGCAGACTACATCGTCTCCAAGACCAGAATTGGTGTCAGTAAATGTGTGGCACACACGTCTGGGGGAGAGGAGGGTACCCCTGTTAAAGCAGGCTCGGGCTTCCGGGCAGCAATGCATCAGGAGCACTTGGGCTGGCAGACAGGCGCATAGCAACTCAGAAGCGCAGGGAGGCTTGCAGGGTGGTGCCTGGCTGCTGCGTGCTCCCAGCTGAGCCTGCCTCTCCCTTGCTCTGAGAAATAGCACTGCCTATGGGCCAGGAGGGCTCCTAACCAAGGGCAGCTGACATTTACACAGCGACCATACACAGATTCTTGCACCTGCAGCCTGCACCTAACCAGCCACCCTGTTCCCGGCTCCACAGGGCTTGGCTCAGTGACAGCCTGTTTGGGGACCTGTGAGGAATCCCTCTGTACCATGCCCTTCCCCTTAACCTGAGTGCTGTCTGAATGTCCATGAGCTTCTGCAACTGGAATTCTGACTCTGGTTTCCCTGGTCCCATCCCAGGAAGGACACCAAACTCCTCTCCCTTGAGTATGGACCCAGCCTGCCCCTCCCAGACCAGACTGTCAAGGGCTCCCATACCTGTCACTGCCTGCAGCTTGGCCCCACAACCAAGCACTCCACAGCATGGTCCTGATGTCACTGCTTCCCAGTGTCTACACTTGCCCTCTATCCTGACCCAGGCTCTCTCCCTACACAGTTTCCATCCACCTGTGTGCTCCGCTCCTACCTCTGCCTGTACAAGCACCAGCCATGATTTAGGTGTGGACCCACTAACACCTTCCCTGTTCCCCTCAGTATGATCACCTTATCCCACAGTGCTGAGTCCGGCTGTGCAAACCCGCCCAGCCCTTTACATGTGTGTCTGTGCTGCTGGGGTCTGTGTGCTCTGTGCAACTTGAGGAGTCACCTCAAGGCAGAGCTGGTCTGCAGTTTTCCGCAGGAGGCTACCCGCAGAGGGCAGTCTGAGGGCCCCAAGGACACAAGGCAAGACGGACAGTGGTTGAGTATCCCACAGGCCTCAATGTAGCTCTTGTTAGCTGGGCTGGCAGGCCCTACATGAGCCATGTGAGTCGCTGGTCTTTGTCTTCAAGTACCTAGCACCTTTCAACAGCAACTGCCCCTCTACACATCCCTTAACATACTCAAATCCACCCCTGGTTTTGATTTCTTGCTTTGTAAAACTAATACATATTGGCTGAGCAGCTGTTAAGCTCCTTATTTCTGCCCTTTCCAGAAATTTCCAGGTCATCATGCTCCATCCATAATACATCCTCTCGCCTTGGGGCCACAACCATCTACTTGGTGGTGATCTAGCCTTAAAATCCCCAAGACATGAAAATAACAAAACCCCACACAGCTCTTCCCATCTCCTCCGGCCAGGCCTACACCTTCCTCAGCAGTGGAATCCGTTCACACACTATGTCTAAGAACGCCCTCCTCCATGGACCAGAGCAGCACGAGTCCCATACCTTGAAGCCAGGGTCTGGCAGGGCTGAGGGGTCCCAGTGGTCTGGGATGCTCTTTGGGCCTTGAAACTTGACACTGCTACAAAAGGACAACAAAAACACAGACATCTTATTCTTAGACTCAAGTAGATCTACCATAGGCGGTCCCCACTCGCTGGTACCACTGGTCTTGGATCTCAGAGTATCATTTTGTGAAAGCAGGTAGAAGGTGAGGAAGCACTAAACACACTATCCACCATGTGGGAGCACGTCTATTTTGCTCATGTGGCCAAAACCCAAATGATCAGGCACAAGGGTTCCATTTCTCACCTGGATCCTAACTCTTATATGCAAGGCAGAGAATAACTGACTAGAGCAGCATAAACTCTCATCCATAATTTTAAAATTTAAAGGGCTCCAAAACCTTTTTCAAGCAGCCTCAATTATGTGTAATTGGCATACAAAAACATTTTTTAAAAACATAAAATTTATGTCAAAACTCATTTGGCAGTAGAAATCTGATTGGAACTGCTAAGAGACTACTTGTGGTCTGTATATACCCTCCTTAAATTGACTTTTTTTTTATGTTTTCTTGAGAGCTAGAGAGAGAAAGCACACGCACAAGTCGGGAAGGGGCAGAGAGAGGGAGAGAGAAAATCCCAAGCAGGCTCCATGCTGTCAGTGCAGAGCCCGACGCGGGGCTTGGTCCCACAAACCATGAGATCATGATCTGAGCAGATATCAAGGGTCAGACACTTAACTAAGCCACCCAGGTGCCCCAACTACACTTAATTTTTACCGCTGCAACACTAGGATGTTTAATTACAGGTTTCACATAACACAAGCACCATATGATCTTCCAGAAAAATTTTTTAAAAAGATGGAGTTCTAAAAGACACATGACCTCCCCCAATTTTTTTCTTAAACTAAGACACGTGACACAAAGGGTCTAGAAACAGACTGTGAAGCTGTAATTCCAAATTTTTCTGACTCCATTCAGAATGGTCTGTTCTTCCTACAAAAGATATACCTTCTGTTTCCACTGGCATAAGACATGTACCTTCGTCCCAAGCCTCAAAGAATTTCCACAAATAACTTTCCTAGGAAAATAGCAGTTTAAAAATAACTAACCAAGGTCCCATGAGCAAGAATCAGCCAGAAACAGACCATCAAGACCAAAGATGCTGAAATTATGAGGTAGATTATAAAACAATTATTCTTTCTATGTTTAAAGAAATAAAAGACCAACTTTAAAAATATATGCAGGGAGCTAAACTATAAAAAGATGCGGAGGATTTGAAAAAGAATTAGGAGAAACTTCTAGAAATGAAAGATACACTCCTCACTAAAAGTGAAAAACAGGCTTAAGAGCAGGGCAGACCACCTTAGGAGGGAAGAGTGTGTGAGCTGAATGAGATGCTAAGTGGTAATTCAGAATGTGGCCCCACAATGAGATAAAAATGTGGGGAAGAGGCTGAGACAGAGAAGGGGGGCGTGTCAGATTCTGGTCAGAAGCAAACTTCCAAAAAGAGAGGAAGAGAGGAAAGGATGGAGGCAATCTTAGAACAAAGGAGACTCATGGACACATAGGTCTAAGAAGCCCCAAGAATCTCCAACAGGATAAATAAAAGCACATGCCCAGCCACATCGAGGCAAGCATGCACAAGAGCAAGACCAACGAAATCTGCAAAGCAGCCAGACGATAACCAGAGGGATTCTGGGAAAGAAGCTCCAGTTAGACTTACACCTGATTTCGCAAAAGCAGCAATGGAAACTCGACAGTGGAGTGAGCTCTTCGGCGTTCCAGGAGAAAATAGCCACACCCCAAAATTCTATAGCCAGTGAAACTATCTTTGAAGATTTAGGACAAAATAAAGATGCACTCAGGCAATCAAAAACACAGAGTTTTCCAACAGATTCATCTAAGATAATCTGAAATGACAAAGCGGTAAAATGTGAGTGAATCTAACAAAACATTCATAGTATAAAATAACAGTATCTCATGAAGTTAAAAAGCAGAGGAAGATAATGGAATCAGGTATATGAAAGCCCTCATATTAGTTGACAGAAGCACAAAGATACTGACTTGACCTAAGAACACTTTTAATTCCTAAGGTGGCCAAAAAAAAAAAATAGTAATACAGTGTATAACTCTTCCAAACTAGAAGGGGAAAAAAAAAATCAGATGTCAAAAAATATCTACAAGGAGGCATAAAAAAGAAAAAATAAGACCCAATCACATGAATAAAACATTTTTATGGAAGATATAAGGACAGTAAGAAACTAAACCAGATAGCTGTTGTGTAAATGCCATTTCAAACTTTACTTTAAATTCTTTAGAACTCTGGAATGTGGAGATCACATTCTGTGACCCTGTCATTCATGTAAATAGAGAAGTTGTTTCTCTTTTTATTTATTTATATTGAGAGAGAGAGAGTGTGTGTGTGCGCGCGCGCGCATGCATGTATGAGCAAGAGGGGGAGGAGCAAAGAAAGACACAAAGAGAGAATCCCACGCAGGCTCTATGCTATGAGCACAGCACCCAATGCAAAGCTCAAACTCATGAACTGTGAAATCATGACTTGAGCTGAAATCAAGAGTCAAGACACTTAACTGACTGAGCCACCCAGGTGCCCCAAGAAGTTGTTTCTGAAAGTGACCTACTCTAAGAGTCCCAGTCGGCCATGGAGGTCCAAGCAGACTCGCCTGCTAGAGTTACAACAGCTGGCTACTGTCACATGGGTTAGCAAGAAAAGCCACAAACTTCACTGCAAGGACACTGTGTGACTCTCAGGTTATGCAGCAGAGAGATCCTCAGTCATATCCTAGTCTGAATTTAACCAAAATGATCACTGTTATTTCTGATGTGTGGTGTCTGTCTGTGGCCCCATGAAAACAACATTACAGTGACAATAAAAGGCATCCATTTTCAGAAAGGAGACAGATTTTTTCCAAACTGTATCTAAGGTAGGCTCTGGATAGGGAAAGAATCAAATATAACTTTCTGAAGTAGAAGCAGCCACAGTTAACTAAACTCTAAATCCAGAAGCAATACATAGAAGAGACAAAAACATTTCACTAAGAGATAAAAAATAAACATTTCTGCACGGTAAAATACTTCATAAACAAAGCTGGCAAATAACAAACCAAGAGAAAAGGTTTGCAATTTGTATAAGAAACTGAGTGATGGTGAGCCTGGGTGGCCCACTCGGTTGGGCATCTGACTTTGGCTCAGATCATATCTCACTGCTTGTGAGTTAAAGCCTCACATCGAGCTCTGTGCTGACAGCTCGAAGCTTGGAGCCTGGAGCCTAATTCGGATTCTGTCCCTGTATCTCTGCCTTTCTCTCAGCTCCCACTCATTCCCTCTCTCTTCCTCTAATATAAATAAACATTAAAAATTAAAAAAAAAAACAGTGATCTCCTCAAAAGAGAAAATGCTCTTAATATTTATGAAAAATACCAAAAGTCTGACAGAAAATTGGACAAAAAGACAAGCTGTCCAGAGAAAAAGGCAAATGGCTATAACGAGTTAGGAAAAAATATTAAACCTCACTCATAAGAGAAAGCAAATTAAAATACACTGGTATACCCTTTGCCATTCACAAGAACAGCAAAAGTCCAAGAGCTTGATGACTTACCAGTTGGCAAAGCTGAGGGAAACAGGCACGTCAAGGATCCTGGGGCAAGTGCATAAAGGTTCAACCCCATCAAGAGGAACCTGCATTTACCTTCTAGGGCTTTAACCTCCATGAATACGAAACAGCACGTACACCACACCATCCATTGTGGCATTACACTCGTGACAGTAAAAAATCTAAGAATGCAAAATATACCTCTAAAAGGGACAGATTAAATAAACTAGGGTATGCACACGTGATGGAGAGCCATGAAGACAAAAACAGAGTTCAGAAGACTTCAACATACTGAAAAGGAAAAATTATTTTTAAGTGGAAAGAAAAAGGTACAAAACAGTACATTTAAAATGTTACCTTTAGTGCAAGAAAGAGGAAATTAAAAAAATTTTTTTTAATGATTTACTTATTTTTGAGAGAAAGATAGAGACAGCATGAGCAGGGAAGGGTCAGAGAAAGAAGGAGACACAGAATCTGAAGACAGGCTTCAGGCTATGAGCTAGCTGTCAGCACAGAGCCCGAAGCGGGGCTCAAACCCACGAACCATGAGATCATGACCTGAGCCGAAGTCGGACGTTTAACCAACTGAGCCACCCAGGTGCCCCAAGAAAGGGGAAATAAGAAAATACTTTTATGTATATGTATTTGTTTATTTTTGCAAAAAGAAACATAATAAAGATAAACCAGAGACTTACACAAACAAGTACTCATTGTGTAAACTCTGGTGATAGCGGCAGGGAGGATACAGACCACTGAGTGAGTATACCTTTTACTTGAGTTACTAATACCTTTTCCCTCTAGCCTGTATCAAACTCTTCTTGAAATGACTGAGCTCCACAAATAGAACCCCTAAGGTCCATCTGTGACACCCTAGAAGAGCCAACAGAGAAACCACCGGTTCTCCATGAAACGGCTAACAACACTGGCTACAGGCCCAGCTCAGACTGGTACTGTAGTATCACTTGCCAGCCAGGCCCCTCGTCCCCATTATGTGGCCATGTGGATCGGAGAGAAAGGACCCTTTCCCCAGCTCCAATCCCAGCACATCTGCACCAAGCCTAAAACTAGTGGTGCAGAGGGTGCTGGATCAGAGCAAAGCTCGTAAGTATACAGCCATCAGCTGCAGGAAGGCCTTCTCCTGCTGAAATGCTTATACAGCAGGGCACTACCCTAATGGCTTCTGGCAGCTGTAAGGGAACCCGCCCTGAGGACGAAGCTGGCCTGTTAGTGCCTGCAGTATCCATTTTTGGTTTTTTGGTATCCGAAGAGATTCAAGTCCTGAAATACATGTATTTTTATTGGTATTAATTCCATTAGTTTTCTATTATTTTAACTTTTTAAAACACTCAAGTCTAGGATTCAACTAGTCAAGTGAAAATAAAAACTGATGAGCCAGCTTCGAATCTAGACTGGCCTGCAGATCACAACACACAGCCTTGTAATTGTGTATCGCCAATCTTCTACCTACAAAGATAATTCTCTGGTTCAAAGCATTTCCCAACAAGTGGAATATGGATGACAGTAGTCAAACTGCTACAGGTAGGTGACTTGGCATTAGAACTGCCATTCATACATGATGCAAATGAAGAATAAAAAGCAACATGCTTTTATTAAAAGCAAAAACCATAGCTCACTACCAACAAAAAACTCATTCTAAAGACAAAAAACCCAAAGAGCTATTGAAAAGATCCCTTCCAAATTATAACAAAAGATACAATTACGTGAAGACAGAAACATAGAGAAAATATTATGAGTGACATTATTACTATTTCCTAACTATTCTCTCAAATCAGTCTAAAGTCAGGGAGAACTTTCTTGGTTCCTGGAAAAATCTGCACAAGAGTACCTTTATGACTCAGTAACATGACTGGCACACTTACAGTTAAAATATCTAATTATGTGATTTCTTCCCCGGTGTCTTGAGGTTTTTTTCCCCCTATTTTACATTGCGTTTGCTTTGTCACTTTAATGCTTTATTAAAAATTAATTAATCTGGGGGTCCTTGGATGGTTCAGTTGGTTAAGCATTGACTTCAGCTCAAGTCATGATTTCAGTTTGTGAGTTTGAGCCCCACATCAGGCTCTGTGCTGACAGATCCGAGCCTAGAGCCTGCTTCAAATTCTGTGTTTCCCTCTCTCTCTAACCCTTGCCTGCTCACGCTCTCTCTCTCAGAAACATTAAAAATAAATAAAAATTAATTAATATGCACAATTAGTATAAATAAAAACATTTACCTCTATAAACCTGGGTTATATTTTATACTCTTATAATACACACAAATACTTCTCCACCCGAAATGTGCTAGGTGTATACCCTGATTCAGGTTCATGAATTCTCAGACCAAATTTTATGGAACACTGATATTAATACCAGCATTTTGATATCACATGAAGGCAAGTACAGAGTACATGAAGAAGAATTGGGCAGAGATATGTAGAGGAGAGCTGGGCAGAGACAGAGTGTGAGGGCTTTCAGTTATAGAAGCCAACAACCCCCTTACTGTGCGGGCCAGTCTGACTAGGTTTTCTGTGCACAAAGCACAGCACACCCCAACTGACACACATGCCACCTACCAGGTTTGCTTCACCTTCACCTCCTGAGGAGACACATATTTGGGTCTCCGGCAAACCCTTCTGACTGTGCCATACACCAGGTTTTTCTGAACAAAGGCTGAAAGAAAAAAAAAATGTATATACACACACAGGACAGCAAGGTTTTATAAACACAAACTAAATGGGCTGGAAAACTAATCCAAATGTGTAAAACATATAATCGGTCTGCTAAAAAATAAGGCAATTTTCACACTTAAAATATCCATAAAGAAAATAGGTATCCTTAGGAGACTGAGTTTAATGAACACATGAATGATGAGTAATTGACATATCAATTATACATGAGTACTTTTAAATTGTTCCTTCCAATCTTGTTTAAACTGTTATTTTGCTTAGCAATTTTTCCCAGCTTGGATAAAAAAGCTTCAGCCCAGCCTGAAACCAAATTACTACCTCTTGAGCCAGTGGGATTTAGAATTAATATAATAATTTTACTCTTATGACTTTTTTTCTTAACTTGACTAAACTGATTTCATAGCAGTATTTCTCAATCTCTTAAACTTGTACCATCTTTAATAAACAAAATTCTTGCCCCATGCCCACCCCAACACCCTCAGGGTAATCCTTAGAGTTAGGGGGACATGGACCCTCAAGCTGAAAAATCACAAATGCCTAGGAGTTAGATTACATGTCCTTACCCACCAGGAAAACCCTGTCAAGTCTTACTTCCTGTACTTGGAGTACAAAAACAATTCTTTTCATTTAAAAATCATTTTAATGTTAATTTTTAGGTGTGTATAACTTAACGTCACTGCATTTGAACCTGTGCTGGGTGATCACCTAGATGTGTATCCCTCATGATGTAGTCCAGGTGGTCATCAGGAGCAGGCACTCCTGGGGGGTCCCCCACATTCTAATCAAGAGCCCATAATCCAGACATGGCTACCACGACCCCTACTGTTGTCCATCACTCAACTCCCATCAATAATTAGCACCCTTACATGGGTTTTTATTGGCCTGTTGACTGACATCATGATGAATCTCAAATGGGCTTTCACTGGTGAAATTATTCAAGACATGAGGACTGGCTAAATATATGTCAGACCCATTCCCGACCCTCCTGCGGACCGGAAAAGTGAGGCCTTTTCTCTAATTTACCTTTACCAGGGACACACTAGGCTAAGTCCTAACACAAGCCTGATCTTAGGGATTTTACCCATCAGTTGCCAGCTAAGAGATGTCAGAATTCTGCCTCTGGAATCTTGCCCCTGGCAGTGGCTTTGAGCAGTCCTTTTAACAAGAGTCCCTAAAATGATAATATTGACTGTTCTTCCTCTTTCCCTCCCACCTCCCTGAGGCTTCCTCCTCCTTTTCCAGTTCTACAGTACAAATCACCTGACCTATTGTTTCTTAAATGTACTTGTTTAAGTACATTTAAATGTTACAGTTAAATGTACCTAATAATATTTAGTTCATCAATGTGCCTGGCAGATTTGGGTCTGAGACTTGCTTGCACTACACCTCTCAGTGAGGCACTGAGACAGGAAGCTAAGTCACCTCAAACTACTTCTGTGGCTGCTGTTCTCCACCATCAACAAAAAGAACTGTCCTTACCCACGTGAGCCTGGGTCAGTCTGGGATGAACTCACTTCTTCCTGCAGTTTGCAGAGAACTGCATGCCTGTGCTCTTTCCCACCCTTAGCCTGATTTTCTGTTATGTCTACCGGGGCTGCAGCCCAGGTTGAGAATGATCCAGGTTGCATCTGACATTTCTGGTTTTGATATCTTCCAGGTACTTAAAAGCAGTATTTCAAACAGTTGCCAGCAGCAGTCAAACGGGTGCTAGCCATACAGACCTAATCTCCATTGAGTTCACTGTCCCCTTTACTGTATTTGTAGCTATCACTGTGGACTGCAAACCACCTGATGATGTACGGCTGGAGTTCTCCAGCGGAGACTGAAGGCTGGTAAGCAGTTCTCATCGCAGAGAAAAAACTTTTAAGTTCTCTGTAAGCGCACATCGAAGAGGCAGCAATTCTACCTTAAGCAAGAGAGTAAGTGCCACAAAACCACAAACAAAACAACTGGCTAACAGCAGGCAGGTCAAGTAATTTTAGGATAATTCACCAAATACATTTTGCTGCTCTCTACACAGAAGGTCCATAAAAAGAAAAAAGTAAACCATATTTAAATAAAGGCCCAGTTATTTCCCTTAAAAGGGCTGAACATTCAGCAGGATTCAGGAGTTTAAAATGTGAGTACCACAAGGGGTGCCAGGGCGGCTCAGCCCGTTAAGCATCTGACTTTGGCTCAGGTCATGATCTCGAGGATGATGGGTTTGAGCCCCACGTCAGGCTCTCTACTGACAGTGCGGTGCATGCCTCTGATCCTCTGTCCTCTCTCTCTCTCTCTGTCTCCCCCCAGCTCACATTCTTCCTCTCCCTCTCAAAAATAAACGAACATTTAGAAAAAACAAATGTGAGTAAGGCAAAACTGAGTCAAACAGAGCTGGAGTGATAAAAATCCAAGAGAAAACGTCTTAAGAGAAGCTACAGAAAACAACTAAAATTTAAACAAAGGAATCCTCCAAAATCAGTCAGTCATTTAGATGAACTAGCCAAAGAGTATTTGTCCTGTTTCTGTCTGTTTGCAAAGGCAACCAGGACAAATCACTTAAAGCCCACCATCAGAACACCTGGAACACAGGATAATCTGCTTCCCAACAACTTTTAATAAAAGTGTGCATCTAGCACGTGTTTAATCTGCAGCCCGCCTAAGCCACAGGTCCCTATGGAGACAACAACATAGAGTAGTCATACCGGGAAGGACATAGCAGAACTACTATGACAGGAGTCAGGGACTAAGGTTAACCCTTCGACCAGAGGGACTCATCCATGGTCTATAGGACCACCCCCACGGCACGCATGCAGACCACCCCCATCCCTCCACACTTCTGGCCCCCTGTCCTCATCTCAGGGTCCTCCCTCCTCACCACCCCCTCCCTAGGCGGCTTCTCTTCTATCCCATTAGGCTGGCATCAATTATTTACATACCCTTCACCCCTTCCAGATGGACAGCACTTCAGGAGCAGAGACCACCCTTACCACCCTTTCCTTTTCTTTCCGGGCCCTCAGTGTGCACATGGGCCTCTTCCAAGGTGAAGGTGGAGAAGTCAGAGCCAAAAGATGGCCAAGCCCTGCTGGGTGACAGCAGTGGGTCAAGAAGTACCTTTGAAATCCAACTCGTATTTGTGCTTTCCAGCCTGGAACTTCAGAATGGCTGCCTGGGCATCAGACCCAGGTGCACAGTAGGCCAGGTAGGCCTTCTCCAAATCGCTGCTGCAGACAGTAGTCACAGGGTGCTCCATGCCCTACGAGGAGAAAGCCAGATATGTGGTGAAGGCAAGAACCTACGATGATGAGGAGAGCTGCTGGGTGCTATCCATGCCACACTGCAGACACATGCATATTCACGTCACAGGGAAGACAGGGCAGCCAGGAGAGAGAAGCCAGGAAGCAGGGGTGTGGGGGGGGAGGCACAGAATAGAAGCCAGCAAGAATGCCTCCAAAAGCTGCCCAGAACAACGCAGGCAGTAAATGAAGACCTGGCCAACCAAACCAGGATAACGGGACGGCAGCAACAGAAGAGACAGCACGCACTCCTAATGGAGGACACCACCATTCAAAGGAAGGTCAACACCAATGCTGAATTCTCCAAGCCANTATTTTTGAGAGAGAGAGAGAGAGAGAGAGAGAGAGAATGAGTTTGGGAGGGGCAAAGAGAGAGGGAGACAAAGAATCTGAAGAAGGTTCCAGGCTCTGAGCTGCCAGCACAGAGCCCAGTGCGGGGCTCGAACTCACCAATAGTAAGATCATGACCTGAGCTGAAGGCAGACGCTTAACCGACTGAGCCACCCAGGCACCCCTCTTCTCTGCCTGTTCTTGCAGCTACCACCCTGCAGTCAGAGCTCAGTCCTCCGGTTTCATTTTCCAGGCCCTTAGAGAAAAGCTCTTCTGCTCTGAATTATCCATTGTGATCCCACAACTTCTCTCCAATTACCTCCAAGCTACCTAAAATTTGGGGATTGTCTGAGTTTGAATTCTGGCTCCTCTATACTGTTATTTTAACCTCTCTGAACCTCCACTATCTCAACAGAAGAGGAACAGGAGGAGAACTTAAATCCTACTCCTATCATGATTCAAGAGTGCCATCCCATCCTTCAAGGACTGGGAAAATAATTAAAATAAGGCCTGCAGAGCACTTAGCACAGTGCCAAACAAAAAGCAAACGTGCCACAGAAACATCAGGAGGCAATCTAGATACATCAGTCTCAAATTCAAAGAGGAATCTGGTCTGAGATAGATGTGGAGAGATTACTTCAGGTGGCCACTAACATCAGAAGAATGGAGGTGTGGGCCAGACTCCGGGACATGCCAACATTCATGAAGGAGTGTGGAAAGCAGCAGCCCATGAAGGAGACCAAGGAGGGGGCGAGGCAGTCAGGAGGATGAGGAAGGAGTGGGCAAAGGCTGGAAATGCCACAAGATCTGGCACCTGGGCCTGTGGCCCTTTGCCGGCGTCTATGGTCCAGTAAGGGCTGTGTCTGGCAAGGTCCCGTGTCCTGCCGGCACTCCATGAAAAGTGACCAGATGAACAAGTAACAGGAACACAAGTCAGATCCTGGCAAATGGCGGAATGAACAGGCGTCTTTGTTTCCAGGTAGAGATGAATGGGTTGTTAGGGCCCAAGAGAAGGGCAGCTGCAGAGATTTTAGAATAAGGCAAAGAAGATCACAGGAAAGGGTGCAACTCAAAATGTCTATCAACATGAGAAGCCTGTTGAAAATGATCCCAAAAGGATACAGGTCAGGGTAAGGCATCCTGGAGCCCAACACCTCAGGGACATCAAGTTTAACGTGGGAAAATTCAGTGGACCTGGACAGTAATACCTTTATACACAAGAGTAGGTTATGGACTGAACTGTGCCACCTCCTTTGCCGCAAAAGATATGTTGAGGTCTTAACTCTAGTACCTCAACACTTGACCTTATTTGGAAACAGGATCACTGCAGATGTCAAGACGAGATCATACTGGAGTGGCGTGGGCTCCTACTCCTACTCCACGTAACCTACGTCCTTGTAAAAGAACGGCCACATGATGGTGAAGCAGAGACTAGACTGAAGAACTGACAGGCCATGGAAGCCAGGAGAAGCCAGAAGAGGCATGTCTGATTCCCGACAAACTTTAAAGGGAATGTGGCCCTGACACCTTGATTTTGATTTCCAGCACCCAGGTGTGAGGCAGTAAGTCACTGCTGTTCCAAGCCACCCAGTTGGTGGTACTTTGCTATGGCAGTCTTAGGAAATTAATATAGGGTGGAGGTGATTTGGACTGGAAACTTGGCTGTACATCCTGAGCTTGGGCAGAAAAGAACCTAGCTTTTCTGCATCAAAAGAAAATGGTCCTAAACTGGCAACTAGCAGAAAACTAAGAAAGAAACCCAAATATCGGATGACACCACAAGTATGCAGGAAAGGAGGCACTAGAATGGACAGGTCACCCTATGAGGGGATTCAGCCAATAATACTAAATTAGAACACACAACCAAAAGATGCTGAGTCCACATACGTGCATCTGCACCCCACTATCATACGGCACATCAATGATACCCAAATACAGGCCATTCCCAGAGATTCTCACTGTTCTATGTCAAGTTATTCACTCTCACTATGCTGTGTAAATGAGGAGCAGCATAGAAAAGGGAAAGGTAAAGCCCTGAGTGTGGGTTCTCTGGAGGAGGATGGCCCCCACTTCCTACTTTGCAAACTCACCTAGGGAATCCTACTTTTGCATGGGATGCCCCTAGGGTCTCATGTCATCTCATTTGGCTCCCCAAGAAGGGGGACACAGCACAAAACAAAACGTGAGAGGTTGTCATATTTGCCAAGTGCTTTTCATCTGCCATGAGTTCCTCCCTGATGTCACCAGGGAAGCTCCATTCACGGAGCACAACCAGCCCCTCATTCCTTCCCCCTCCTCTGTAGCAGACACCGCCTCTCCCCTCCTGCTCCTGACCAAACCAAGAGCAATGCTGGGGAGGCTTCGTGAACAAATCTACATGACAAGGAAGGTGGGGGAGATGGGTGGGAAAGAGGGCAGAGAATAGCCAATGAGGAAAGGCTGACACTACAAGAAATGAAGAAGTGTATGAGGGATAAAGCGAGGCCACTGCTGAGAGCGAAGATTTCCAACTCAGCAGTGGGCATGAGGCAGCAATTACTCTGTGCTTCAGCCCGCCAACATCGATGTCCTGAGAACCTGCAGGGTACAGGCAGAGCCCTCCACACAGGGCACATGGGTGGCAAAATAGAGATCACATGGGGCTCTCATTACAGAGTTCCCAGAGAAAAAGATATCCTAGGTACAGGTCAGAATAAGAAACTAAAGCTTTAATATAGCCTCATACACCAAAGAAGAGTATAGATATCTATCAGACCACCAATCCCAATTTTTCATTTCAGAAAGCTGCTCCTACAGAAATGGTGACCTCCCTACACTTGTACCTCTACAGGTGACCAGAGAGCTCCCATTATTATGATCTAGCCATGAACATCTTCGAGTAATTGATAGCAATAGTTATGAGATTCAGATTCCAAACCAGTATCTGAAATAAATCAATGTACGATTCTTACACTTGCCCACATTCTATGAAGTTGCTGCAACAGAGAAGGCAGAAGCCAGTTTCAAGAAGCCTTCAAGAGTCTTCTTCAGCTACACAAAGTCTCCTGTACAAACAGGCACTTGCTCTGGAGCTACCTGCTCAACAGTTAAGGGAGGCATCTTTCTACCCCATGTAACAAAACCAATGAAAAAATGTCATCTCCCCATAATTTATATTCAGTTCTCATAAGGCCAACAGATACCTAATCATGCAGAGGAACTCCCAATTACCTAGTCTCGCCATAATTCTCCCAAAGTACGTGAGTCATAGAAGGATTTGGGGACTCCCAGGAACAACCCCTGCACTCATATCTGGAATGGGTCCTCCATCGGGGGCCCTCAGGAGAAAACACCTACACTCTTTCCATGACACTTACTTGTCTTCCATACTCATGCCAAGAACCAAACTCATCAGTCCAGTACCAAACCCAGTCAGTGGTGAGGATGAAGTGTGGAGGTTTGGTAACTGAGGAGGCTGTGGAGAGGCGCCGGGCTGGGGCAGCACCAAACATCATGGAGTCAAAGTCTAGACAATCAAAGTGAAAGTTGCTGGCTGACTCGGCACAGAGGATCCTGCAAAGGAAGTGAGAGGTGAATTGTCAATTCCACCAGCCAAGTGAACACTCAGGTTCTACCTGTGGTCTTCCAGATGCTCAGCTGGTAGCTGTGAATGTCAATGTGACACATACCTTAGGGGAAATGCTTCCAAGATAGGGGTGGGGGGGGGTGGGGAAAAGTTGGTTCTTTTAAAAAAAATTTTTCAGTTAATAAATTTCTGCAAGATTGATAAGAAAAAAGGAGACTATTGGAACTATAAAAGGTAAAAATTAAAAATATCACAGACACTAAAAGATATTATAAGCAACTTTATGACAATTAGTTTGACAATAAATAAAATGAACAAACTCCTGGAAAAATCACAAGTTTACCAAAACTGACTCAAGAAAAATAGAAAACCTGACTTGTTAGTAGTTTAAAATCTTCCCACAAATTAAACATTAGACCTAGATATTCTTATAGACACATGGTCAGTCATTCAGGAAAAAAATGATTCTAACTACACAAATTTTTTCAGAGAACAGAAAAGAAACCATCCCAACCTCATCTTTATGATGGCAGACACTTAAGATAACAACCACATCAAGACAATATGAAAAAATTATAGGACCAATCTTACTCAAACATGAAGGCAAAAATCTTAAATTAAGTACTGGCCATCCAAATTCAGCAATGTGTAGGAGNCTCCCTCTCTCTCTGACCATCCCCTGTTCACACTGTCTCTATTTCTCTCTCAAAAATAAATAAAACATTAAAAAAAAAAAAGAAATGTGGTAGTAGACTTAACATCAGAAAATCATTGCCATTAACTGCATTAACAAGTTAGAACTGCATTAACAAGTTAGAACTGCATTAACAAGGAGAACAAAACATGGGATCTTAATACAGAAAAAATACTCAATAAAATTCAATTTCTATACACACAGAAAAAATCCTAGGGGTGCCTGGGTGGCTCAGGCAGCTAAGCCTGACTTCAGCTCTGGTCATTATCTCAAGATTCGTGACAGTTCTGCACCAACAGCACAGGGCCTGCTTGGGATACGCTCTTCCCCTCTCTCTCTGCACCCTCCCCTGCACATGCTCATTCTCTCTCATGTGCTTACTCTGTCTCGAAATAAACAAACATTAAAAACAAATCTCCTAGCATACTAGGAATAAAATTAGGACTTGTTAGCAAGGCCAAAGGTTCCAAACATTCACTCATGTTTATGATCAAACATTTAATTACTCATTTTAAAATCCAGGGAAAAAAAAAGATACTCCAGCTATCACCACTTCCATTCAGCATGGCACAGCAGTCCTAGCCACTACAATATGACAATAAAAAGTAAAATCCTAAGAATAAAAAAGGGTGAAAATAAAATGCTATCCACAAATATTGTCTAAATAGATATCCAGAGTATATAGACAACTATACAGAGAATTCAAATAGTTTACCAATAGAGTCTTCTCAGTTCATGTAAAACTTTTAGTAAAGTTGCAGGATACAACAGCTGACAAAAGTCAATTGCATTTCTATGCATCAGCACAGAGAAAACAAAATTTTTTTTACTGGGAATGTAACGTATGACATAAGGACTACAGTTAATGCTATATGGTGTATTTAAAAGTTTGTAGGAGAATAAACTCAAAGTTCTCACTGTAAGGAAAAAAATTATTTAGTAACTGTATGAAGTAAAGGATGTTAACTTATCGAGATAGTCATTTTGCAATATACACGTATGTCAAGTCATTATGCCGCATACCTTAGACTTCTGGTGTTGAAAGTCAATTGCATCTGAGCACAACTGGAAAAAAAAATAACAAAAGATATCCAAGACCCTAATGGAGAAATTATAAGACTACTCAAAGACATTTTAAAAGATGTAAATAAGTCAGATGCTATCATGTATACAAAGAGAAAATCTCAGCATCAATATGATGTCAGTTCTCTAGAACTGCGAAGTCAATGCAACTTTAATTGTAAAAATCACAACAGATTTTTGCGAAAACCAATGAGATTTAAAAATTTCTAAACAGGAGCAAAAAACCAAGAGCCCTGGCAATGCAAAGACAGACGGGGATTTGCCTTACCAGACGTCAACACTTAAAGCTCCACTAGGTAAGACAGTGTGGCGCTGATGCAGACAGACAGATAGACAGACGGGTGAAAGACAAGAGGTGAGGACCAGACGTGGGTGTATTTGCTAATTCAATGCCTGACACATGTGGCATTTGGAAATAAGTGAAGAGATGGCTTACTTAAACAAGTGATGTTTTCACACGAGTCTGAAAATAAGCTATAAAATGTGGTAACACTTTGCCAAATTCGTCTTGGTTTTGATGGGTTTAAAAATAACTACTGGAAACGGATGGTGGGGATGGCTGCACAACAATGTGTATGCACTTCATGCCACTGAACTTACACTTAAAACAGGTGAAGACAGGGCGCCCGGGTAGCTCAGTCGGTTGAGTGTCTTACTCCTGATTTTGGCTCAAATCGTGATCCCGAGGTAATGGAATAGAGCCCCATGCTGGGCTCTGCACTGAATGTAGAGCCTACTTGGGATTCTCTCTCTCTCCCGCTGCCCTTCTCCCCTACTCTGTCTCAAAAATCAGAGTAAGAATAAGGAAAAACTAACATTAAAGTCAAAATTAAAATTATAAAAGGGGTGTCTGGGTGGCTCGGTTGGTTAAGCATCTGACTTTGCTCTGGTTGTGGTCTCAAGGTTTGTGAGATCAAGCCCCGCACCTGGCTCTGTGCTAACAGTGAGAAGCCTGCTTGGGATTCATTCTCTCTCTCTCTCTCTCTCTCTCTCTCTCTCTCTCTCTCCCCCCCTCTCTCTGTCCCTCCCCCATGTTCTTTAAATAAATAAAAATAAAAGGTTAAGATGGCAAATTTTATGTTAGGTATATATTATCACAATTGTGTATTTTTAAATTCCATGTATTTTTAAAAAGTAGTTTTGGGAAAACTGGTGATTCATCTGTGTAAGAATCAAACTGGACCCATGCTTCACCACCAACAGGGTAAAGATTAAACACAGTCCTTAAAACATTAAAGATAATTCAGAAAAATTTCCTGATAGTCCTGGGAAAAGGAAACATTTCTATGACTCAAAAAGTACAAAACCATAAAGGAAAAGATAGATAAATACTTATCTATATTAAAATATACCATAAGCTGACAGGAAGAGTTTATTTTCAATGCACATTTAATAACCAGAAATTTAAAGAATTCCTAAAATTAAATAAATAACTAAACACACAACTGTCCCCCTCAACAAAATGGGCAAACTACAAGGACAGACATTTCACAGCAGAGGAAGTACAAGTGGCCAATAAACAAACATGTGAAGAGACACTTTACCTCATTAGGACCCAGAGATAGGCAAACGGAGGTACCGCTTTACATCCCCAGGCTGGGAAAAGTTCAGATAGCAAACCATAGCAAACGTGTGGGATATGGTCACCACAGACTGCATGCGGGTGGGAAGTGGCACAGCCACCTCGGAAAACCACTTAGCATCACTGAGCAGAGCTGAAGAGGGACCCAGCCTACCTCCCAGAACTTTCATCCCCAAACGTCAGGCCTACAGAAGCCCGCACGCACGCGCACCAGGAGACAAGCAGAGACTTGTGCACAAAGCTCTGAGAGAAAGACGCCAGACATGGCGGTAGAGTGTATGGCTCCATTCAGACAGGGTGCAAGAACAGGCAAGACTACCTGTGGTTGACAGATGTCTGGCCACTGGTGGTTTTGGGGGTGGGCACTAATGGGAAGGGGACAGAAGGGGACTTCTACAGGCGTGAAAATCATCTCTATTTGGAATAGAGTGTCTGTTACATGAGTGCATGCATTCGTCAAGACTCACTGAACTACACGATTAGTATCTGTGCACTTCCCTGTGTGTAAACTCTGTCTCAGAAAAAGAGAGAGGGGGGAATAGTAAAACAATGCACCTTCTGAAGGGGAACAATTTGTTCCACATACTTCACCAGCAGCAATTTGCACACAATTGCACTCTTAGCACAAATTTATTTTTTCCACTTAAAAAAAGTGGGCTTAAATTTTCTTCATGGCAACATATTTTAGCGAGTTCAATCCAAGATATGGTAAGTATTTGAAAATAAGGCTCCCGGGACTTCCCCATTCACTCTCAATCAATTAAGTGAAAATACTGGGACACACAGAAAAATTAAAAAGTTAAAGGCTGAACAGTAAACAGCAGTTCAGCTGTATTACTTTACATGTAAAGGCTAAAATTTCACAAATGACTGCCTCTTGCTTTTCTGCATTACTCACTGTGGATATACATACATAATCCCGGCAGCAAATCATTCAAAACTTATTTGGTACCACCAGCTCCTTTCCCCATAGTCCCTCCCTGAAGGAGAGAGGCACCAATCTGCAGTTTGAACAGTAAATTCCAATTTCCAGCCCAGAGCTCTCATCTCCACCAGGCTGTTTGCTGGCGCGTGTGTGATCAAACCTAAAACCTGTTGTGTCTAAACTTCCGATACTGCACACAAAAGCCCAGTCACAAAGCAGATACCAGTAACGTATTGCATACCTGTCTTTTCTGGGATTGCTATATGCCTCTTCAATCAGCTCCATTTTGTCCAGATCCTTCCACTTGCCTCTGTCCAAGAACTGCCATCGATAGGGCAAATGGAAATGGACTTTATTGCACTTATCTAAAATAAAAATATAAAGAAGTAAGACATCTTGGCAATACATAGCATGACCCAGGCCCAGGGTTCTCAATGGGGGGTGGTGATGCCCACTGACCTGGGCACATTTTGGAGATCTATTGGGGACATCATTTTTAGTGCAGTCATGCCTGAACATCTAAAGACTGAAATACTGTGTATTTTATTATACACACTTCCATTTTACATCTCCCCTTTAAACAGACATTACATCAAGTTTAAAAAATACTTATGTTGGTAGATAACATTACATTTGAATTTCATCTCATGAGCAAAGAAGCTGATCATGAAAACGCCAATCAGACTGCAGGAGGCAGTGTGATTACCCATTATCACTACACATGTAGCATGTGGACAAGTAGCAGCCACACTAAAAATGGAGCCAGATTCAGCTCTACTAGAAACCCATCCAAGCCCCGACACATCTGACCACACGGAAGGTCAGCAGTATGGTTCCAGCCCACTTTGATCTTCTGGCTGCTAACACACTCACCCCCTTAACACATCCCCACAGCCCTGATTTATATACACTGCCCTGCCCCTGCCAAAATACACAGAATGGCCCAGGTCTACAATTTCAAGCCAGGTGCTCCTCCTCCATCTTCCCTGAGCTCCCTGGGACCTCTGTCACTCCTAGCACACTCTGCCTGCCTCGCCTTGGCTCATGCCAGCCCCTCACCTGCAATCACCCGACACTTTTACTGCTTTTCAATATCCTACATGAGGTTCTGGTACATCCCCACAGAGGAAAGGCACACTGGAAAGAAAAGCAGCAGCAATCGCTCTGCACTCTGACACAGAACAATTTACGAGGTATATTATATTAGGTAGAAAGGTACACAAGGTGCAGAATGCCTCTACTTGGGTAAAAAAATAGAAAAGAAAAATGAAAGCTCCTCTGACTCAATACATACACACACACATATTATTCCTTGCAGAGGGGAAGTTGGTAGCCAGGAACGAAACTGCGAGGAAAGACTTGTGTTGTTTTCTTTTGAATTTTGAACCACAAGAATATATTCAAAAAAATTAAATGTCTAGTTAAGTGGGAAAAAATACAGAACAGTGTCCACAGTGCACCTATGTGAGAAGGAAACTGACCAGACATAAATACTTGTGCACGAATAAAATCTTTGTGGAAGAACAGTTAAGGAACTGGTAACAATGACTGCTTCCGGAGGGGATCTGGGTGCTAGAAAAAAAGAGGTGTAAGAGAGACACTTCTTACTGACTGCCCTTTGTACATTTTTAATTCATCTGTCAAAATATTAACAATGAAACAAATTAACAATGGCTAATTTGACACTTGAAAAAAAATAAAATTTTCTAAAATTGTATGCAGCCTTTGTGGGCACGTCTCAATGCCACTTCTTTCCCCACAGACTCTACAAAAGGTACCTTGGTCAAGGAGGACCATGGAGGAAGGTGGGCAGACTGCCTAAAGTTGTCAAAGGCCAGGCCTGAGGCCAGGCAGACAGGGCAGACAAGAGCACCCAGCCAAGAAGACTCAGGGAACAAGAGAGACCCCAACCAAGGAAATCCCCTCCAAGTTCACCAAGGCTGGATTCAGACACTCTGGGGATTCAGGACATTCTGACTTGTCCAGAGTTAAGAGCGTGGACTGCTTATACCAAGACAAGAGACCTCTTGGACTCTCTACCATGGGTACGCACAATATAGTGGTAATGAAGGGCTCAACCTGGATAGATAAGGCCACAGCTATGATCCAGAGGTCATAACCACGTTAAGATTTTCTGTTCCCTCCCTAAAGGTCACTAAGGGAATGATCAGAGTTAAGAGCATATAGTCCCTGCACCTATATACTTCGGTTCAGGTGAGTCCTGGACAGCCTAAAGACGCTCCCCTTAAGAAGATCCCCTTCAAGTAAGGCACACCACTCACCACCCTCCAGGCTGATACTTCCTTGGGACGGACACAGGGGCACAGGGAAAGCTCTGGGGTCAAGCTGCAGGCCCCAGGCGTCCAGGTCTTAATGTGAGCTCAACGTGAAGTCCACATCACTCACAAGCCCGAGAAAAGAAGGTGCCATGCAGGTCACTGCAGCCACGGTGGCTGGTTAGAGCAGAGTCCTGGCTAACGAGTCCCCTTCTCTGCCACATCTTCTCTGGTCCTCCTGTCCCCTTTCTCAATTGCCCTTCCCTCTTTCCAATGTTCCCCCTCTTGTCGTGACATTCTAGAATCTAGGTCTTCTAGAAGGTAAGTCGCAAAAACCAATTTAACTTGGCAGACAAAGTGCCACATCCATATCCCCTTTCTCCCTACATCACATGAAATGACAGAACAGAGAGAACAAATTGAAAAACGCTGGAAAACAGTAAGTAGTGGTGTCAAAAGACCCAAATTCCTAAAAATATGAAGCACACAGAATCAAACTGACAAAGATAAAGAGAGAAAAAACACCTGCAAGATATGCTGAAGAGAGCTACCATGAAAGGGGGAAATATTAGGGGGAAAGGATTAACAAACTCAGAGTTTCACAGAACGAAAAGCAAGAAAGACACCTTGTCAGTCACAGCGAGACCAAATGGAACCCACCAGGGCAAGAACTCCCTCTGTACGTTGCTTGTGCCCAGCAACCTTGCTGTTTGCCCCACAGAACATGTGAGTATGGATAAGTGCTAGAGAGAAACAAGCATGTAAGAGGGCCAAAGTCTCCACCCCACTCCAAGGGTACACACTAGCAGCCCATGCCACTGCACAAAACGTACTGCCTCTTCCCCGTTAAGCCTCGATCAGAATCCACATCACCAGCATACACCGGATTCTGGAGTGGATAACCAAGAGTCAGCCAATATGTGAGGAAGAGTAACAGACAGGAAGCTAACTCACATAGAAGAACCAATACCAGGGCACCTGGCTGGCTCAGTCAGGTAAGTGTCAGACTTGTGATTTTGGCTCAGGGCATAATCTCACAGTTTGTGGGTTCGAGCCCAACATCGGGCTCTGTGCTCACAGCTCGGAGCCTGGAGTCTGCTTCAGATTCTGAGTCACCCTCTCTCTCTGTCCCCTCCCCCACTCACTCTGTCACACTCTCTCTCAAAAATGAAATAAAATCTTTTTTAAAAAAAATGTTAAATATCATTATCCTCAGGGAAATGCAAACTAAAACCACAATGAGATATCCCTACTCGTTAATTACAATGGCTAAAATTTAAAAGACTGACAATACCAAGTGTTAACAAGAATACAGAGCAACAAACTCTCATACATTGCTGGCAGGAAAGTATACCCAACAGTTTTTTATAAAGTTGAACACATATGTTCCAGTAATTCCACACCTAGGTCTTTTCTCAAAAGAAATGAATGAAAACAGGAGTGCCTGGGTGGCTCAGTCAGTTAAGTGTCCAACTTCAGCTCAGGTCATGATCTCATGGTTCATGAGTTTGAGCCCCACATCCAGCTCCATGCTGACAGCTTGGACCCTGCAGCCTGCTTTGGATTCTAGGTCTCCCTCTTTCTCTGCCCGTCTCCCACTCATACTCTCCCTCAAAAATAAACATTAAAAAAGGCTTTTTTTAACAAATGAAAACATATACCCAAATTAAAACTTGTAAATATATATTTATAAAGGATTTGTAAAAGACTAGAAACTTCAAACACCTCAAATGCTCATCAACATATGAACTGATAAACTGTAGACAAACATGCAAAAGAATATGACTCAGAAAAAAAAAAAAGGAGCAAACTATTGATTTGCCAGCATGGACAAATCACAAAAACATGCTGAATGAGAGAAGACAGGTACAGAAGAATACATGCTCTATGACTGCATTTACATGAATTTCTAGAAAGGTCAAATCTACACTGACAAAATACAGGTCAGGGACTGTGTGTGGGTCAGGAAAATGGGGGGGGCGGGGTGAAGATTCACTATAATGGGACATAGGGACACTTTTAGAGGAAAGAAATTCTTCCATTTCCTCAACTGTTACTACCAAATTCAGTGTCTACTTAAAAATTTTTAAATACTTAAAATTTTATTGTGTATAAATTATATCTCAATAAAATGGATTTTAAACACCTAAATGCATATATGATACATATAGCTTGAGCTAGCATTCCACTTCCAGGAATCTAGCTAAGGAAATACCCATGTGTACTCAGATGCTCCATGGAACATCACTAACTGGACACTATAGTTGTTTTTAAAAATAAAGTGGACTTACACATACCAATGTAGAAAAAAAAATCTTCAAGACACAATGTTAAGGAAGCAGGTTAAATAATACCTATCACATGTTCCCATCTGTGAAAAACATGCGAAACAAGGATCATAACCACACGGCACGTGTTTACCTTTGGGAAGGGCTGAAGGAGGACTTCAGACTTTATTCTGTATTATTGGACTCTTTCACAAAGTGAAAGTATTCCTGAATTGCTTGGGTGGCTTTTAAAGACTGAAAACAAAACAAGAAGTTTGGTGGTTGTTTTTTAAGAGCAGTCACCGAATTTGAGAAGAAAGCTTTCTTCAGTCAAAGCTCAGGACAGCAATAAGAAGAAAACAAAAGGTTTAGTAAACACAAACACGTACACACGAGAATTGCTACCTGTGATAAAAGAGGGACCATGCAGAGAAGGGGCACCTGGGTGGTTCAGTTGGTTAAGCATCTGGCTCTTGGTTTCGGCTCAGGTCATGATCTCACAGTTCATGAGTTCAAGCCCTGCGTCAGGCTCTGTGCTGACAGCACAGAACCTGCTTGAGATCTCTCTCTCCCTCTCTCTCCGCCCCTCCCCAGCTTGCTCTCTCTCAAAAAACAAAATAAAGATTTTTAAAAAAGATGGACCATGGAGAGAAACCCCCAACTTAAGTTCTTATTCCCCAAGAGAAAATAGAGGCATCTCCTCCTCGGAGAGTGCCTTCTGGGTTTCTGAGGCATTTCTAAGTCTATGATCCCCTTTATAAGAGATACTTATATTTGTTTCCACTAGACAGGGCATCTGTGCAGGTCTGTGACCTCATGCTAAGGTGATCAAGGGTCAACACTGGACACTGAATGAACCAGTTATGTTCCCCAAAACTTATCTACAGTCTGATTTCCAAAAACCCAATTCCTACCATCCTCAACTCCCCAACAAAATCGCTTCCGAACTGGTTTGGCAGAAGTGCCACACCAGCTGACAATGAAGAAGGCCCCAACCCTCTGTGGATAGAGGAGACGACCTTGAGGGGTGGCCTTCAGGCAGAACTCTTGAAACAAAAAGCAGCTACTTCACCTGCAAGTGAAGGAAGGGGATTCCTCTGACTTACCTTGAAAGCTACAACTTTTCCAGATGTGGTATAAGCAGATCTGATCATTCTCCTCCTGGTTAGTACTGTTTGGGGATCCACAACCTGAACTATCTCTTCTTTCTACAAGGAAACACCACAAACATGTATCAGCAATCCACCAAAGCTTCTGACATGGAGTCAGAGTAGTTAAAGATACAAAGGTGAGAAAAGAGCATTCATTTCTCTGCAGAAGTCAAAAGTAGGTGAGGTGATCTCACAAAACCCTAGGATGTTCAGGATGAAACTACCTCAGACATACAAGTGAACCCTCTATGCTTCTTAGGGAGAAGCCAGGGAGCCCAAAGCCACACAGCTGCTTGCCAAACCCAGGACGTCATGGAGAGGCTCTTTTTTCTCAGCTCTGACTATGCTCCCAATCTTAAAATGAAACCTCCTTAAATAACTTTACATTAATTACAATAATTTTAATATAAATCAGGCATGGACATGATTTCAAAGTTTATCTTTACTAGTAGTGCTCCAATGAGACTTTACCTAACAATTCCATTTACCACTGCACCCACCTACCATAATACAAGCACATAAAGCTCATTTGCAAACCCTCCCTACTCAGTATCACCTGTTAGGTTATTCCTTTTCCTTTTTCTTTTTATAAGCCCCTCAGACATCCACAGGGTAGGCCTCAAAACCCACACCTTTGGGGCCTTGGAAATAACCTCCCTTGCTCCCCAAGAGCAGGTAGCCCTCCCTCCCTTTCTAAGGCCATAATCCAACTGACACTCTTAAAGATCTTTTTACAGCAAAACCTGTCTACATCTAGCTTCCTACTATTGAAAGAAATTAACCCAAAATAACCCAAGAAAATGTAAAGAAAATATATACATATATGTCATGATCTCACAGTTCAAGGGTTCGAGCCCCACATCGGGCTCCATGCTGACAGCCTGGAGCCTGGAGCCTGCTTTGGAGTCTCCCTCTCTCTCAACCCCTCCCTACTCATGCTGTCTCTCTCTCTCTCTCTAAAATAAACATTTAAACAAGTTAAAAGATTAAAGTTTTTTTGCTGGTAGTCCTAGCACTCACCTGATAGGAAGTAGTCTATTAAAAACCCTAGATACCACTGTAGCTAACAAATGGTTTGATTATGCATTCTGGTGGGGGGAGTCCTTCGTCCTAATCTCTTAGGTATAACCAGGGCCCAGGTCAGTGGTTAGCACTTGGCAATCACTCAAATTTGTTAAATTAAAGAATGGATAACCAGAATGGCCAGCCAATAGCCAATACTGAGAAATCCAAAGGACACCAATGTATTATAACCTCTCCAATGGACTACATTATCGATTTCCCACATAATAGGTGCTAAAGAAAAATTTTTAAACATGTTTTTAATGTTTTATTTATTTTGGGGGAGGGAGACAGAGCATGAGCTGGGGAGGGACAGGGAAGGAGACACAGAATCTGAAACAGGCTCCAGGCTCTGAGCTGTCAGCACAGAGCCCGACACGGGGCTCGACCTCATGAACCAGGAGATCATGAATGAGCCAAAGCTGGACGTCTAACCGACTGAGCCACCCAGGCGCCCCAAGAAATGCTTATTAAATAAGCAATCTCTTCTCATAATTCCCCCATCTGCTTGTCACTAAGTCTGACATTCCTTTATTAAAAAAAAAAAAAAAAAGTATCCTAGCATGCTCAATCACTCAACAAATGCCTGTGTGCCCACTATGGGCCAGGCATTACCTAGGTGCTGAAGATGAGCAGCATCTTGACTAAAAAATTCCATTATTCTTGCCAGGAAGAGAGTTGAAATTAAAATATGCTTCCTTCACTGTAGATCAGACCCATGGGGAATTCATTCAGTCAACCTCAAACGGCATTTAGAATGTCTTGCTTGTTCACAGCTACGATTTCAAATCATCTTTACAATACCCAATGGCAGAGAAAGAATCACCAACTGCACTTTACTGAAAGCAGCGCAGACTTGCCCAAAGTCATACATTCCATTAATGGCCGGGTAGAATGTAAGGGCCCCAGCCCAGGGCCTTACCAGAAGTCCCCTGAGGGCCTAGGGGAGGAGTGTGCCCTCTGCTGGGGGTGGAGCTCCCATTCTTGATGTCATGAGCATTTCTGTATATGGAAGGCAGCCTGCTCACCAGATCGGAGTTCATGCCCAACTTCTCCAGTTTCTCCAGATTCTCAGAATTAGAGATATCATGAGATCTCTTACAGCCAGTGCCAAACTTGCATTCACCCTGTAAAAAATACTGGCAGATATGCAGTTTGATACACTGCTTTTGAAAGGAACAAGAGCCATAGGGTCCATCTCCTTTGTTGTAATGAAGGCAGATCTGTTGACAGAAAAGGAAAAAAAACAAACAGAACACCAGCTTAGGAAGGTCTCAAAAGAACACCACCACCCTACTGGCCAGTCCACAGTCAGTCAGAAGTTCCTCTAGAGACCTAGCCAAAGCTGTGATTCCGTCATCCACACAAGTCACATGGCTGTGAGAACGTCTTCCACTCCAGGTGGACCACTGCTAACATACGCCCTTGGATAAAATGGGAACCGGGTGGACAGCAGTGAGCAGAACAAGCCCTTCCACTGGGAAAATCCAAAGAACTTCCAATGGGTCAGAGCTGCTCTCTTCCCAGGAAACAATTAAATGTCACTCACATGGCAGGATGCTAACAACCCATATACTCCACCTATACCCTTCCCCCACTGACTCACCAAGTCTCCCTAAGCCAGGCTCCTCTCTCCCTTCTTTTTTCTGAAATTCAAGGTTAAAGAGGCTCTGAGGTGTTTACAGCATCTTGGAGAAAGCCAAATACAGCCCTTTCGTTTCTCAGGAGCAAACTGAAACTCGGAGTAGTTCACAGGCTTGCCCTAATTCACCTCCAGCTACCTACATCTGGCACACACAGTAGCTGGTAAACTGGGTTGTTGGCAAAGCGGAGACTTAAACTTGAATCAACTGCTCCTTCTCTACATTCCAAATTCCTGGAGGCAAGAACCAGGCCGGAGAGCACCAAGGGCCTACCCCCTCAATTCACAGACATAGCACTGAACCAGAGGTAGAAAAGCAGCAGAGGACTACAGATAAGCAGGGACCCCACTCAGGGATAGAAGCCCCAAGGAAAAAGGCTAAAGAAGGCTGGGCCCGAACCTTGATTTTTCCACTTACAAGATGCCTGACCTTAGGCAAGCCACTCACTCACCAGCTCTGAATTTCAGCTTTTTAATCCCTAAACTGGGAATAAGGCTACCTACATCACTGGGTTATTATGAGGATTAAATGGAAAATATACAAGGTGGCTAATACAATGCCTTGGAACATAGTGGGTGCTTGATTCACGGTGGTGTCCCCCAACTGTTCATCTGATAAGGGGACTAGCCTGAGAGCAGAAGGTTGGCAGAAAAGCTGCACTGGATCTGAGTTCATGGTCACAGTTCCCACATGTTGGCACTGTGTTCTAAAACAACCTGTATACCCAAGAAGACAGGAGGCTACACACTCAGGACCAGTCACCTTCGAATTCATTTTTTATACCACTGACAAGATGATCGCTACAAAACATTAATGCCCACTCTCCAAACACAACCCCCCACCCCAAGCCCTTCCTGTGATGCTGAAGGCTATGTGGATGAGTCACTACTCACCCATTCCTCCTCCCCAGGCCCACCCTAAATCCAAGTTGTGCTCACCTACATGCTGTCCCCTGACCATGCCAGGTTCTGTCCTTTCTGTGCCCCACTTCTCTCCAGACCTTCATCCTTCATTCACCATTCACCATTCACACAGGCACTGCCTCCCCCAGGCCTCCTTCCCAGGCTCCCCAAATGCCTCAGACCAGAGAGCTCACTTCTATCGCAGCACCTAAGATAGCACCTTGCAATCACACGCTGATTTGTCTGTCTCATCCAGTAAATGTGCCTCCTGGTAGTGCAGACCAGGGCCTTTTATCTCCTTATCGACAGCGCCTAACCCGTAGTGGATATTCAACAAAGGTTAGCTGAATCAATATTAATTTTCAAAAGGCAAGAGAAAAAAGTTCCTATCTATTATGTAGCAGTCACTAAGCCACAAAGCACCGTTCTCAAATGAGTGATTTTAACTGAATAATATGGAAGCCTTTTCATTAAACCAGGTCAATCTAATCTCTGTAGTCTTATCCCAGAAAAAGGGCCAGAGCAACCCATAAACCGGTGCCGGCCACAGGAACACACCACTCAGACCTGCTGCAGAGCACAATGTCCTCAGCTCGGCTGCTGCCCTTGGGAGCCAGTACCTGATTCACACAGAGACTGTGCTCTCCCCGCCCTGGGGCTGCTCCCAGCCAACGATGAGCTGCTTTAGCTCGGAACTTCGCTGCCACCAGGGAGCAGCTTTCTTCGAACTGTGCTACAGTCAGGGTCTCCTCCTACCCAGTCTCCTTCCTTCTCCCTCTCTTGCAACATCACTGTCCGAAGACTCCCCACCTCCTTCTGCTCCCTCTCCGCTGAATCTCTCACACTTCTAATCCCACCTTGGTGTCTGCTTCGCGGAGGACCCAAACTAGTACACAGCCATTACAGTGAGGTTCGGTTAGCATCTGAAAGGCACTATGAGAATCCACATCAACTAAAGTTCCAAACTCCCTGGGTGCAACTGATTTACTAGAGGACGCATCATCGGCCTGTCAGCATCTCTGAAAATTTTCCTCACAGAACTCCTGGGTCTGGCAATAATACACAGTGCCAAGTGCTGCCAGACAGAGAGGAGCAGGCTGGAGTCTCTTACCCCCTCATCCCCATGCAAGGAACATCCTATTGCAGCCACTGGCCAGGCAGGCACCCTCCACCTCCCAGAAGCCCTGCAAAGGAGATACCAGCCCAAATGAAAGGAGACCTCTAGAAGGGGCAAGTCTAGCCCCAGGCCACAGGTCCAAAACTCAGTAGAGCCAGGAATTCAACCTGGGTCTTCTTCAAGTAGGTCCCAGTGGTCACTACGGGGTCCTTGGCTCCTCTTCTGCCATAAGATTCCCTATCTTTCGACCTCTGGCTTCTCCCCCATCACTTGCACACATACACACCCGCTCCTGGAACTCACCTCTGGCAAAAGCCAGGGGTCATTCTGAAACAAAAGCTGGCAGAGCTCACTGTAGCTGAGGTGGTCAACACCGTGAGTTCTCAGCACACTCAGGTTGTGATCTGTCGCCAAGCTGTGACTGTTTCTACAGTTCTTCCTGCAAAAAAGCAGAGCTGGTGTCACAGTTCAACTGCGCCTCCCCGAAATTCTTATGCTGAAGTTCTAACCCCCCAGTGACTGTATTCGGAGACAGTTTATAAAAAGGTTGTTGGGCTGGGGGGTGGGGGCCTAGTCCAGTCTAACCGAGGTCTTTCTAAGAAGAGAAAATTAAGACACAGATGCACACACATGAGGACACAGGGAGAAGACAGCCATCTGCAAGCCAAGGAGAGAGGGCTCAGAAAGAAATCAACCCTGCCAACACTTTGATCTCAGATTTCCTGCCTTGAGAATTGTAAGAATTTTCCATTTAAGCCCCCGGCCTGTGGCACTTTGTTATGGCAGCCCTAGGAAACAGCAAGTAAAATCAGTCTTGAAGACAACCTTTCAGGGATAGTACTTGACATTGCTTAGGAGCATCAGAGAAAAACCCCCATGTCTATGCCATCATAAAAACATAATGTTTATTTACAAAGGAAAAGACAGTACCTTGCAAGGTCTAGGGACTAGCACGGCACCTCTCATCGGTATCTGGTAAGAATGACAGTGCCATTCCTCAAAGAAGACTGCCATATGACAGTCAGTAGGCACTTAGCAGACACTTAAACATTGGCTGAATAAATGAGTGTGGACACCTACGGTCATAGGTATGTGTACACACACCCACACTCTGAGGCTCTGCCCTCTGTTCTGCCCTCTTCCATTCTTTCCATTAACAACCCCTGCTGAACACTCACCATGAGCCACCTACTGGCACCACGCCCTGATGATCCAAACACTTCAAATGATTACCCTGCTCACCAGACCCGGAAGAGTCAAGCAAGTATCAGCTGCTTTACTCAGACACTGCCAAACCTCACAGGTTTATTACAAGCATCTCAAAAGATAACCCAACCCTTGACTGACTCCCCCAAACCTGCACCTTTCACAAGCTCCCCCATCTCAGTAAAAGACAAACTTCCCTCTTTCACTGCACAGACCAATAACCTTGGGGTTATCCGGACTCTTCCCATTCTCTCCTCTATGGAAGGGACAGGAGAGGATTCCAAAACAGCACGGTCAGCTGTGCTCGGAGTAGGTCTGTGCAGACAGGAGGGGCACCTGAGCCTGACAGAAGTGGAGAAGCACTCAAGGGACAGTGCCTAAAAGGCGTAAACCCTAGGCCAAATATTTAGGTTGGGGAAGCAGGCAAGAAGAGCAGGGGAAAAAACATTCTAGGCAAACTTGGTGCCACCAGAACCAAATAAATCTAATAATTAGGATGGTGAAGGCAGCAATAGCTACTAAAACTTATTGAGCATTTACCACAAACCAGGGACTTCCTGAACGTTTTACAAGAGAAGCTGTTCAGCCCTCAATAAGTCTATGAGGTGGATGATATTATCATTTTGCAGATGAGGGAACTGAGGCACCGTTACAAAGTCACTCGCCCAAGATTACACAGCCAGCAAGGAAAACAGCCAGCTTGAAACAAAGTAGGCTGGTCCTGGGGCTGTGCTGGTAACCACCATGCTCACTGCCCCTAAGCACAGGATCGGAGCCAGGGACCTGGGACCCTTCCCAGCTGTCACCAATGAACAAAAGCAGGAGTCATGATCTATTTCGAAACAACCAACCCGGTGGTTCAGGGAGACAAGTAAAGTCCCAAAGAAAGCACAGAAAGTACAGCCAACCACACCCACTCTCCCTTATGTGACCCAAAAGCAGTTCAAGAAGGAAGGTTCAATGAACTGACCTGTGTGAACCTCATGGAAAATCGAACAGGTAAGAATTTAAAAGAAAACTCAGAATCACCTAGACCAGGAGATACCAAACTTCCAGATTTCCAAGTAAAATGCAACCCCAAATCTTGGGAACTAGCTGCAGATCTTTATTTCACCAAACACGGACCTTAACAAGATCCACCAGTTAGCCCCAACATTAGATCCACCCATCCACCATTTATTATGTCCACCTTCTTCTCCAGCTGCTGCTGCTCCTTCTCCTTTGGGGTGACCCATCTACACCAGTCCCCAAGAGCCCAGTTTACCAGAAGCTGCACCGTCAGCCTCCACCAAAGATCTGACCTGCTCCTGGGGCTGCAGGCCTGACCTACACCAACCAGTAACTCCCAAACCGGCACCTGGGACCGTGGCCATGCTCACCCAGACTGCAGACTTGCTCAGCCAATAAGAACGCAAAGGAAGAATCATCCTTCAGTCAACAAGAGAGGAAAAAAAAAAGGTAGCAGTCATCCCTGGTCAACAATAAGAAAACAGCCATCACCTCTCTCCCATCCTTTCACCATATTCTCACCAACTCCTCTCTCTCTCTCTCTCTCTCTCACACACACACACACACAACCTCCCTCTTAAGGCCTTAGCTGGGCCTTGGAATATTCTAATCTAGATATTTCTCAACAGCTGCTTCCCTGGGGCCATTTCCCAAACCCCCTCATTCGCATGGAAGCATGATGGGGGTCATGAAACATGACGGTCCAGGGAACCGGTGGAAAGCTGTCCACCACTTTCAGACACAAGAAAACCTCCCCCCAACCCTCCCCTGTCCATCTTTTCCCCCTACTCCCCGGAATCCGAGACCCAGAATGGACTAAAGAGCCAAGGGCTGAGGAGGCAGAGTCTAAGTGGTCGGCCTGGGTCCCTGAATGAGTGCATGGATCAAGCCGGCTACCTCATGCTGCCCAGCGGACCCGAGGGGAGGAAGAAAGAACTAAGCCAGAAAAGAAAAAAAGAAAGAAAGGAAAGGAAAAAGGAAAGGAAACAAGGAGGAACGAATTCTTCTACAGAAACGGACTAGCTTCTCAACAGGAGCACACTTTTCTCCCCCAAGGCCACAGAGGCCACTGCCGGCTTGTAAGGCAAGCGGGCGAGAGCCGAGACCTGCTTTCGAAGATCCCTTCGGCCACTGGGCGGAGAAAGCCCTCAGCTGTGTGGCCCCTCAAAAGTCTCCCTGGGGACCGGGCGCCAGGGGGGAGGGAGGGGATGGTGGCTCCGGAAGCCAGACGCAGCTTTTTCTTGGGGAGAACCCTACCCCCACCCTCCAAGTCACTCTCTGAGACTGCAGGAGGCTTGGGGACACCGCTGGACCCTGAGTCCCTCACACGGCACCCGGTATTCAGCAAGTGCTCAATAAATGTTCGCCGAAGAGAATTAAGGGGGGAGGGGAGGAGCGCCCAGGGAACGGCCGCCCACTCGTCTCCCCAGACTTAGGGAGGGGGCCGCGGCGGGCTGGGAGAGCAGGGTCCCCAGCCCCGGCCGTCGGACTCGGGGCGCGGCGCTTACCCGGCCCTCATGAACTTGCAGGCCCCGCAGACCAAGAACTTGCAGAGGTGCAGCTGCGCGCACAGCCCCACGCAGCCCNGATCCCGCCGTTCTAAGCTCCGAAGGGTCTGTCCTGTGAGAAAGCGACGCCGTTTTCCGTGACCGAGCGCCTGGAGACCCCTCGGAGCCCGGCACACGCCCGGGCTGGGGGGTGAGGGTGAGGGTGGGGGTGGGGGGATGATGGAAAGGTGAACTGTTGGAGCCCTTTGGCAAAGTAGTCCCCGAGTAGCTAGTCAAGTTGTGAAGATCCATGACCTTTGACCCCGCAGTTTGTCTTCTGGGAATCTTCTAGAACTAGAAGGAACAAGTTCCACATAGGAGTGGAAACGTACGCTATCGGTGTTTCTCTGACTGATTTACTTCACTTAGCTAACTTGACAACAAATTCTAGTAAAATAAAAATTAAATTAACCGTCTTTTTTAAAAGTAAAAGCAACATCAAATAAGTTGTGGCGAGAGTGTTTTGTGCGGGGGGAGGTACGGTCCTGGGAGTAACGTGGGGGATCCTTGTCCAGACTATTTGTTACAGGAAATTAACAAGCATGCGTTAAATCTCTCCCGACCTAGAAGGACTGGTTAGGGGGGAAAGCGGTACAGAACGGCCTAAATCAATAGCGAAAGGAGGACCTACTTGTGTGGAAATGTGGCTGTTTTTGAATGAGCAAGGAGAAGGCTCACGAAGGACACACACTGTGCCGAAGTCGGGGAGTGTGCAGTAAGGGGTACTAGGAAAGCGGGGTGAAGATTGAGAGGGAAGGAAACTTAGGTATGTTGTTAAAATTCTCTATATTACCACAAAACGGTAAAAATATCTGTGAAGTGTGTGGATGACGAGGATAAAGCAACACGGATAAATGAATTAGGGGATGGGGTGAGGGGCAATTATCGCTTGGCTTTTTAATGTGGATTTAGGGGCGCCCGCGTGGCTTCGTCCCGTAAGCCTTTAAAGTGTTGGACTTGAGGGGCGCCTGGGTGGCTCAGTCGGTTGAGCCTCCGACTTCGGCTCAGGTCATGATCTCACGGTTCGTGGGTTCGAGCCCCGCGTCGGGTTCTGTGCTGACAGCCAGCCCAGAGCCTGGAGCCTGCTTCTGATTCTGTGTCTCCTTCTCTCTCTGACCCTCCCCTGCTCACGTTGTCTCTCTTTTTCTCTCTCATTAATAAAACATTAAAAAAATAAAAAAATAAAGTGTTGGACTTGGGCTCCGTTGGGGAGTTCCAGCCCACACTGAGCTCTCTGCTGTCACCACAGAGCCCGCTTCGGATCCTCCGTCCCCCTCTCTGCCCCTCCCCCAGCTCATGGTCTCTCCTCTCTCGCTCAAAAATAAACGTTAAAAATAATAATGAAATAAAGTTGGACTTGAACACGTCGTGGGAAATTTTTTAAGTTTAATTCTTAATTTAAAATTTTAATTTATAATGGTGGTTTTAATATTGATTTGCAATAAATTTAAAAAAAAAAAAAGGAAGGGTGACAGTAGTGAAAATGGTGGAGTAAGGACCTCAGAAAGCTTGCCCTTCCAGGTGAAAAACTGGCCAAAATGGCCAGAATCTGTATTTTCAGAGCTCTGGAAATTAAAGTCTTGCAGCAACTCATTTAAGCATTTAGTCAAGAAAACAGCTGAGGGCCTCCTGGCTGAAGCTTGATCTCAGGGATGGGGAGTTCAAGCCCCACTGTTGGGTGTAGAGATTATTTAAATAAATTAAACTAAAAAAAAACAACGACAACAACAAAAAGCAACAGCTGAATCTAAGTTGAAAACAAGTTTTGTAGCATTTTAACTTCCCCCAGTCCTGTCTCCTCCTCAGCTCCTTGGCAGGCTTGAAAGCTAACAGCCCACACTCCTGGTACCAGAGAGGGCAGAACAGGGCGGGAGCTGTTTCCAAAGTCCTTGTTGGACTTGTCCACTTCCCTAGAAGACCCTCCTGAAAAGACTGGTACTAATTCGTCCTCACTGGAACTAGCCTAGTCCTAATGGCTTCTCAAGGGTGTTTTGTTCCATGTTTTAACATAATCACTGACTGGGGCAATGGGTAACAGTTGAGGCAAACAATAAACTAATCAAAAGCTGAACAGGAAAAGCTGAAGGTTGGGATGTCCACTGGGGCTTTGAAAAGCTCCAACATATTTCCAGAAACCTAGAAGGCCATACCCATGCCGCGCGGATTCCTTCCCACAGAAGTCACGATAAAGGCTCTTGCCCACATTTTCCTCAGTCCCTCTGCCCCTTTGCCTGTGTTGTCGGCGCCTCCCTGTGTGGCCCTGCAAGGTGTGCCTGCCTCCTGTTTCTAGGGACTTGTGAGTATAAAAACATCTTCCTTCATAACAGGCATTTCCAAGTGTGTATGTCTTACCATACCTGATTGAAACACTTCCTTTAAAACACAAGTCACGAAGGGTTTTAAGATAGAAGAGTTTAGAAGATTCCTTACTAAACATCCAAGTGGAAAATTCCCACTCTGCATTTGGATCTGTGCGTCTGGCATTTGTAGAAGAGGTCAGAACACAAGAGCTGTGAATGTATAGATGGCTAAACCCACAGGACCAATTAGATCCCCAGATAAGAGTGTAAAGTGAGAAGAGAATTGCAAGGATTTGTCCCTCTAGAGCTACGAAGTCTGAGAGAGACCCGCCTCTGAGGTAGTAGGAAAACCAGGAGAATTTAGGGAATCATGAAAGCCAAATATTTAAATATTTCAAGAAAGGATGATCACCTACATTGAGTGCCATCAAGAGACTGAGTGAAAGGGGGTAGAGAAATGCTTGATCTGGTGCTGTGCAACAAACCACTCCAAAACAGTGGCTGAGAACAGTGGCTTCGTTTTCATGATTTTCCAGGAGTTGATGGAGCTCAGCAGGGGTAGTTCGGCCTCACGCAGTACAACCAGTCATTCCTGGGGCTGCATTCAACTGGGAGCTCGTCTGGGGCTAGACCATCCAAGATGGCCTCTCACCCTCTGGCGCCTCTGTATGTGACTGCTCATCAATCAGAGCTGTCCTGAGCTGCTTTATAGTGTGGTCGGGGGAAGAATGGGAAGAACAAAGTGGGTTGAATGGGCACTGAGGACATGAAAACAGCAAACGGAGATAGTGTCTGCAAGAAATTTTGCTGTAAAGGGACACAGGAGGTGGTGGTTAACAACCACCAGCCTTACTTACTAGAGGGGGTGTTCATGGGGTCTAGGAAGCTTTTTGTCCATATTTTGTCCTGAGGTAATCATAGCTAACGGGTAGCTTCATTCTGCATGAATTGCCCAGTGGGGAAGATTGTTGGGGTCAGGTGAACCATCGATTTGGATGGGGAGAGAGGCGATTTGAAGACAGCATGCAAGAATCTGGCTGGGGCAACTGAATGTTGGTGAGGCCACTCACAGAGAAGCCTATTTGTGACTGAATGTCGGGATTCGGGGTCTGATACCCAAGTGTAAGGTGTCCCCCTCCACCAGCTGGAGTTGATCTGGAGGAACCAAGCCTGGAGCTTGTGTTCTGCTGGTCCCGCCCTTGACCAGGCTCCTTACCAGGAGTCATTAGAGCCCAAAGTCTCTGCTGTGTTCGGCACACTTACACGCTCATCTGTGGCCAGGCCAGCTGCGTTACGATTTGTCTTCCAAGGGGAGCCCTGCCGAACTCCCGAGCAATTCCCTTTCCGAACATCACGCTGCCCGGGAATTCAAGCAGAGCGATGGCACCCGTGAAGTGTCCTGCTTCAAACCTCTGAAAACAGAGCTCTGTGGAACCAAGTAATCTTTAGCACGCTCTTTTTCCTTTTAGGTAGAAGAAAAATCCTTTCCTAATTAGATACCACCCGATGAATTTGTTTTGTAGTTTTTTTAAAAAAAATTTTTTTAAATGTTTTATTTATTTCTAGGAGAGAGAGAGAGACAGCATGAGTAGGGGAGGGTTAGAGCGAGAGGGAGTCACAGACTCTGAAACAGGCTCCAGGCTCTGAGCTGGCAGTCAGCACAGAGCCCGACGCAGGGCTCGAACCCACGAACCGCGAGATCATGACCTAAGCGAAAGTCGGACGCTTAACCGACTAAGCCACCCAGGCGCCCCTGTTTTGTAGTTTTATATATTAACCACTACTATATAGCCAGTGCCATAGCTTCAAAGCAAGGCACACCTATATAATATTTACAAAGCAACTACAACAAAATTTTAAGTCTTAGGTTCTACGTGAGCGATATAATCAGTTTATTTCATTAAAATCTATTCCATCTTCTTTTTATTGTCAAGAAACTTCAAACATCCATTGTTCTACTATACTGGTGCGTTTCTACAGGTCTTAATAGTTGACAGAGACAGAATTCTATAATTGTATTAGGTTCTTTTCCCATTGTTCTGCTTTTTTTTACCCTATCTCTTCCTCCCTCTCGAGAGACACAGGGAGAGAGAGAATATTGGTAAAAAGCACTGTGTTTACATTTATTTGGTGTATTTTAGTGAAATCTGTGCTACACCCTGGAAGAGAACACATTCAGGCAGGTAGTGCCTGAAACAAACAAAGGAAGGAAACAAACAAAACAAGGAACAAAGACGCTGCAGAGAGAGGAGAGCAGCAGTGGAAGCATATGGACAGAGCAGAGAGTAGAAGACGGAGAGAGAGCTCCCTGGTGACCCGCCCTGTGCCCACTCGGCAGCCCTGACCCATGTGCCACGCCCCGCTAGGCGGCCAGTACAGCACCCCAGGAGCGAGGCTGATTTCTGATGGGTGTGAGCAGGTACCACAGTGTAAGTAGTGTGTTCTTAGGTGGCTAACCCATACCCTGTGGGAGAACACATTTGTCTCCTTTAATTTCAAATTTGACAAGCTATTTGAACTAGAAGAACAAAAAACAACCCAAAACAGAACCCGAAGTGTCTGCAAGTTCCCAGGCTCAGAATCTCCTCACTCCCCAGCTCACCAGGCGCCTCTAACATGGTGTGCTTTATTCCAGACACACATAGACCTCAAGTTCCTTATGTAGGGCAGCTGCTAGGGTAAATGATTAGGGGAAGGTCAAACGCTATTCTCACTGTCACTGAGAATCTGTCTCAGGTTTTCTCTGCCTACGGAATGTACACGTTACTTTTTAAATTTTAGGGCCTTCATTTTTTTTCTTTTTCCAACTCTGGCATAGAAGGGGCGACTTTCCAACACGTCAGAATTAGCGCTTTAAAGAGTGAAGAGGGTATTTCTGGGACCGAGGGTGGAAGAGCCCAGGAAGGGGGGATGGAGAACCTTCCTGGAAGTGAACAAAGATGAGGACCTGGGACTCTGGAAGGCAGAGTTTTCTCTCTCCTTCCTTATCTGGGCTGGCCCACCCACAGGGCTGAGAGGCAGAGAATGGCAGGAGAGGCTTCGTGGGAAAGGCGCTCTCTCACGGGGGCCAGCTGCATCTGCAGCATGGGGAAATATAGCACCTACCTCGCTGGGTTACTCCGATGAAGAAATGAAAACATGCCTTGTACACAGAAAGTACTCGTGGAAAACAGATGAGGGCTTCTGTTCAAAACTCTGTGTGCGACACAGCACCTGATTCTTCTCAATCTAAAATGAGGGCTGGGTCACAAGTCACCTCCCACAGTGATGTGCCTCAGTCTCACTGCTTGGTGCAAACACAAAAATCAGGCTAGAAGTCCTTTCTCACTTGACCACATATCCTCCCACACGGGGCTACTGGATCGGATCCCGCAAAAGTCTGAAAGGGAGCTCTTCCTTCTCCCTGAGCCAGCGCGCCCACCCCGCCCCCCCGGAGGCAGCTGGTCACCCAGACACCTCTCTCTCCCCCACTTTCACACGACCATAAGTTCCCTGAGGACTGGGGCTCTGCTTTGTTCACCCCTGTCGCACCGGCACTGGAACAGCGCCTGGTACACTGCAGGTGATCAATAAGGTGACTGGGTTGGGGACACCGAGTGCTCTTAAATGTCTATCAGAAAACACCCACACCCGTGGCCACAACACAGCAGCATCTTGCCAACTGCCCTTTGGGTTCTTTCCCCTCTTTCAGCAACTGCTTCCCCAGCAATATATCTAATAAAAGAAGAGGACACGTTACTCTTCACATTTAAATCCTCAGAAACAGTAAGAAGCGGAAGTGTGACACAGCTTTTCCCATTCTCAAATCTGCTACAAGTCAATAAACAGAAAAAGGGAGCGGAAAGTCAGATTTGGATATAGAATTCAGGTTTTTTCTTTCAAAGACACATTTTACACAACTTTCAACATTTATACTTTCAAACAAAATGAGCAAAAAATACACCGAGTGCTAAAAAAATCAAAACAGAAGTAATACAATTTTAATTTCAATATTTTAAAATACAGAAATTGGAAAGTAAGAATACTAAATACAACTTTAAACAAGTCACTTGTCCTCCCCTATAATAACCAATGTAAGCTACTTAAAGACTTACAAATTTAAAACAGAAACAAAATAAATACTGTACACTTTCCCTGCCTGCAGGCAAAAGATGGGAAATACTGTTATGAATCAAAAAAAAAAAATGCTCTTAAAGCTTCAGCATCCCATTTCCCAGCCACACCCCATTCTGTTGTCACACCGTGTGCTTCTGTATTCAAAGGACACACATGTGCACACATACTGACTGCCTATACAAACAGACAAGACACTACTCCGCAAACACCCGAAACAAGAAAGGGTAACAGTCACCTTGGACCATGGGCATAAAAATCAGTTAAGGAAAGTCAGTCAGGCTAGCAAAACATTACTACAAAACTAGTAAATACCATAGCCAACAACTGTCCCCTTTTCAAATTTCACAGATTTAAAACCCCTAAAACCAATACTACCCCCCGCACCCCCACCCTCTACACCCCTACCCCACCCCCCGCAAAAAAAAACCAAAAAACAAAACCTGCTGAAGCACTGGCAAAGTTAGACATTTCACAGTAAATGTGAAAACTCATATTATATAATCTCTTAGAATGAACCTTTTCACCCTCTTTCCACAGCATGAAACTGTTATGGCTTAATTTATATTAAAAGTAGAAAAGTCTTTTCGGAAGGAAATACAGTCTGCAAAGATGCATTGTGTGTTTCCTGATCAGTGCTATTTCATACCTAACAACTGCATGACTTGCTTTTGCAGTCAGAAGCTGTTTATGAGAAAATTGAGGTTATTATAGCTTTTGATTCAGTCTAACCATAAATGTAAGGCCCTTAGTTTGGTTTAGGTTTCTTTTGCAAGATAAAATAACCTTGGGGTTCACTTAGCAAGTTACACCTCAGGTCCCTGACTATAATGTGGAAGTTCTATGCATGCTTTGTAAAAATAAAAGGTTACTTATGAATCTTAGAGGGAAGAAATGATTCTAGGCAAGGAATCAGCTCCTCATTATAGATCACAATGCTGGTAACTGTCACCAACCGAAATCCACTGAGGAAACGTTAAGACCAGTATGTCTGGGTTATTTTATTCCTGCAAAATAGTATATATTCCAGCACTTATGATCATTGTTTTGGTGAAAAATCTTGGGGAAAAAGAGCGGACATTTTGAAAAGGAAATGACCAAAATAAAACTGGGTAGAGGCAAGGTTTATCTTTATGATTAGGTTCCATTTAGGACTGCTTTCTGAAATAAAAGTGGATTCAGAATGTCACAGGTCTTGCATAGGTAAACTACTTGGAGGTCAAGGGCTACGTGGTAGCCAGGGTTTATTAGTGAAATAGTGCAGAGCAGATAAACTCGGAAGATTCAGTGAATGCAGTCTCAAAAAGGGTTTAACAAAAAATTTAATTTTGCACTTGGTAAGACAAAGCTTTAGTTAGGACACTAGAAAGGGCACCAAGGGTGAGCGGGAGAGTCTAAGGGGTAGAACGCAGGCAAATGAGTATTATTTTCTCCTACCCATTATAAAGGGAAATAATACCTTTAAAAGAGTAAAACTACAGTCATGATAAGTTAATTGCTTTGGAAACAGGTATTTGCTTCTTAGCGACCTTACTTTTAAAATGTTTCTGTAAGCAGATCAAATATTTGACTTATGGCAGGATGTTCACTGAAGAACAAATGAAAATATGAAAAGGGTTTTTAGTAAGGCTACAGTATTAAAATTCCATTACGTTCATCAGCAATGTAGTAAGTATATTATTTCTTCCCCCTCCTTTCCACCTGGCTGCTAGTAAGCTTATCGTCATCATCTACCACAGGAGGAGCAGAGGCTGTGCAAGGTCACACAACAGGGGCTGTTTCAGGAAGCGAGGGACCTGAGGTCCAGGGTCCACTGTGACCCCAGGCGAATCACTGCCCTCCTGGGTTTCAGTGGTCTCCTTTATTTACTGGCAACACTCTTTTCCTAAGCTAATGATTTGAAGCTCAGCCTTCTCAAGACTGCTCATGAAGGTCTAGGACATCTGAAAATGACTGCTGATTTTAGCTTCTCTTTGGGGAGGGAGCAATTACCTTAACATTTACCGGGGGGGGGGGAGGGAGGAGTTTTTGAAAAATGTTCAGATTTACATTATTAAGCCCTCATTTGTTAACATGAAATTGTAAAATGTTTACATACTGTAGTAGTTACTTCTGGCAGTAGTAAAATGGGCCATACAATTACTCATCCACTCTTTGGGGACTAGCCCTTCACTACAGAGAGCATCTCTTGAAACGAGCAGAAAGAATCTTCTCCTTTGAAGATGTCCAGTCAAGTCTCCTGTCCCACTACAGTGCGTTCTCTCTCTACCCAACAAGCTGTTGTTTGCCAGCCCCGAGCTGGCTTTGTTGCTTCCCATCTTTTGACCAGTTTATATTTTTTTCCCCTAGCTCCTTGGGTGGCTGCTAAACCATTTTCATTCCATGATTTGTTTTACCTTGATCTAGTACCTGAAGAGTCTGTGGAGCAGTACTGACCTAATTCCTCTTTGAGCAAAACCTCAAACCATCTTTGAGTTCCTTTAAATCATTAACAACTACTCGTCGTTATCCATGAACTCTTATCCATAAACCCGTCACTTCTTTTTCTTCCATTTCAAGCACTGATTCTGATTTTACCTCAACGCCTTGTTAGAGATGCTTCTGATTTTTTTAGGTACCATGCTCTGGGCACTGGATATGAAACAAATTTTATGAATAATAGTTTTCACTACAAAATGCATATAGATGTGCACTGTCAGTTGTAACTTAAATAATGATAAATTCTCTGTAAGTATGACGTGTTAACAATTAAGGAATGCTTTTCTATGTTTTTCCTAACCACATTTTTCGCCAAACTTACAAACGAGAAACCCAAGACTCAGAGTTAAGTGACTTATTTCCACTCACACTGCTGATGTGTAAACGGCAGAGCTTGGGACAAAAACCCAGGTTGGTGCTCCCTTCCACTCTGCATCACACCCCTCTACTACCAACATTACTAACTTGTGAAATGTTTCTTAAATTTTACAACTTAAAAACAAAAACAACTTCCACTTCTACAGTTGTACATTTCAATTGAAACTACTAAAGTTATGCTATTTTTAAAAAATCCATGGGCCCTCTTTTGCATAAATTTGCTTAGAAATGAAAACAATACTGCTTATTTCTTGGAGAAGATACCTTCAAGAGCAGAGACAACTTCAACTTTAAATCCCCCCACAGTACTAAGTAGTGTTGGGCACATAGGTGTTTCATAAATACCTGCTGCTAGTATATGAGTCAATACAGTAGAGTTCATTTAAAAGGCAATAATTAAGATTATTAAAAAAAAAGATACGTATTCAAGTTAAGTATTTAAGTTGTGATAAAGATGGGCTTGCTTTCTCTGAGTTTACAAGACGATTTCAGTCAGAACTTTTAACTCTGTATGCTTAAAACTTAACTGATGCTTCTCAAGTTCAGTGTATTTCTAGGATGCCAAACTACTATCAACTGCCAGCCCTGAATTATTTACATCGTTAATCGTGGAAAGCATGGTATGTGACATTATGAGTTACAGTACAGGGGATCCCAGGTTAACAGACGTCGCTTATTTGAATCAATACAGAAAAATCACTGTCTACTACTACCATTAAAATCGCATCTGTTAAGTCATAATTGTGTTACCTATTTATTTGCATATAGCTAGCTAAATGCCACCACTGGTGTCTCCTTGTCTACACTGCAGTGTCTGTGTGGTGGTATGGTTTATAAAGGAGACAGAGGAAAACACGAAAGGTTGTCTATTATGGCTGAGTCCAGATCCTGGCTGCAGTCATCTCAAAGTTCAGTCATTTCCATGAGATAAAAGGATCCATCACAGCCAGTAGCTTTAGAAGAGCTTTGATTAGGAGACTCACTGGGCCAGTGGGCTCAATTTTCACCAATTCAGAGAAAGACACATGAATTCTGTTTCAGTAGCTATATTATCCTACTGAAAGTTTTTTTTTTTTTAACTTAGCCAGTTAATGGGCTAAATGTGCCAAAAATGAATCCATATTACCTTCACTTAATACTTTTACATACTGGCTACTTAAAATTAGTATTTATTGGCCTAAGTACACAGGGCGGACACTGCTCCCCCACTTTAATTCATAAAAATAAACTGATTTTAATTTTTATAGTTAAAGAAAAGAGGTCAGGTAATTAAAAATACTTAGAACTAAGAAAAACGTACAGAAAACAAAAGATCCCAGATCATGATGTAACTGGAAGAAATTATAATTCTTATTTCTTAAACCAAAACAAAGTCATGTGAACTCTAACACTAAAACGGTGTCTACAGAAAACCAGAACGTCACAATAATACATTGGGAGGCAGAAGAATCAGTCAAACCCCAACTTTTGATGACTTGAGATCCAATGACCAGATGAATGACTGATTATACCCATCTCTTAACTAGTTTTGGCAGAGTGTAGACACAGTTTAAGTAGGCCATTTATAGACATTTAGTATTTCCATACAAATTCTTTTTCCTGACACCCAGTTAAGACCCAGACTTTAGTCCAGTCACTTGGACCAGAAAGGCTAATTAATTCATAAGCTATTTTATATTTATTCCATGAAATACTGGAATAGAGACAGACCAAGAAATATTTCTCTTTGAAAATATACATCTGAATACAACCATGAAAGATGATGGTATAGATTTTTTTCTTAGCTCTTCAAGTGACACTTAATACGGAAGGGAAAGTCCTGCTACCTTGCTGAGTAAAAAAGAGACAAATCCATAATATGGCCATATTTCTTCTCCATAAAAATAGATTTTATCTTATTTGCCTATATTTTCTTTGTAGAAACTTGTAAAATGTTCTACTGTCAGAATTGGGAGTATCTCCACCCCACCCCCAGAAATCACTTACTTTTATGCCATGAGGGAGAAAAGGGAAAATATAAGCTACTAGAGCAACTGAAAACTGGCATTTAGTAAGAACTGTGCATAAAGGAGATAAAGGATTCCTTAAAGCTTGACCAGATACTTAATCTCAATGTGCACTGGTGAAGTTAGGACACATGGAAGAAACTGCAAGAAGCACCATTTTACTCCAGATCCGTATCTTAAATAATTCCTTAGAAAGTTAAGAAATAAGAAACTAAACACACATACACCCAAAAGATCTACTCCAACATGCTTGCTTCTATACAACTTAATATAGTATAGTCCTATTATATTACGGCTTATTATGCAGATTTGAATATACTAAGTCAAACCATATCTCATATTTTCCAACAAGTTAGATACACACAGAATAAAAGCGTCATAAAATAGAACCTCTGCGGCAGGTGCTCGTCCTGCCTTCCAACACCAGCAGTATGAAGAAGGCCCTCTGTAGTTACAAATGTATTTGAAAAACTATAAACATGACAATTTAACCAAACCTATAATCCTTTTCCCAAAGGTAGGAAAAAGATATTAAAGCTGTTCTCTTTGGGACCCAGATATCATCAGCAAAAATGAAAACGCAAGAAGCCTATTTTGATATAATCAGAAGAAAACTGCAATGTCAAATGAAATGCGAAATGTGGGATCTTTTATGTCATTCGTACACGTTGGCTACGAAAGTGTTTCCCTGCAAAGAGAAGAGTCTTGTGTCGTCACAAAATGATG
>NW_027532820.1:1875666-1879908 GCF_008692635.1 Crocuta crocuta | reverse complement strand
GGGGGGGGGGGGGGGGTGGTGCAGAGGGAAGGTGGGGTATAAGGTAATCAACCTGGATAACAGTATGCACCTTGGATGTTAGCAAAAGCGAAGCTAATAGCTTATAAAAAACACATGAAATATATAAAATAAAATGATTTTCATATACATCTTAATTTAAAATAATTAATGCATCAAATCCCTGTTTAAGACTTTAACCTGAATATCAAATTTAAGAGTCCAGACTAGTTACCGTTACTGTGGCTCCTCCCCACATGTAACATACACACTATCAAAAATAATTTAAAAACTTTCACATTCTTAAATCTAAATTAGTGAGATATTTCTCCAGAAATCTTCCAAATAAATAGCTTTAAAAAAGAAAGAATTTAAAAGCTGTTAACTTTAAAAAAAATCTGTTAAATAAATTATTGATAATTCTTTACCCTACTACTGAAAATAAATCAAGACACTACCAACAACAAAATGAAATTCAAGCCCTGACAAGAGACCTTTCCCAGTTCAAGGTCTCTTTTTAAGGTTCTACCCTCCTTCTTCCTCTCCCCCACCAGGTCCAAAACGGTTATTGCTGAGTGGGTGTGGCACAGTGAAAATGCAGCATCGGGTTCATTTTGTTCTTCAGGCAGTGCTCTCTACTGTACATGCAAACTGCGTCAGGCGAGGGCCCGGCTGGAGCTCCAGGCTCCCGCGCCCCCGCAACCAGTCTGTCTCCAAAAGAAGAGTGGCCACGGCAGCAGCTCCGTCACACAAAGAAACGGGCGTGGCCATTTCTGTTCAACTTAAGGATCTTCCCGAGACGTTGTTTGGCTGTTGCCATTCCTTTTTTTGGACGTTTACCTATAAAACACCAACAACAGTGTGAATAATAATAATGAAAATCATTCTTGACTGACAGCACCTGGAAGACCTAAAGGGAGAGCTGTACGGAAAGGAGGCCTTTTAGGTGTTCCAAACGGGCCAAGTCACACTCCAGGAATTCTATTGCTTCAAACTTCCCCCTCATCACATGAGAGATAAAGGCCAACCTCCTTCACAAGACATTCCAGGCCGTTCCGCCAGTCTGATCCCTGCCTATCTCTTGAGCGTGAGCTAGAACCCTCCTTGCATCATCCTGTGCTTCAGCAGCAAAACTGACTGCGGCTCCATCAAGTACCACACGTACTGTTTCTCACCTGTGTACCAGGGGCCATACCATCCATACCATCTCCCTTACCTACAATGCGGTCTACCCGGTCACTTCCCCAACCTGGCTTGGCTAACCCCCTACCGCCCTTTTCCCGATCTACCTCCTCTTCCAGAAAGCCACTCCCAATCCTCACGGTTGACCTAGGTATCCTTCTTCTCTATTCCCACAACAGCCTATGCATACTGTCATCACGCGCCATCCATCATGCCTCAGGCTGTCAGCAGCTGGAAGGCACAGGCTACTAGTCTATCGAAACTGCCGCCATCACCGCACACACGGTCAAAATTACACTCAGCCTACAGAGGTGTGAACGTTACCTTTTGTTGCCTGGTTGCTGATAGGTGGTGGATTTGATGCAGGTCTCTTGGTAGGGTGAAGGGGCACTGAAAAGGAAGTTTCACCAACTGGCCTTTCTGGGCTGATACCGCCATTATTTATCTGGCACGCCCCCGAAATCAAGCTTGAATTCTGTGTATACTTCCCACTTTGAGGGCTTGAGCCACTGCTGTCCACAGAATTCCTACTTTGTACCTTCTGAATGATTTCTGATGAACCTTCCTTTTTGATGCATTTCTGGCCTTTACTAAGATCCTAAAAAAGGAAAGAAATAGGGCTGGATTTTTAGAGTTCCTCTGAGATAAGTGAGATATTTACCTCTCTATTCAGTAGCAAGTCAAGAGAGAGAAGCAGCAGACTACTGAACTGTGGTTTTTGTAAAACGCAGCAGCCACAGAAGACCACCTCTTCAGGATGGCAATGTCACTCCAAAACCCAACGGCACGAAGGCTTCAGGTATTGAAGTTTGCACGGTAACTTCAGCCCAGAAAAAAAAACTTTTTATTTACATAGTTTTATATATATACATATATATAGTTTCACTTAATATACAATTTATATATGAAGCTTATATTTTTTTAACGTTTATTCATTTTTGAGAGAGAGTGCACATGCACACGTGAGCACGCATGAGTAGAGGGGAGGTGGGGAGGACTGAGGATCCGAAGCAGGCTCTGGGCTGACAGCAATGAGCCTGAGGGGTTCAAACCTCCCAACTGTGAGATCGTGACTTGAGCTGAAGTCGGACACTCAACCGATTGAGCCACCCAGGCGCCCCATGTATAATTTATATATAAAAATACTTCTCTCCATAAATGTATATATTTGTACATAGAAGTACACATAATATATAAAGTATATCCTACTGCAATACGGCACTGTGTATGTGCCGTGATAGGGCATGGAAGGAACACGGAGATGCGGCGTATGGACCTAGCATTTCCTCAGCACGACACAGCTCCCATGTATGGTGTAATGTACTACCGTTTTTAGAACCTATCCTCTGTTAAGTTTCATCTCCACTGTATTTAAGGTGTGTGCTAAGAAGTGCCCCTAGATGCTGAGCCCCAAGCCTGGTTTTTCTCTTCCCAATTCTTCCTTCAACCTCTTCAAGATTACTGAATGAACCATTAGGAAAAAAACAGTGCTACTGATTGGTAGGTCTTGAAACCAATGGAAACAGTCATCACCAGAATTAAAAATGGAACGGAAAACATAAATATGAAAAGAGCATACATCTGAGGTGATGCTTCATGAAACCAGTTGTATACGTGTATATGATAGAAAATAAATTCATAATGGTCAAATAAGTTTTAAAAACAGCATTAAACATAGTCTTGCTTCAAATTAGTCTTACAAATTTGCCTGAGCATGAAAAAACAATTGGTATGATTTGATATGCCTCTCTGTAAAACCTCTCTAGATTACAGGCAAAAGAAATCTGATATTTTCTAAGGTGATCTTGCTAATTATCTGTCCTCTACTTCTTTATTTTCAAAGACAATTATAAAAACAACAGCTAGATTCAGAAGTGCCTGGGTGGCTCAGTTGGTTGAGGGTCTGACTCTTGATTTTGGCTCAGGTCATGATCCCAGGGTCGTGGAATCAAGCCCAGTACTGGGTCTCTGCATTGAGTGTGGAGCCTGCTAAGATTCTCTTTCTCTCTCTCTCTCTCCCCCTCCCTGCCCCTCTCCTCCACTCACATGCTCTCTCTAAAATGAAAAAACTATAAAAAACAAAAGATTCAAATAATAGCTTACTTTTAATATTGAATCCTATCATACTAATAAATTATAAACTTTATGACCAGTAAGGCACTAGAAAATCATAACCTGAATGAGTGAATTACTAGTAGTTAAGGGATTCCTTCCTTGACCTTTGATTCCAGAGCATATTCTATTAAAAGAACTTGTACTTACAAAACTTTGCCTTAAAAAATTAACTTGGCTATTTTTATTATTGTAACATCAGTAAGTATTTAGAAAATGTGGATAAGCCAAATGAAGAAAATAAAAACCACACATAAAATCCACTACTTGGAGTATGCCTGGCATTAGGGAAGTTAGGGGACTGTTCTCAGCCACATCAGAATTTTGATTCTTTCTTTGACTGTCATTTTCCAAGCTTTGCAGCAAAAGGTCATATCATGTTCCTTGTATGGTGCTACTGGTAAAGCTGTAGCTTTTCAAAAAGCCATTTCGGGTTCATTTTGTTTGGTCTAAGCAATAATACACTGGGGTCCCAAAACATCAAGTGTCTTCTCTTAGAGCAGGGGCTCCTAATCTGGAGTCAGTGGATGGTCGGGGGTAAGGATGGGACACAAACCGTGAGAAAATTCTATGCAAAAATCAGTATTTATGATGTACATTTTTCTGGAAAGAAAATCTGTAACTGACATCAAATTTCAAAGAAATTTACTATCTACAAATGTTCAAGAAACACTGTCAGAGATTAAAAGGAGATCTTCATGGTATTTTTTTCCCTTTCATTCTACCCAGATATAACCCAAAAGTGTTGGCTGCAGGAGTTTTTAATAAGTGTCCTTGAAGCAACTATTCTTTTCCAGATCACATTATATCTGTGTGTCTTGCATTAGTTGTTACATCAGAAACCCTTAAAATGGAGAGCTGTTAAATATGCATTTAACTGTACATTATTTTTCAGCTTTCCAGATCAAATGGTTGATTACTGGTTGCAGTAAAAAAAAAAAAAAAAAAAAA
>NW_027532820.1:1802192-1875627 GCF_008692635.1 Crocuta crocuta | reverse complement strand
AAAAAAAAAAAAAAAAAAAAAAAGCAAAAAGAGCAAATAACAATCTTAAATCTCCTTTTAATGTTTCAAGACTGGCACATACCTGAAGATGAAATCTGGAAGTGGTATCAAATTGTTTTCTCCAGGAAGAACTCCTCAAGTCTTGATCTTCAGTTTTGACATGGTACCCTAAAGAGATGTTTAAATTAAATGATCTCCACATACACTTGATCATAATGAACAAAATTCAAATGCCTAACGTTTAAAACTGAAAGTACATTTAGGCTTTCATTTTATTTAAAAAAAAAAAAAAAACTATATGTTAACCTTTAGGTACTTATTCATATACTTTCCCCACACTTGTTTCCCTCCCAAAAACAAAACTGCCACCAGCTCACAATCTAACACATTAAATAAACCTTTCAATTCTCTCAAAGATTTCTATGACAGGTTTTGTGCCAGATGCTGGAAGATCTAGAGTCAAATTCTATGGCCAGCTGTTGTAGATGGAAACCAAATGCAATATACTCTAAAACTAGTATATTTTTCCATAAAGAATAAAGGCATATGTTTGCCTGAATTCCACAGTATTTTCATAGAAGTCTTCTTTTCAAGAGACCAAGGAAATTACAGGGAGACAGAATGGTGTGGACAGACAGATAAACCGAGACCTGAATTTGAGTTTTTCCATTACCAATGCATCTTCAGGCAAGTTATTTAACCCCTCTAAACCTCAGTTTCCTCTTATACAATAAGCCAAGATTTGGGGATCAGACAGTCCTGGGTTTAAATTCCAATACCAACAAATAATACTAGCTATGTAAGTACAGGCAATTTCACTCAGTTTTATTAAGTCTTCTTGCCTACTCCTATAAAGTGTTATTATTACCTACACCAAAATGTTGTTTCAAGAATTAAATGAAATGGATGTCAAGTTCCTGGCAGACAATTCACACAATTAGGTGGGAATGAACACAATTTCTACAACAGGCATTTCATTTTAATGTGGTACCATCTTCTCCCCCATCTTCCTCAGACTTTCGGTAAACAAAATCTTCCCCAAAGGCACAGAGAACAAAAATACTACGTGACATCACCGACACGGTCACTGAGTCCTCCTTTTCCCAGTACTTCTTTTTCAAATAGGAGAGAGAATGTTCTCAACCGGAAAGAGATCAAGACTTGTTTTCCCTCCCATGAAAGGAAAGAGGGTTGATGGTTCATGCCCAGCAGACCATGTGAGATGCATCAACATTCCTTCCACTCTGAACAGCTTAGGAAGGGAAACAGTACTAGCTACCTTGCAATAGCACGCATAGGATTATGCCAGTGAATGTGATTCTCCAGCCATTAATTTATGTTTCGAGTTCTTAGACTTGCATCTTGTATATGTCAACATTATGGTTTTTTGGCCAATAAGCGTAACACCATTTCCAACTAAAGATGTGCAATCAACAGTTCTTATTCATAATCTTTAACTACAACTAGGATTAGGGAGCTATTAGTTGGGGGAGACACGTTACATTTTAGAGACTAATTTCTATTGCTTACCACATTCCACTGGTTTATCACAGCGATACACCTGTCTGACCTCATGGTTACTGCTGTGGCAGCCGCTGGCATCCTGGAGAGGATCTCTTTCACCATTGCAGTCTGTGCTTTGTATCTGCCTTTGTAAACAAGTGGAATAGTGCAACCCTGCCATAGACAGCATGCCCTGAATCGCTTCTTCCTCTGTGCTCGTCGAGGTAGGACATTCCCTAAAGAGAAGGTAAATAAAAGGACAAGAGTTTATTTATTCTTTTGACATTTTTTGGTAAAACTTAAAAAAATTTTTTTCCATATAATTTATATCACAATGTAATAAGACTACTACCATCGATAAGCCTAACTTTTTTTTTCTTTTTTAGAGCACACACATGTGAGCAGGGGAGGGGCAGAGGAAAAGGGAGAGAGGGAATCTCAAGCAGCCTCAATGCCTAGCACGGAACCTGATGCAGGATTCAATCCATGACTGTGAAACCGTGACCTGAGCTGAAATCAAGAGTCAGACACTGAACTGACTGAGTCACCCAGGGGCCCCACGCCTACCTTTTAATTGGAATTTCATTCCTAGATGGCTTCTGGCCCTTTTGAACAAAGTTCCTCATCACAGTAGAGTCCTCCTTGAAGTTTGATGATATTTCTTGTTTCTTTTCATCACCTGAACTTTCAGACTCTTCAGTGGTAAAATTATTTTTCTGAGATAATAAATAATTAAATAGAAGCAAATAATATAAGGAATCTGAGTAAGTCTGTACTAACCAAAAACACTTCATCAGTCTAGGCAAAGTCAGAATCTTAATTATCATGGAATTATTTCTGTATTTCAAATGACAGCTAAGATCTCTAGCAATTACAGTAGTAACTCCTTACTATGAAAACATACAGTACAGGATTTCTTTAAAGTAAAATGAAATATAACCTATGATAAATATCAGATCAGTACTTCCATGTGACCTTTCTAAAACCAGACAAAAGCCACATTTATCAAATGTAAACAGTCTATCACTGGGGGTATGTGTGCACATGTGCGTGTGTGTAGTTACCATTACAGGGAAGGCCGGGTGCCACAAAGGTCATGGAGACCAGGCTTTGGGAAAAGCTGTCATTTACTTTCCTCGTGGGGGAAGGTAAGTAGCTGTTCATCTTTCCATCAAATACCGCACTAGCCCCAGGGGTTCTGGCATACCAGTGCAGTGCAATCAGGTCCAGAGTCTTCTGAATCAGAAATATCAGAATATTCTGATGATCGATTCCTGAGTTCTGATTTCACACTTGTAAAAAACCCTGCGAGGGGAAGGGAAGAGAGAAAAAGAGAAAGTTAGGGGAAGCTTCTGAGCGAAGTGGTACCTGAAACCAGTCCAGCCTCCAGGTATATCTCGACTGCCCTTGCTCTCTCCTCTTCCACTGCTTTCATTTTGTCCATTTCTTTCTTCCCCCAAAGACTTTCTCCCTAATTGACCAAGTTACAGACTGAATTGTACTCTTAAAACGCTTGTGGCATTTACTGAACATGATGGTATAGTCCTCTTTTGCGTGGAAATTTTATATTTCTTTCCAGAAAAAAACCCTCCAACGCTAAAATTAGCTACAAGATGCTTTTTACTTTCCTGTTTGCATTCTCTCTCAACAGAAAACAAAAGATAACTCTCCTAAACGGAAAAAGCATTCACGTGGATAGTGAATTCAAGAAGCGTAAAAAAGAGGCTTTACCACTGCTCTTCTCTCCCATGTGGCCTTGCCACGTAACAACTGTCTCCTAATTCCACCGACGAGCGTGGACACACGCTCCCCCCGCGTGTGGACATACGCAGAGCCACCTACTACAGCAGCACCAAATTTACTGGGAATTAGCAGGAACTGACATATTCAATATGGATTAATGTTACTTTTTCGTGTCATTATCAAAACACTTAACTACTTTTTAAAATAGAAGTGTATACAATGGCTCTGAAAAATGCTAAGGAATGAAGACTGCATTCAAACAAGAACAATCTCAAGAAGGACAAGGTGTTACTATTTGTCACGCTGACGATAACCAAGTAGAGGTCTTCCTGTCAACAGGCAATCAAATAAAACAATATATGGATAACTAACAGCTTCAGACCAGCCAATTGTACAGTCTCCTAATTCTGAAAACCATATACATATTAGCTAAAATTATTAATGAAGCTGTATTAAACTGGTCACTATTTTATTATTTGGAGTAGAGGCCCATAAAACGCACAAGCTTTCATGTAACTCTTGTTAAAAACTGTCACTAGACAGGGTGTCACTGACCAGCACATAGCGTTGGCACTAAAAATGCCTCCTCTGTGCACTACACACACCTCCCCAGGCATTCGCATCCACATTTCCCCAATGGACAAACTACTCAGAAACACTTCAGATTTCTCAAGAGTACTGGGGACATGAAAATTTTCAATCCTACCACAAATTTAAGAACTTTAAAACTAGCAAGATACTTTTTTTTTTTTTACAGATAGTTTGTCAAGTTGGTTTCCACATAACACTCAGTGCTCATCCCCACAAGTGTCCTCCTCCATGCCCATCCCCCCCTCCCCCCACATCCATCAGTCCTCAGTTTTTGTCAGCATTCAAGAGTCTCTCATGGTTTGCCTCTCTCCCTCTCCCCCACCATTTCCCCCTTTCTTCTCCCCCTTGTTCCTCCGTCAAGTTCCTCCCAATCCTCCTATACGTGCAAACATATGATATTTGTCCTTCTCTGCCTGACTTATTTCGCTCAGCATAACACCCTCAAGGTCCATCCACGTTGCTACACATGGCCAGATTTCCTTCTTTCTCATAAAACTAGCAAGATACTTTATGCCTTATCACGTTGGTAATACGCAGACCTTTAAAGCGACCATTAAAACAAACATACTGTTAAGTGGTTTTTGAGATTCTTCATTCTCCACCCCCTCTGCTCCAGAACTCTCTTCCAGCTTCGTCTTTGCCTTTTTTGTCCTTCTCTTGTCCTCCTCATTTTCACTGTCTGCTGTATAAAGATTTGCATCTGCAAAGGGTTGTCTCTCATCTCTGTAGGTAGAGGGAAAAGTGATCAAGTCACAAAACTGTGACAACGCGGCCAAACAATAAACCCTCCCCCCCCCAATTTACAGTCAAAGCGGAAAACTGAGACGCTTCCCCCGTATGTGAGTCAGATGTGCAACAGTATGGGCTAGGGATTAAATGAACACAGGGAGTCCACCAAAAACTCATCTGTATGACACCGTGATCTACTTCACGCACTTAATTATCCTTCCGTTTGTCAGCAGTAATCGTAGATCATTATCTTTTGCTCTCCATTCAGGTACCGTGGAAGATGGCTGGAGATGTTTGTTAAATTTCCCATTCAGTTTAGAACTCAAGATGTCCTTAAAGTACAAAAACAGAACTGAACTTAGCATCTGCCCTCAAATATGCCTGCCTGACAAAGGAAAGACATTTTTCCACCACCTCCCCACCATGGCCCTGCATCCTGAACTATGCTAGGCGGCCGCCCAGGCCGAGGGATACACCACATGTGGGCACTAAAGCTATGTGGCTCCTAACACCAAAGCATAAATATGGTTCGTCTTTCTGTAGGGCCATTAACAATAAACCACACTCCACAAAGCAGAATGCCAAATTTACACACAGCGAATTTAAAGACATTTCGCTCTTGGAGAAAGCTGAAAAGCTGGAAAAGCAGTGCCTTAATGTATTTTAATTCTTGTTTCCTTGCTTCTCCCTGTGAAGTGCTAATCCTTCCCAGTCATCCTAACCTTGACCTAATCTCTAGTCTTCCCAAGAGGCACCAGCAGCAATTCACAGACCACTACCCTGCTATCACGAGGAACAAAGGCCACCATGTGACATAAAAGAACAATAGTAGCTGGTTTTTAATAAAAAGTATTTCCTTCTCATGGTAATTGTTTTCCTTAGTAATAAATAGAACCTTTCGGAATAAGCTAAATCTTCTCCCAGATGGCTATGGGTTAAAAGTTTACAATAACAAAAGCTTAAAATAATATTAATACAATTATATAAAATACAAAATGTTTAAGTTATAATTCCTACAGAACTTTTAAAATATTTTAATTCCGAAATACTTTTATCTTCTTCATTTTATTTTATCCTTTACTTAAGATGTAAATTGATGCATGATCTGCATCTCATCACAAACTCATTACCATGTTTTACAAGGCCCGCCCTCTCCCCTTTGTCCATTAAGCTAGCATTTCTCCCACTGGAATGGATTTATTCTGACAGTCTTCCTGTCCAACAGTTCCCCATGCTGGCGCTGTTGAGTCAGGGATGGGCTTTCTGCAATTGCTCTTCCCTGTTCCTTCAAATCTTTGTATCCACCTGACTTCTTCTAGTGTTTGTCAGCTCAAATGCCACCACCTGAGAGGCCCTCCAATGGCCCTGGGCCCTTTATTCTCTCACTCTACTATTTTGGCTTCCTTCATAATACTTATTATCTGAAATTATAGCATTAATATATGTCTCATCTTCCATCCTTCCAACTTGAGCTAGGACAGAAGGCACACAATGGCAGACTTCAATTTTACTCACTCCAGTATCTTCTCCAGAGCCTAGAAGAGCATAGGACATTTGGTAAACACTCAATAAACATGTCCGAGGAGAAATGAGATCTATTCATCCTACTTCTACACTGATGCCTAGAAAGCTGAATGAAGCACGTTCCCTGTCATGAGCATCAGTACTGTTGACCCCTACAATGCTAAGCAAAGATTAGAAAACAACAAAGGCCAGACTGTTCTTTGTATTACCCTGCTAAAGGACTTTCAGGAATAACCAAGTCTCTACAACCATGACACATAATACTTGCCTCTTCCCATGGACACATCTCTAACCTTCTGAGGACCTCCCTTGTATGGAGCTCTAGGATGTCTAGGTTAGAAGGAGTTCGGACATTATGATCTCGAAGTTTCCTCATCTTTCGTCGGGAATGGTATGGGGAAGTTGCTTCATTTGAGGATCGTGAAACTGGACACACAGTAGGAATTCCCTGAGATTTAACTGGTTTGCCATTTTCCTCCTTTAAGAATTAAATTCAGAGTGTTTTTATAACAAGGCCACCATATATACCTGACTAAATAATCATTCATAAAAATATTTTACAAAACAAAAACCATTCAGTTCAATCATATTTAAAAAAGACCACATCATAACACTCCTAAGACTCAACAGACTCTTTGCTGAGACCATTATTCCCCCCTCTCCCTCACATCATATACTGTGAACTTATTTCTTTGATTTTAAGTATCACTTTAAAAGTTGGGTAGTGTTCCACTGTATAGATATATCACAATTTATTGACCTAATACTTACTGCTAGTTATTACAGGCTGCTTCCAGATCTTTCCTATGACAAACATTCTTTCACACATACATATTTGCATAAATGAGTAACTGCTTTTTAAACTAAAGTCACCCATCTATGTAGTTTTAACAGTTAACTCTATAAACATAAAAGCAGTGATCTACTCTTCCCCATCCCGGATTTCCATTCTCTTGAGGCAACCACTTGCATGCTTCTTTTTATTGTAATGACATCTACATAATTTTGCACCACATATATGGTATTATATACGTAACTTACATTTTAACATTTTTTTTTTTTTTAATTTCTGAGAGAGAGAGAGAGAGAGCGTGAGCAGGGGAGGGTCAGAGGGAGAGGGAGACACAGAATCGGAAGCAGACTCCAGGCTCTGAGCTGTCAGAACAGAGCCTGATGCAGGGCTCGAACCCACGAACTGTGAGATCATGACCTGAGCCGAAGTCGGACGCTCAACCGACTGAGCCAGCCAGGCGCCCCCCATTTTAACATTTTTAAGTGTACAGTTCAGTGGTATTAAGTACAGTCACATTTTTATGCAACCATCACCACCATCCACCTCCAGAACTTCTTAATCTTCCCGTACTTAAACTCTGTACCCATCAAATACGATAGCTCCCCATCCCTCCTCACCACCAGTCCCTGGCAATCACCATTCTACTTTCTCTATGAATATGACTACTCTAGGAACTTCATGTAAGTGGAACCACACAACAGTTGTATCTTTGTGACTGGCTTATTTCGCTGAACATCATATCTTAAAGGTTCATCCACATGTGTCAGAATTTTCTTCTTTTTCAAGGCTGAGTAATATTCCACAGTATGTATACTATGTATACACTACCTTTTGTTCACCCATTCATCCATGATGAACAGCTGGACTGCTCCCGCTTTGGGCTGCTGTAAATGGTGCTACTATGAACCTGCATGAAAAGCCTGCTTTCAATCCTTTGGGGCGTATACCCAGCACTTGCAACTCTTGTAGCTATTTTTGTCTTCAGTGTTGTTGTTTGTTCAGTTATTTGCCCACAAATTTCTAATCACATGTTTAAATTGTTACTTCTTGGTTTTTCAGCTTTAGATATTCCTGAATTCCTACTACACAAGATGAAGTTTTAATCCTTGTACACTTTTCATAAATGTACATAGATTTCCTCTTCTTTCAGTAAACTGAACTCTGAAAATTATTTACAACCCAGTGCCATGTAATATATGACTATCACATTTCCTTTCTTTTACATCCTTTGACCTTCCCTTGAGTTTACAATTGTCTCTCTATCTGCTTTGTTTTCTATGTATTTATCACTAATTGATCCCAAAATTCTCCACAGGAAGAAGACATATATTCAAATACATTAGGTAATCTATCAATTTTATATTTTTCTTTGGTGACAATCCTCCTGGATAGGAACACCAGGTAAAATACAAGAGGCTCAGCTAAATTGCAATTTCAGATAAACAGCAAATATGGAGCCCTTCATTCTCCTGACCCATCCTCAGCTGGCTGCTCATCAAAAACCTTTCCTGACCAGCTCCCACTCCACCACTTAAAACTGCAACCCCCACCACCATCTCTGGCTGTCACTCTTTATCCTTTCCCCTTCTTCATTTTGCTTCACAGCACTTGTTCATTCCTGACACATTAAAGTATTTGCGGCTAACCTCTTCCCCCCCAGCTCCATGAAGGCATGGCCTTTGTTTTCTTCAGTGCTCTAGGCCCATCTTATGGACACAGCACATAGTAGGTATTCTGTATTTGTTGGAAGAATTCCAGAGCTTTTGTTGGTTGGTGTTATTTATTGCCTCTCTTTTGGAACAGCTGTCCTCTAAGAGTTTCCTGAGAAGGGGTATGTGGGAGGTAAACTTTTTTTGAAATCTTGCCTCTTTGGCATCTTTATTTTACCATATTAAAGTATAGCTGGCTGAATACGGACTTTTATAGGCTGACATCACTCCCACCACCCTCTTCCCCCAGAATGTTAAAAGACTTTGTTTCACTATCTTCTAGTTTTGCAGTGTCATTGTTGAGCAATCTGGTATTATTCTGATTCCCAATGCTTTGTATAGGACTCATATTTCCCTAATGCTTTTTAGAACATACTCTGGGACGTGTATTCTAAAATGTGACCGCTATGGGCTTTGGCACAGATCTTTTCTCACCCAGTGTACTGGACATTCTATGGGGGTCTCAATCTGGGAGCATGTGTCGTTGAATTCTAAAACATTTTCTTTGATTATTCCTCTGGTAATCTCCTTTTTTTCTATGGGATCTCTTTCTGGACTTCCTATTATTCTGATGGTGACTATGTAAAATGGCCTTCTAATTGTTCTGTCCTATTTGTCTTTATTTTTTATCTTTATCACAGATTTTTCCCAACTTATCTTTCAGCAATTTTACTAAATATTGTTTCTATTATATTTCTAATTTCCAAGAACCCCCTTTCTTTCTTCTGTAAAAATTGTTATAGCCACCTGTTCTTTTCACATGGAAGCAATATTTATTTACTCTTTTCTCTCAAAGATATCAATTATATTTGGGTTTTGGCCTAAAGATATATTTGTTTCTTGGTGGTTGTTTCCTTCAAATGCTTTTTTTTTTTTCTTTTTCTCTTTTATTTTTGGTCTTTGCCTTCAAAACTCTTCTTGGTTCTCCATGCATTTTAAAAGAGAAAACATTTGGGTTTTTTTTTTTATGTTTTAATGTTTATTTTTGAAGGAGAAACAGAGCGTGAGTGGGTTAGGGGCAGAGAGAGAGAGGGAGAGGGAGACACAGAATCTGAAGCATGCTCTAGGCTCTGAGCTGTCAGCATAGAGCCCAATGCGGGGCTCAAACTCACAGACTGTGAGATCATGACCTGAGCTGAAGTTGGGTGCCCAACCAACTAAGCCATCCAGGCACTCCAAAAGAGAAATCATTTAAAAAGCTAACTGATTTCAAGAAATTGTGGCAAGAGAACTAAATAAACATATAGAGGGGGAAATAATGCCTTAATTTACCTTATGCTATACATGAAAATTCAAGGTTGTCCATTTACCCAAATGTAAAAGCTTCCAGAAAAAAAAAATGCCTTCAAATCTTGGGGTGGACAAAGATTTCTCAGAGCAGACACAAAAAAATACTATAGGAGAGAATATATAAATTAGACTTCTTGAAAAGTAAAATTTTCTGCTCTTTTATAAAAAGCCACTATTAAGATTATGAAAAGGTAAGACACAGGCTGGGGGTAAATACTCACTATGTTCATCATATATGAATGGATGCATGCCAAATGACAAAGAACTTGTGTCTAAGAGGGGCGCCTGGGTGGCTTAGTCAGGTAAATGTCCGACTCTTGATTTCAGCTCAGGTCACGATCCCAGGACTGTGGGATTAAGCCCCACATCGAGCTCCATGTTGAGCCTGGAGGCTGCTTGGAATTCTCTCTCTCCCTCTCTCTCTCTCTGCCCTTCCCGCAAATAACTAAATTTTATTTATTTACAATAAATAAACTTTTTAAAAAAGAACTTGTGTCCTCTCTCTCAAAATAAATATAAACATTAAAAAAAAGAATTTGTGTCCAAGATATATAATAAACGCCTACAAATCAATAACAAAAACTTAATTTCTTAAGTGGGCAAAAACTTCCAACAGGTACTTCATAAGAAAAGATATATAAACAGCCATGCACAAGAAAAGGTGCTCAGCATCATTAGTCTTCAGGAAGATGCAAATTAACACAATGAAATAGTATTTCATATCTCTAGGAAAGCAAAAATTAAAGGCAGAAAACCCCACATTTAGCAAGAATACAGAACTATAAGTCCTATACATTAGTGGTGACAGTGGCACAACCACTTTGGAAAACGGTCTGACAGATTCTTACAAAGTGGAAATACACTTACCATATGACTTGATGACTCTACTCCCAGGTACTTACCACCCCCCCAAGTGAAAACATGTATTTACCACAAAAGACATTCAACGTTGTTTGTAACAGTTTAATTCACACTGGCCACATCTGTATGTAACCCACATATCCATCAACAGAAGAATGGAAAGCAAATCATGGTCTATGTTCATTCAGTGGAACACCACTCAGCAACCACAAAAGAGCTACTGGCAGATCCAACAACTTGGATGAATCTCAAAAGCATTAAGCTGAAAGAAGCCAGACACAAAAATAGTATAGACTACATGGTCGCCTTTATTTGAAATTCAAGAACAGGCAAACTCATCTACGATGAGAGCCACAGAGGTCTGAGTGGTGGTGGCTTATGACAGTCAGACTAGAATGGGAAGAAAGGACTTTCTGGGGTGACAAAAATGATTTATCTGTCTCAGTTGCAGTCCTGGTTACGTTGTTGTCTGTTTTTGTCAAAACGCAAACTGTACTCTTCTGATCTGTGCATTTCACTGTATGTAAAAAGAAAAAAGCTACTTGGGAGCTCTGTGTGAGTAGGGCTTTGTCAATTGGTAGGTTTCACAGTAGGAAGCTGCCTGGGGTGACAAATGGAAGATTTCAAAAGGTCACTATCAACAGATCTTCTCCTTGGCCTGGGAGGTATAGGCCAGGGTGCCAGTGTTGGGAGAGTCAAGTGGAAAAAGACTCACTCACAGTAGACTGTCACTTAATCCTCTTGTGTTCAGTATGTACCCATATCCCTCAGCTGGGTTCAGTGTCCCAAGTCCAGTCTCAAGTGCAACCTCACAAACCACTAAACCTCAAGTTTTCTGCATGTGTTAACACAGGGATTCAGAGATCAATTCGTTTCTTAAACAGACCTGTAATCGATCCTGTTCTCAACCCCACCTCCACTCTTATATTCAGAGGGTCCTACCTCCCCTAATTCCTGAGCTTTATGAAGGTTCTTGCAAGTAAGACCCACTTCTGGCCTTCAACCACTGCCCACTCAGTTAGATTGTGGTTCTCTCTAGCCTACTAAATTGGTGATCACTTGTATACTTTTTTCCAGCTCCCAAAAATTCATGCTGGAGTTCATCTCTATTACTCTCTTTGTCTTCAGGAATATCGTTTTTATTCTTTTACTATCATTTTGGCTCTAAGAGGTGAGAACCGTAAGTTAGGTACGGTCAATACACCCAGTTTAATTAGAATCCTCTACTTGATTAAGTCAAAGTGCTCAGCTAAGGGATATGCCACTTAGAAAGCACAAGCTAATTTACACTTCCTGACCAGCAGGACAAGAATACAGGATTTTATCTTTGCCAATTAGATGAATGAGCATTTGAAATCATAAATTATTTGGCAAAATGAGGCTGAATACTTTTTCATATATTGAGAACATTTTTTCATGTTTTTATTGGCCATTTCTATTTCTTCTTTAGTGAAATACCTGTTTATTTTCTTGCCACATTTTTCTAGTCATTTTACTGCCTTCTATACTCTCAACCCTCCAATTAAAAAAAAAAGAAACAACAGGGGCGCNAAAAATAAATAAAAACAACAACAAAAACAAAATGTTGTTAGCTATTTTTGCCCAGCTATTCTTCCAGATAGATCTCACCATTTTAAATTTGTAATTGACATTTATTCAATTGCTATTTCACTTCCCTTAGTAAAGATTTATAGTTTTTTTTTATATAGACACCCACCCTTCTTTTTTAAAAATTTTTTTAATGTTTATAATGTTTATTTTTAGGAGAGCGAGCGAGCATGCACATGAGTGGGGGAAGGGCAGAGAGGTGGGGGACAGAGGATCTGAAGCAGGCTCTGCACTGACAGCAGAGAGTACAATGTGGGTCTCGAACTCAGGAACTGTGAGATCATGACCTGAGCCAAAGTCAAATGCTCAACCAACTGACCCACCCAGGTGGCCCTAGACCCATACCTTTCTTATTGAGTGTATTCTTAGTTTTGATGATCACACACAAGATTTATATATTTATTCATCTGCACTATATTTAAGATTATATATGTGACTCTTGATTTAAAAATTTATCTCTATGCATAAATAAAATCTTTTTATATGCAATTACCACTCTTTAAACACAAAAAATATTTTTCTACCATATCTGAACACATTGAGAATTATATGAAATACTTTATCTTAGGATATTAAACACAGCACCTCACTCTTTCTTAGACGTATACCTCTTTCCATTTCCCATACACAGCCTGAATCTAAGGTGTTAAATTACCAGTTAGCCTCCATTCCTCCACTTAATTCCCTTTCACTTCAAGCGAGACACTAACAGAGCCACCTTGCTGAAGAATTACTTTAATTAAAACCCCCTTTCTTTAATACCAAAAATAGTTTCTAATTAAAAAATTAAAACAACTAATCTCAGATTTTATGGGCTTTTATCAAGGGGCATTTACCTAACCAAGTTGCTGTAATACTTCAGTCACAAGGGTCTCCTTGCCTCCTCCCGCCAGTAGCATCCCTCTTTCCCGACCAGCCTCACCTGGCTCAACTCACCTTACATTTTCTCTCGTCCTCTAATCACTTAACACATATTCAACTCTGCATAGCAGAAAGGAAAGGGATCTGAAATTTTATTTATTTTGGATTTTTTTTATTCTTGGAGTAAGCTGAAAAAATTCAGGTAACCTGGTAATCACTTCCTTATATCCTCACTACGATAGAACACTCTAAATTTCTCTGTAAGACTTGGGAAGCCTGAGAACCTGAATCTCCTTCCAAGACGCAGCTCATTCTATTCCATCTAAGAGCACAAGGGATTTCAAATGTTTGTATGTGATGGTAGGTGCATTTGCTTCTCAAAGCAGACAGTGACCAAGCATTCACATGATAGTTTCTGCTCTTACCTCTATTGCGCGAATTACTTTCGAAAGTTCTTTAATAAGATGTCCAGGTCTGACATTGTCTGGGATCTCAAAGGCATGTTCAGATACAAGCTGGATTTGGATTGACAAAGATAAGACAACCAAAGTTATTTACACTTTAGCAAGTGTAAACTAATTTACTAAACAAATTTTGGATTCTCTAGGCAAAATACTAATAAGCTAGGTCTCAGGGTTCACATAGTTGGTATAATACTCTTTAAGGAGAGCCTTATTAACATAAAAGCCTCTTAGCTTAAAGATGGACTGTCTTACAGTAAGCTTCGCTTTATACTGAGAAGTAACCTTGTACTCTATCCCTCAAAGCCCACTGTAATTCTAACTACTACTATTAATTAGTAAAGTGACTAATTAAGTCTAGCATTTAATTCATAGTACATAAGGATCTGTAAGTGGGAACACAGGCACTAAAGTAATTCTATTTCCTATGGGAGGGCTAATCTGAATAAATTTTTGTGAACTATTTGTCTAATTTAATAGGAAAAAGATCGCATCAGCAGGACAGAGACATTGCTGAGAAACCGTTATCTATCCCAACTGCAAACTACTGCCATAATTTCTTGCGTCTGTCCCTAAATCTTAACTGTTGTACCTACGAACATTTTGATTCTTTAGATGCATCCGATATACCAGTTTTTACTTTTGCTTTACATCTTCTCCTTGGTTTTAGCGTAACTTGTTAAAACAAACTAGCAACAACAGTAACAATAAGGGCTAACTATATGCCAGGCCAGGTAGAGGCATTGTACTGTTAACCGCTTGAGAGTGTTAACTCCTTAATCCTTTTGCCAACACTGTTGACAGAGATAGTACTACTCTCACTTGACATCTGAGGGAAAGAATGCACAGAGGTTCACTAGATGATTAGTAGCATAGCTGAGATTTGTATCCAAACATCTGACTCCAGAGTCCATGCTCCTGACCACCAGATTAAGCTGCCTCTCCTCCTAGAGCAAGGTTAACAGGCAGTTAAATGCAAACATCATGCTTTTAAAAGAGCACTGCGAGTGTGATGAATTAACAGGATTTACTATTGATGAACTTTACTGGGCATCAAAATCACTTACAAGTTTGTTAAAAACAGAGGTTCAGATCCTACCACTGATCTATTAAATCAGATCTTGCAGGGAGGATCCAGGGAGTTTATTTTTACAAAGCTCTAAAGGGATTCTGACAAAAACAGGAGTTTGAGAACAACTTATCTGCAGTCTTCAGCAGGAAACAAATTACACAGTTTTTGCAACATATCCTTAATTTTGTTATGATCCAGTTATACAGTTTTGTAATCTGTTTATGCTTTTATGTGTCATCTAGATGATGACATCTCTGACACGGGAAGACACAACTTTTTCTTTCCTGAAGGCTCCCACAGTGCCTTGCCCTCAACGGTATGTAGCAATGATAACACAGTGAAAAGAAGTAAAAAAAAATTATTGGAAAGGTAACCTATTAATTACTGTCTCTAGTATCTCTTAAGAGTAGGATTTTTATTTCAAGTGGACATTCAAAAAATTAATATGGGAATGTATTTTCATCAGCTCACATACTTATCACTTATTAAAGAGTTGCATGTCAAGTTCCAGAGGGAAATAAAGAGGAGCCAGTCCCTATTCTTCAAGAGCTCATAAACCTGGTGAAGGGGATGTGACTATGTTACTTTACAGATATTACTTTGAAGTCTGCTGGCCTAAGAAACATGCTACTAAGCATAAGGGTAGGACACACAGCTTCCAAATGGGGATCTGGGATGACCTCTAGGAGGCAGGCTCAAATGCAAACAGACCACATTTTAGTGAAAATGGAAGCTCCTGCCTGAACCTCGACCTTCCCTTTCCTTCATTTTTACAGAAGTCTAGCAGATGGATAAGAATATTTTGCAATTGCAGAGCCCCAGCCATAGTCCCAAATCCACTGGTATTCTTGAGCAAGTTATATACGACTCTTTAAACCTCAGTTTCTCCATATGTAAAACGGGGTAAGGAGGGCACCACAGCCTCACAGAGTTGTTCTGAGAACTAAACAGGATTATGGATACAAAGAAAGACTAAACGCAGTGATTTAGCACACGATATGGGCTCAAAGGTATTTATTATTGATCTGTATCTACATGTTCATTTCTTAGTCAGTAGCTTAAATATATTTGAATTACTTCCTTTTCCGGATTAAAGATGAAGGGAGTACTTAGGTACTCTATCCCCATCAAGGCAAACACAAGCCAGGTGTACACCTAGTACAATACACCCCACGTTGTACTCAAAGTGCCCATTCCTCGGCTGTGCCACTCAAAGAGCTACCATGGCAGCATCAGGACTCTTGCTTTTGATCTTGCCAATAGAAACAGTAGCCATCATTTCCCCAAAGAAAACGACTTACTTCTTTCTTCATCCATAGTTTTAAAGCAGCATGCAGTGCCTTCACGCCCTGTACCAGGTAAGTTTGAGGCTGGAAGCCATCTTCTCTCAGCTCTGTGGGAATGGAAGTGGAGCAGGGCAGGGAGTTACAACAGAGAAAAGGGCTAACTTCAGATGCTGAGCAGCCACTGGCTATCAGACTGCGTAACTTCAAGTTACCAGAGAGAAAAAAGTGAAATGAAAGGCAAGCAAGAAAAAGAAATGGAATTATATTTAAGCGTAGTTGTACTAGGCGCTCCAGGTAAAAGAAAGCTCACATAAGACTGAGGAAGAGACAAGTCACGAAGCACTGTTGTATGGATCGATTCACGTGAACTCTGCACTATTTTAGCACTTGTGATAGAGGTGACAAAACTGAAGAAAAGGTTTATCACAAAAGTAAGGATAGCAGTTCTCTCTAGAAGGGAAGGTGGGGGGAGTGATGGGAAAAATAACTGGACATTTCGAAGGTCCTGGCAAGGCTGTTTATGTTCACGGGTGACCCAGTGAGCCCTGTGATTACTTATACTGCTAAGATCATGTATATGTATGCAGTGAGTAGTCTACACAGTCAGCTACAGGCCTGACATATTTCATGATTATAAAGGCAAACACACCACACGCACACAAGTGCGCAGGCACACATACCTTTTCCAAGTCTTTAAAGCAAACTAATGATCTAAAACTCACCCAAAAGATACCGTATTATATTTATATGTGATATGGTCTAAAATTTGGGTAAGGTAAAACAAAAGCAAAAGGTTTTACTTCTGTCCAGTGGCAAATTTACTTACACAAGTCCAAAATTAGTTCGTTGCTTTATTATTACTGACACTAAACACAATTAAGTTTCATACAATCTATCCTCATTTTACCCATCACATAAGCCTTACAACAGTCTGAGAGCTGGTAAATCACAGGCCACAATGGCAAGTTGAAAGGTCAGGGATGAAAGAACATAACGTAGGGTAACCAGACCACCACTCCTGCTTCCAGGATGAACACCGAGGGTGACGGGCAATTGGAACGCCTGCCGCTTGGCCTTAGCCTCAGTGGGATTTGATTGACTCGCTAGTATTGCCAGGTATCCTATCCCATACTGATCCTGTACTGATGAAATAAAAATAGTTAAAAACTTGGCCTACCAATATCCTTTGATGGTAAATCTTTTTAAGTCTATAATGTGTAGGGTCATGTTTTCAATCAGACCTCAGTATTTCTGAACTCTCAATGGCCTCAAACAAAGGCTACATCATTATATTCTAAGCAATTTGCTGTTTGTGGGTACAAGAGGAACAACAAGATTTTGTCTTTCGGATAAATTTTTTCATTTGTTTTAAAAGGCTGGTTGATGAACCTCTCTTGGACATAAGGAAAAAACATCACTTGAGGCGCTTGGGTGACTAAGCTGGTTAAGCATCTGACTCCGGCTCAGGTCATGATCTTGCGGTCCGCAGGTTTAAGTCTCGCACTGGGCTCTCCGCTGTCGGCACGGAGCCCGCTTTGGATCCTCTGTCCCCCTCTCTCTCTGCCCCTCTGCTGACGTGCTCTCTCTCTCAAAAGTAAATAAACATTAAAAAAAAGAAAAAAGGAAAAGGATCACTTGAGGGCTGGGTGTATGTTAGTGAGAAAAGAAGGAAAAAGGCTCTGAACTTTGAGTACGGAACTGCCAATCTCTTATCTCTTATCAGGCTTTTATTTTCAAAAAACAAGGACATTTATAAATATTTTTGTAAGTACTTCTAAGTGTTCCTATTTATGTAGGCTTCTACTACTCTATTCTACTGGAAACTACACATGGCAACCCTGTGTATGGTCCACTGGGAGGTTCCTGCAGCCCAGACACCAAGGAAGGCATGCTCACTGAAGATGAGATGGGGCTCAGCCTCACCGAAACCTGACAACACTCAATGAGTCAGGGATTCAGGATTAGGATGCATTTCTGGAGAGTGGTCTTGTGGACAAAGCACCCATTCCTCTTCAGCCATGGGCTCCTTCCTCCATCATATATGTGATGGAGTACCTGAGGCTGTGCCTGCACCACGTTAAAACATCTCCCTCCACTGCTGGAAGTGATGGATGCAGCCCTACTGTTCTTTTCCCTCAAAAGAGAGGGAGGTTGTGTTGTGCACGCGCGTGTGTGTCTTGAGGAAAGAAACATAAGTAAGTTTTATCATTTGATTCTGTCCATGCTTTCCTGGGAAATTACTGACTGTTTCTTTTCATTTTACCTTTTCTTCTTTTGCAATTTTTAAATGGAAAAAGAAACAAATGTTTAGGACAGACTTTACTGTTTAATATGTTTATATCTGTTCTTCTGAGAGTTAATTTTTTTTTTTTTTTAATGTTTATCTATCTTTGAGAGACAGCAAATCAGGGAGGGGCAGAGAGAGGAAGACAGAGGATTCCAAGCAGGCTCTGCACCATCAGTACAGAAACTGACAAGGGGCTTGAACTCACAAACCAAGTAATTATGACCTTAGCTGAAGTCAGACACTTTACAGACTGAGCCACGTAGGCACTCCCTTCTGAGTTAATTTAGTAGTAGCACAATTTACAAATGACTAGAGAAGTCAGACAACACAAAAAACAAATTGTATTCTCATGGACACAAGTGAGAAAATGGAAAAAAGTAGACATGACAGTGTCTAACTTGATTGCTCAAAGATGATTAAACCAAAGGTAAAACACCAAAATCTGAAATTCCACATAAAAAAGTAGCTTCTAAGTTTAAACTTTATTTTTATTTTTAATTTTTAAAAAATGTTTATTTGTTTTTGAGACAGAGAAAGACAGAGCATCAGTGGGGGAGGGCCAGAGAGAAAGGGAGGGAGACATAGAATCTGAAGCAGGCTCCAGGCTCTGAGCTGTCAGCACAGAGCCCGATGCAGGGCTTGAACCCACAAACCATGAGATCATGACCTGAGCTGAAGTTGGACACCGAACCGACTGAGCCACCCAGGTGCCCCGGTAGCTTCTAAGTTTAAATGAAAGAATTTCCCATTCTCAAAAAAAACATTTTCTTCAACAACAGACTCATAGTTTGACATTCAGTTATTCTGTGCTAACAGGTGCCTTAAACTGGCCAGCCTAATCATCATAAGGGCAATGAAAGAGGCACTACGTGGTTCTCTCAGGACATACAAAATTCACATTACAGTAACAGTCTCTTAGCTTAAACTGTATTTTCGTGAGGGTGGCCTTTTTACATGTCTGACAATATGTGCAGGCTACTAGAGTCCAGGGTGAAATGAACATTTTTCAGTATAACCTGTGCTGTTCTGATACAGCCCTTCATATATCTGATTTTTAAGGCCAAGGACTAGAGACTCCGATTTGCTAAAAAGGTTCTTGGCAGGGGGAAAACTGCGCATTTAAAAAGCCAAATAGGGGCAAGAGTTATACCATAATAAAAAAGGGCCTTTCTATCAGTGGCTTTTAGTGGAATTTACAAACATCATACATCATAATGTGCAGATTATTAATTACCTTTCAAGGTTTCCAGCAAATTTTTGGCTACGAACCAACATATGGCTTCAAAGAAAGGGAATTTGAAAAGATCTGGTGTTTTTAGCCTTTTTTCCATCTCATAACACCTGAATAAAATTTGAAGAAACTTAGTATTAATGTTAGCATTTCAAAGTTAAATGAAGGCAGTCAACTCAAGGGAACTAAAAGAAGCCCCAACAAGTAGTGTGTATTACTAAGCGCTGTCACATTTGAGTAAGAATGAACTGTGATCTTATCCAGTTCTGACCTTAACAAATTTGATAGTACACTGAAGAATTACACTGGTCTTCCAGAAGATCAGAACCTTGGGATTTGTATCCTAGTTTTGGCAGAAGGAATTTTATAAGGGCTCTACCATAATAAATAAAATAGTATGCTTAGAAGAGGGCTTCCTGAGTTGGACAACACTGCAACACCCACTCAGGGAGTTTTCTTTAGGCTCTACTAAGCATTTAGGTTCAAGGACACAACTGGCGCTATCAAGGTGAGAAGACAGGAACCATAGCTTGTCACAGTGTCAGTCTTCTGTTGGAGTCCTGGCGACAGTCCATACAGCCAGGAACCATCTTTCCGCCAGGGACAGTTCAGGTAAAGAAACAAGATTCACATCTGACAGGTGTGTAAGGTGCCCTGACTTAGAGCTTCCTGCACCGCAAGAGGCACTATTTCTTGTAATAACTCCACAGACACACAGCTTCCAAAGTTCCCCACGGGCAGGCCAAATTACAAGAGTCACCACCTTCAGGAAAGCCCAAAGATATGGTTTCCTACCAGGTATCTCTCCTCCTCCCAGTCCTGATGCAGTTAATCAGTCAGCAATCATTTCACTCTAAGCAGTGAGTGCAGCCCGGAAACATTCTACTGCCTTCAGGCTACCCAAAGGGAACAGTTACCCAAAGGCCAAATTCTCAGACAGAAGGGGGAACAGCTGTCAATCCTTTACCCACAGCAAAAGTAAAGCAGCTGTTCAGCAACACTAACTTAGAATTACTTTCCCCCAGCACCAGGCCACACTTGAGTCTGCAGAATTCGGTTCATTTCGCTTATTGTAAGAAAAGAGGAGAGAGCCCGCATATTTTTACAGTATTTTGAAATTCAGGGATATATTTAGTCTCAAACTGAATAAATGATTCTTTGACTCCTTTTGTTTTTGGAGTTGAAATGCATCAAGGAACCTTCCTGACAAAATTTTAAGATAATACATTTGTTTAAAGGTCCTATTCCGAATAATTGCTCAGGGCTTCTCTGTGAAATCTCAATTGAAATATATTGCTGAATTCATTTTTTTGAAAAAACTTTCAAACAACGTCCTATTTAAGAAATAAAAAAGATCCCTTAAATTACTGAGGACACAAACCTGAGCTGCATGCCAATGTTAAGGTTGTGCAGAAAGTTCCCTCCAAAAGCCATACAGTCCTGAGATGTGAGCACAGCATGAATCCACCCTGAAATAGTTAAAAGAACATAAATCAGTGATCCTTCAATATTTAAACGAAACAAATGTGCTATCTACCTGGGAGACCAGAAACTCAAAATATCAACATCAGTTTACTTCATACTGCATCCGAGCTAGAGAAGTTAATGTCGATTATTATCTACAAATATATTCATTCAAGTATCTATTAAATGCCTATTATATGCCAGACTCTGTGCTGAGTTGGAGGAAACAAACGGATCGATCCAATCAAACAAGATCATGGTACAAGATCATGGTTTTTGTGGTTGTTGCCATTTTCGTTTTTCAGTTTAAAAACACAACCCAACACAATTGAAGATTTTACTCCGAGAGTAGTCAAATATGGCTAGAATGAGGTGAGCACGTGTCTATTAAATGAACATGGGACCGGCTGAGCACTTTCCATCCCTAGCGTCATCCTGAATGAGCCATGGGACTAAGCAGAGGAGCAGAAGTGGAACTCGGCTGGAGGCCGGGCTCTAAGAAGAAAAAGGTAGATCACCCACATTTCATTATAGAGGGTTATGGTCCGATAAATACAAAAGTTGACAATCAAAATGAGGTCTTTTTTTCCCAAAAAAATGTTTTCAAAGAATCATTTCTAAGAGACTATGCCTAACTTTTGAAAGAAATATGCATACGCTGAACATAAAACCTTTATATAAATATATACACATTTGCAAGTAAAAATCAGCTATTAAAATATATATACACATTTGCAAGTAAAAATCAACTATTAAAATAGATCCCATTTTCTTTATATTTTTCATTTTTTGATCCTTCATTGTGCTGTGACACAACATGAAGAAACTTCCTTTAAAGACTTTCAAGGGAGATGCCCTTGAGCGTCACCCTGAAATCACAAATTAGAAACTTCTGTCAGCTATGAATCCTATACATCAGTTGTTCTCCACAGAGGCAGCACTGCCTGTAAAGGATGTTCTGGGGAAGTTTGGAGGACTTTTATTGTCTCAGGGATCAGGAGGCACTACTGTCATTTCATGAGTGAGAGCCAGGAATGCAAAGAGCAAGGCACTCCACACAGTAAGAAACTGTCGTGCACTAGTCAGGACTCTCTCCTGGGCACTCATAGGTACGAAATTGGCCATTAACTATTTAAGTCTAGAAACTATAAGTCCATTATATATATGTAAACAAAGTATTTTTTGCACAGTTTGGCACAATTTCCCAGGAGTACAACCTACTCTGTAAATTGAAGGAAACTAGAGTTTCTTTGAAAGTGTATCAGTTGCCAACTACCCTGGAAAAAAAAAAGCAACAGTCTCTCTGGTAATGGTTCTCAAAGTGTGGTCCCCAGACCAGCAGCATCAGCATCAACCGGAACCTGTTAGAAATGCAAATTCTCAGCCCCCATCCCAGATCTGCTAAATCAGAACTGCTGGGGGCGAGGCCTAGCAATCTGTGTTTTAACAAGCCCTCCAGGTGATTCTAATGCTCAGTGATATTCGAGAACCATAAATCTACATCGATGCTAAAGAATTTCAGTTGCCAATCACACGCTTGTCTCAACAGGCACATATAAAATAGTATTTTATTATAAATTACTTTTTAATTTCTTATTTCTAGTCTAGTTAGATCACTTCATCAAGTTTAGGGGAAATTATTGGTGTAGGAGGTTATATCAATGAATTTGAATTCAGGATTTTGAAGAGAGCATAACAAAGTATTTGTTATAAAAGGGTGCCCTGGGAAGAAGATTTAAGGGAGGAGCTGAACCCACTCACAATAAAAATATTGATACTTACTGAGATTTCTAAATTCTGGCAGTTCTAGGCATTTATTCTGCATTTGTTCAATATATATTTATTATTATATACATGAGATGCAAGGCAACACAGCAAGACCTGTGATGACAGATCCCTGTGAACTCTGCAGCCGCTAAGGAAGGTCACCCAAGTCAAAAAAATGTAATTCTCAAAACCCCTGGCTTGGGAGAGTCCATACCCTACACTCAGTCACAGCTCAAAGTGACACACCTGATACCAATACTTGAGGCTCTAGCTAAGGCTGGTATTCAATCCCTTCCCAGGGTCCCTCAAAATATATCCTCTGCTTCCAGACTGTCCCAGGACAGCAGCCCAAATATATCCTCTGCTTCCAGACTGTCCCAGGACAGCAGCCCAAATTCTTACAGCAGGCTTGGCCTCCAACAGCACTGTAGAGCCAACTAGTTAAAACTGAAAGGGTGTCATCAAAATTTTTAAATTTTATGGAAAGGACGTTATAATGAACATATAAAGAAAGTGAAAAGATAAGCCACACAATAGAAGAGTCACTTGCACATCACATATACCTGGATCATATATCTAATATACAGACTATGTCAAGAACACTTACAACTCAACAATAAAAAGACAAATAACCCAACTTAAAAATGGGCAAAGGAGGGTGCCTGAGTGGCTCAGTCGGTGGAGTGTCCGACTTCAGCTCAGGTCATGATCTCACAGTTCGTGGGTTTGAGCCCCATGTCAGGCTCTGTGCTGACAGCTAGCTCAGAGCCTGGAGCCTGTTTCGGATTCTGTGTTTCCTTCTCTCTCTGACCCTCCCCCACTCACACTCTGTCTTACTCTGTCTCTTTAAAAAATATAAATGTAACATAAATAAATAAATGGGCAAAGGATCTGAATAGACATTTCTCCAAAGAGATACAAATAGCCATATTAAACACAAGAAAAAAGTTGAGCATCATTACTCATTAAGGAAATGCAAATCAAAACCATAATAAGATATCATTACTTCACACCTACTAGAACAGTCAAAATAAAAAAGATAATTACAGTGTTGGTAAAGACATGGAGAAATTAGAACATGTGTACATGGCTGGTGGGAATGTAAAATGGTACAACCATCTGGAAAACAGTTGAGCAGTTCCTCAAAAAGCTAAACGTCATAAACTGTATGATCCCACAATTCCATTACTAGGTCTATATATAACCAAGAGAAATGAAAACATACCTCCACAAAAAACCTCTACACAAATGTTCAAAGCATCACTGTTCATAATAACCAAAAAGTGGAAACAACCCAATGTCCATCAACTGACAAATGGATAAACAAAATGTGGTATATCTATACAGTGGGATATCATCTGTCCCCCATATAAAGTAATGAAGCACTCGTATGTGCTACAACATGGATAAGCCTAGTGAGCATCATGCTAACTAAAAGAAGCTAGATACAAAAGGCCATGTGCCCCACATATCATATATGAAATGTCCAGAGCAGGCAAATCCACAGAGACCGGAAGTTCATTAATGGGTTGCCAGGAGCTCAGAGGAGGGGGGAATGGGGAACGACAACTAATTGGTGCAGGGTTTCTTTCTGAGGTGATGAAATGTTCTGGAAGTGGTATGGGTCACAACTTTGTTAATCTACTAAAAACCACTTGCTCTTATATGTTAAAAGCATAAATATTATAGTTTGTGAATTTTATCTGTATAAAAATTAAAATGAAGGCAAATGACACAAAATACAATTCTGAAACAGGTCCTGACTACAAGAGAAGCCCTCTAAGGGACAAAGCAGTGATGTCTAAGATCAGAATTACCTCTCAGGCTATGCAAAGCTACTTTCCAAACATGGTAAAGCCAGAGGTTCTAATAAAAAGCCAGCTCCATGTGACTGAGCATCAACCATGGGGTGTGGGAACGGGATTAAAGCCTTACCTGTGGGAACAAATAAGGTATGTCCCTGCTTTACCACACATTTGTAGCATTTATCCACCTTATCTCCAAAGAACACCTCACTCTGGGTCACAGATGAACTCCAAGACTCATAGAGTGCCAAGTTTTCATCTGTTGGCTTTATCAAATAGAAAATCTTCTCACCCTAGAAGGAAGTAATCACACTATTTTTGTAGAAAAAAAACTGCCATTCTTAAGATGGCCTACAATGATGCAATTTTCCAGTACAACCATTTAAGTTAAATTACATAAGTATCAGATTTTTTTTTAGGCTCAAAAGGACATCTTTCACAAACCTGATCAATAGCTCTTGCCTTTAATAAGTATCTTCACAAAAGCTAAAGCTACCCCCACCCCCACCCCACAAAATACGACCACAAGTCAGTAAGACAGCATCGGAGAAGCACTTAGAAGAGAGGAGGGTAAAGAATCACAAACATCTTACTGCTCTCATTTTCAAAGTATGCAAGTAAATACGTGTTAACAGGCCCAGGTCACAGTCAGTCATCTCTGCAAACTCTGCCTTTGCCCCTAAGATCTGCAGTATGATTATTTTTAAAGGTCTGTAAATATACTTCCTTTCATCAACTAACCCTTTGACTTCTCATAGAGAAGAGGAAGAGAAGCTCAAGGACGCAGCATCAAATACAGTCCAGGGCAGCACAGATGCACAGGCAGTGAATACAGACGAAGATGTGGTTCTAGACCAGCACTGTCCAACAGAACTTTGTGTGACAATGGAAATGTTCTTTATCTGTGCTATCCAATATACAAGTCATAAGCCACACGTGGCTGGAGAGCACAGGAAATGCGGCTAGTGCGGATAAGGAAGTGAATTTTAAATTGTATTTAATTGTAATTACTTAAATTTAGCCACATGTGGCCAGTGGCTACTGTACCAAATAATGCAATTCTAGCTAAAGCAAGGTGAATATAAGCTGCCAAGAAGAATCAGCAGTTTTGTGGGCATTCCTGATTTATCCAACTAGCTGTCCTGACTTACCCTTAAGATCAGAAGCAATTATTACTGTAATTTTGCTATAATCAGGTATTTGATACAGGGATAACTGATCATTGACTAGGTGAAGGAGGAAACAAAGAGATAAAAGGCTAAAAGACACCAATTTATAAGATGCGGACAAAAAAAGGAATCTAAATATATATTAAAAACTCATGGCGGCCCCTCCGTTACTTGAGATTTAAAAAACAACATAATGCTTGAAGGCAAAATGGTAGATCTTACTTAAAAAGTACAAAAACTTCCCTCTTTACAGATGTCATTTATAGCAAACGAATGCACTCCTGGAAAAGTAGGATTATGTATACCTGTCAATAAGAGGACAAAGAAATATCCCACTCTTACCCAGAGGACATGGTACCAAACTGAAGTTCCACCAAAGTCAATGTGGAAATCTGTGTAGCTGTCTTGAACTCCCATTAAGCAATATTTCTGAACAAATGGCTTGGGAAAAACTGAATCATCTGGCCAATAATTTTCCACCCAGGATAGTTTTCTGGCTATATCAGGGACCTCCACCAATTCAGACATCCTTTAAAAAAACAAACACACATATATACATATACCCACGTCATGCAAATGAGAAGTTCTTAAAATTTCATCCCCCATCTCAACCCAAACCAAGAAATTAATTGGAACTCAAGGTTAACACCAATAAAGTTTAAAATTCATCATATTTCTAAATATTCTCTGTGTGCGCCAAAGCAAAATGGACAACACTGCTATCACTGGACCACTTTAGAAGTCATAATTATAGTTCTTACTAAAATAAATGTATCATTTAACTACATTCGGCTAACACTGAGAAGACTAAACCAAAATGTCCAGAACTACTCACTTTGTATCTGAAAATTCAAGGCTGATCACATTTAACACTTTTGGTCTGTTAGGATTCATGAAGTATTTAACATAATTGTGAAGTGTCATTTTGCTGTCTGCCTGCCTTGCCACATCAATGACATCTATCACTTTGTCACCACCTGCAGAGAAAAATTATAGTCTTATTATCGGGCTTAAGAGTTACATCAATAGATGCCCTAAACAAAAATATTTAAAAGACCATCATTTACTTCAGCCAGCTATACAACTACATAGCCTAAACAAAGGTTCTGCCTGCATTCTTACTTTTTAAGTCCAACTGGAACTTTTGAAAAAGGGGGCACCTTTTGAGGGAAAGAATAAAGCAATGAAGACAGAGTTACTAATTAACACTGAGTGTGAAAACTTAAATGTTTACAAAGTTTTCCATACACTAATGGTTTCTCATATGCAGCTCATACTGACAAAAATGCAGTAGACTGGTATGAGCAAAGTGTGCCCACACTCTGGTTCTCCATTTCCTCGCGCATAAAATGAGCAGACTGACTTCTTCCTTTCGGTTTTATAACTTCTATGAGAGGTATCTTCTGTAAGATTCTATCATTTAGAAAACCACTCAGTCTGTGGAATCAGTGAGCAAGGTAACCACAACAGACAACTTCTGCTTGCCAGGTAGTATCTCCTAACATTCTGCTTCAAGAAAAAAACCAGTGGTTAGGAAGCAAAAGTCAGTTCCTATTAGTGCGTGTAAGAGGAGTTCTGAATTGGGATTAACTTATAACTTTCCTATAAAACCATGAGGTGTCGCTCGCACACCACTGCACTGTCCCCCTGGGAAGCATCATCAGTTCTGCCAGTGTCCTGCAGGACAAGTGCAATTCAAAACATGGCAATAGTCAATCTGAAAAAGAATTCAAACAGATGCCGTTTTCTTACTTTAACATGACTTTATATTAAAGTATTGCCTAGTAGACTTTATTGTATACTCCAGAGGCGCTACGATTCTGTTAACAGAAGCATCCTGCAGTGCTAAAAAGGAAGCTAGTTAGTCGTGTGAATATTTTTTCCTATACGTACAGGACACTAGCCACTAACTTTACATGCTATTTAAAATGCAAACAGGTTCAGGTTAAACCTCTGCCTCATCCCGATGCATCAAATAACTCAAAATTAGCTGAATGTGAAGTCATGACATTTATCCGGGTCTCCTTAGTGAAACAGTTATCAATGAAAACTGTCAACCGGCGGCTCACTAAAAGGACGCGTCCTCAGATGTTTCAGATGCAGGAGATAATGCATCACAGCAAATGTACAGCTCTGAGTCGGGGGAGATTTGAGATCTAACCCTCAGAAACTATCTACAGCTGACAAGGAATGAGATCTACATAGAGTCAGTTTATCTATAAATAGCGTGAGGAGAAGGAACAAAAGGACTGAAAATGTCAAGAAGATGGCAAGACATAAATGGTTTTCCCTCCTGTTTCTTATGCCTTTCTGGGCCTCGACATCAAAAATAGAGTCCAGACATCATGAATCGGCAATATCATCAAGTCATTAATATAAAAACAGGCTTGAAAATGGTCTCCTCTTTCTTCCAGTCTTTCTCTACGCACAGGATCCAGAGATCCCTCTCTGAATGGACCCGTCCAGTTTCCCAGGGTCTTCTTAGTATTTATAGTTACACCTCAGTTACAGCTTTTCCTAAGCAAGTACCAGCAAATTTGATGACCAAAAAGGCAGCCTGAGTAAATAAGAATAGATACATTGTTTCATTCTGTTTTCCAACTGTAGGTCGGCTGAGAAGAAATGGTTTTCAACACAGGTGATACTGAATTTCACTTTTCCTGACCCAGAAAGCTGAACTAAATTAACATCTCCTCACCCAACTTCTCATGTTATTAGGACAATATCACTACTACATTTACCGCATTTTCCCTAGTACTTAAAGGAATCAAGTGCGTACCTACATAGCGTTCCACATCCATGACAGAAAAAGCAGGTGGAGGGAGCCTGAGTCCCAGGTCATCTAATTTGGGGACCATAATGGGAACTTCAAATCCATGTTTCTCCAAGTATCTTTGTGTCAGCTGGCTGCCATGCATCTTCACAATGATTTCATCGGCACTAAGGAAGACATAAGAGTAAAATGTCATCTTAAGTTCAGTTTTAAAAAAACAGTCTGGAAATGGGTTAATTCATATACTACATTATTGTCCATATCAGCAGTTCTCAACCTGTCATACTCAATTCATCTTTCTGTAAAAATGTTTTATAAAGTCCCTTTTACTATCCTAAAGTAAAATGCATTATTAGTTCAATACATGTAATTGGAAAAATATAGATGTTATTATATGAAATGCCTTCACTAAAACAAGAGAAAAAATTGCAGCAAAATATAGATTTCAAGATATAAATGTTTAGGAAAACTAAACTAGAAGAGAGAATATAATCATAGGATGATTACAATTTATTGTAATGAGTGGCTGAATTTAAAAAAGTAACTAGATCAGAAGCCACTCAACACAAGTTGTGTAGGAAATCAGAAGAGCAAAAGGAGGGGGCGCATCAGAATAAAACTTAGTGTCAGGATAAGTTAAACAGATCAGATTCTATCTGACTATAAAATTCTACACAAATATCTGTTAGACATCTCAAAGTCTCATGGCCACAGGATAATTCCCTGCTGTCCTGCACAACAGAGGATGAGTGGCTCCCATGGTCACTACCCACTGAGACAAATGTCCAAAATGAACTCCTGATTTAAATTATCTGTTACAACAAATATTTCCTAAGTGTCAGTAAGCAGTCACCTGAAGCCACTAAAAAAGGATATCCCCCCTGCTCTGATGATTAACACGCTACAGGCATTACACATAAGTGTGCTTTGCCCCCTTTTTAATGTCCTCTAACCATAAATTAAAGACCCTTTAAGGGGATGTTCCAGATCTTATCTCCCAATTGTTCCCAGAATGCAGCTGCTATCCCATTCAAATAAGCGCAACACTTGCATTATAGGTTAAAACACAAGAGTTTTCCATTTACACGGCCAGACTGTAACTGTCCTGATGTCATCTGCGGCCCAGCCATCAAAGGGAAGACAGGGGGTGCCAGTTCTCAGAATTCTTGGGCTCTGCTCTGTCCACCCTCTCAATAAGAAAAGGTCAGTTTGAGGCTCCCCAAAATGAGACAGACTGTTCCTGGATAGTCTTACATTTGGAGGGTATGGGTCTCCTTCATCAGACTGAGTTCTGTACTACCTTTTGCTTTCCCCACAGTTTCCCTCCTTCCCCAACCTCTGACAATCAAACATTTCCTTAAACTCCAATCTAAGGGAGAATTTCGAATCACCTGTACTCCCTGATCTTTAATGTTTGGTGTTTCACTTCCCCTGCCGATCAAAAATAAATAAATACGAGTGCTTAAAAATATAGGTTTTTTAAAAACCTATTAAAATCTACTATTTGCAAGAGAAAAAAACTGGTGACAAACTAAACATACATCATAGAGGGACAGTTAAGTAAATTATGGCAAATATACACAACTGCATACTACACAGCAGCTAAGGAGGGAGGTAAATTTTTGTATCCATAGGGAAAAACACCAATGAAACAATTTAAAAAGTAAGCTGCACATCATTTGCATAACATAACCCCATTTTTAAAAAATCAGATGCATATATATTTATATATTCATACATCTATATACATAAATGTTTGATTTTATTTCTAAGTTTATTTAGTTTGGGGGAGAGAGCACACATGCGCGTGAGCTGGGGACGGGCAGAGAGAGACGGAGAGGCAGAGAGAGAATTCCAAGCAGGCTCCATGCCATTAGCACAGAGTCCAACACAGGGCTCGAACCCACAAGCCAGGAAATCAGGACCTGGGCGGAGATCAAGGGTCAGATGCCTAACCAACTGAGCCACCCAGGCACTCCTATACGTAAGTATCTTAAATGTAATCATGTAGACAAGTACCCCAAAAGGCTTACAGTAAGTCTTAAAATGTGGCAGGAGAAAGATAACCCATTGACTTTATCTTATACACTTCTGTGTTCATCACATCAAGTATCTATAATTTAACTAATTATTGTCACTCTCTGGTTTTAAATGATGTTAAGTTTTATGGAGTTAATCAAAAGAAAACCAAAGACCTTTAATTAATGGCAATTACAGTTTAGACATCTGTGGCCATCCCTATAACCTGCCCTCATTTGTGATTACTTTGGCAGAGAAGCTACAAGCAGTGCTAGGCCAGGATTTTTAATACTATTCTTTTGGGTCACAAACCTTTAAAAAAAAAAAAAGCTAAGGCTCCTCTTCCTGAAAAATGCACATTCACATATTGACACTGAACTGTTTATACAGTTTTAAGAAACTCACATGCCTCTCTGAAGCCAGTCCGTAGACCCAGACTGGAAACTGGCCCTAGACTCTGAACCAATTAAGGAAAACAAACATTCCTCTAACCCCTTTGAAACTGAGAAAAGAGAAATGTTGAGACTGGGACCTTTAATATCACAAAAGTCATGTGGAAACCACCGCGGAAACCTCAGTAGACCTGAGGGAGCCAACACGAGGCGCATATCAATTCTAGTTTTCTGTTTAAGGGTTAAGGGGAAGGGGGACAGACAGGAATGTAAAGGCTGTAAAGAAATGTCAAGGGTTTTATAGTCACAGGATCTGAAATAATTCCATAATAGGCTGCACGTGATGTTGTGATTTAAATTTAAATTGTGCTTCCCCTCTTTAACAAGCTTGGATATGATCTTGTGTAAAAAGCTAATAAGCATTATCACTTTAAATAGATGTCAGGCAGTGAGCAGGAAATGATCTAAATTAGCATGATTCAAAGCTGGATCATACTTTTGACTCTCTTTGAGCCACAGATAATTCATACACTTTCCATTATCTTTAAAAAATCAAGAAGCCCAGTCCTGGTGCCCCCAGAGAGGCTGGGCAATGGTTATGGGTCCCTCTGGTAGACCTAGGGTAGAGAAAGAAAGAGAGAGATGAAAACAACCTAAGAAAAACACCCAAGTTTGAAAATCAGAAGAGATGAGGTAAAAGGGAAAGAGAAGCAGTGGCTGTACAGCAGAAGGAACCCGGTACCAGGCTCAACGTGTCTCAGGTTTTCTGGACAGAGATCAACAGTGAATACACTTTTACAAGGTGACCCAGTACACATATAGAACACAATAGTTCATGAAAACTGTGCTTATTTATTCCTGCTACTTGCCATGTGCCGATATTTTCTATTTCATTTATAAAGGGGAAAAAAAGGTAAAAATTTGAGAATAATGGGATTGCAACCTGAAGATTGAAAACATTGCTTTAGATAACGTCACTTTACTAGGTAACACTCTCCAGTTGTCTTTGGTCACAACAAATTTCCGTACCTTGGGAAGACTCGAGAACGCAGCTCCTGAACAAAAGCCCTTGTCCCAGCCTGCACCGGTTTGGAGCCATCGTCAATTTCGGTGTAGTCATGTCTGTGCCAGTTCCTCCTCTTTTTCACTGGTTGTTCAGAAGATTAAAAGAAGAAAACAGTTTTGATATTTGGTGATACCATGTACTTTCTAAGAGCCATATTTTATATACTCAGAAATAACTATTTAGGTACAAAAGCACTCACTTTTTAACGCATTTCCAGGCTGAAGAGGTAAATTTTACTTCGTGTAATGCTGCAATTACCAGCAATTAACTGTGGATTTTTAAAAATCTACTTTTTATTTCAAAAATGTTTTAAATTAAATCAACAAAATCAAATTAGCAGGTGGAGCCCATTATAATAGCCACATTTACACATACTATAAAATATCACAATTATTTTAAATCATGATTTTCACCAGACCATTAAGTCATAATATGGTTTTTATGGATCATCCAAGTCATCCTCTCAGGATAGGGCCTTTGATCCCACGTCAGAAATTTATTCCAACAGCACGGCTGTCTTCTCTTTTATGTCAAGCTGTAGTCCCAAAATAAGCATGCTTACACCGCCACAAAGGAAGAGCGGGCGGCTGCATCATAATTAAAGGAAAACAAGAGGAAGGACGAACAAATAATTTTATGATTAGTTCTAATGCTAAGATCCTGTGATGCTACAGCCCTAGACGGCTTCAATCTTCAAGAGCCATGGCAATCAATCAAAATCAGTACACTTGCATTTGACTCCTAGATCAGCCATAACTTACTCCACAACCTTGGGCAAGTCCCAAAACACACTGGGTCCAGTTTTCTCAAATGGAAATGAAGGAAGGAGTGCTGTGTTTCAAGCTGTGTCGAGAAACCCTTGATAAAACGGAAGATGGAGAAGAGACCAAAAAGGAAACTCTGGACCTCATTCTGCTTTCCACTAAGGCAGCACCACAGACATCCCTTTTGCTGCTATCAGTGTAAGATGTCAATTTTCTATGTTTTTTTTTTAAGTTTGAAAATCACTCTTAAGCCTAAAACCTTCATGATTCTGGGAAAGATACTAAGTCTGCAACTAGCCTAGAATGCATCAAAAAAAAAAAAAAAAAAGGACAGATACACGAATAGATAGTGGGATAATTACACAGACTGTGGTAGAGCAAATAATGTAAAATGTTAATAGTAGAGTCCTAGATAGTGAGTTTGGAGGTACTTCCTGCAAAATTCTTTCAACTTTCTCTGTATGTTAGAACAATGTCATAATAAAACATGGGGTGGGAGCAACTCTATGAATCTAAGTTATTTTAAATCTGTACCTTACAAAGATCATAATAATAAAATAAAACTGATCCTCCTATGGATAAGGAGAAGTCATACTAAATTACCAATAGGGAAGGAAATCGGGATTATTCATATCTGAGGGTTTAAAACAAGATTCTCAAGAAATTCACGGCAGTCAGACCCTCAACATGGAGAAGACTAAGTCCCATTTTTTTTTAAAAACTCTCATGAGAAAAACTGAGAATCTAAAAACAACCTTCCTAGAAAATACCATTCAGATACCCTTCAGATGACATTTTTTCTCACTGAAATCGCTTGTAAAATAGAAGGGTGTTTCATATCAAGCTTCTGTTCTACATATACATAGATTCATAATCCCATTTTATTTTCAACTGGGATCATGATATTCATCCTGCTTACCTTTCTTATTCTATCAGGAGCATTTTCTCATTAAATATTCAAAAGCAATTTAAAGGCAGCCTAGAATTTTAAGACGTAGATGTAGATGCATCATTTTATAATCCTTTTTCTGATTGTTAAGCACTTAGCTCATTCTGAATCTTTCTTCAAACAAAGTTAAGATTAATATTCATATTCAATCTGTTTCCCTCATTAATTCCTCAGGATAAATTCCTATAAATGCTAGAAGAAAGATTCAGCATTATGAAGATACTTGCTACCTACTGCAAAACTAGCTCCAGAAAAGCGGCACGTGGCCCATATTTTTACCAGTGTCCATAAGCAGCCATTTCAAAACCCTGGGTCAACAGTGAGCATCATCATTAAACAAAAAAAAAAAAGAAAGAAAGAAAGAAAAAGTTGCCCATTTGATAAGTAAACTATGGTATTACATTGTTTTAATTTTCATTTCAGCACAACAGATTAGAATTAGAACAGAGTAGGGATTGGACAGCTATGGGCTCAAACCCCAGCTCTGTCAAATAGCTACATGAAAGAGCTAGTTAAGATAATTTTTTCTCACATCAAGGTGTTACAAATATCAAAAGAAATAAGAGAGGTCAAGTTCTTCTTAGCACAGTGTCCTGGGCATCCCATAAGCTGCCAATTACTTCTCCTTCCATTTAAATAAGCAGACTTGCATGACATTAACAGAAGGCTATAAATGTTGTTAGGCCAACATGCTTAACACATAAAATCAATCACTGTAAGATGCTGACTGAATATCTGAGGGGAAGGAATATTCTAGTAGTTAGTGGTCCTAAGGAGAGAAAATTTTGAGTTTGGCTTCCATGTACCAGAGGAACACTGAGATATGTGTTTAAGTATTGGGCTTTTTTGATACTTGCCCTTGAATAGAATTCTTGATTCCCATTAAAATGGTCAAGTCTAAATTCGCTATGGGTATTATACTAATAGTATCTATTAGTATAGAATTTATTCTATACTACTATTTGTATAGAATTTATTCCCTACTATTTGTAGGGAATTCTGAGAAGACAGAAGCCCTAGGTAGCCAGCAAGAGAGGCTTAACAGCAGAGGGAAAGGGGCCAAAAAGGGCTGACCCAAATTGAGGGTGGGGGGTGAAGGGGTAGGAAAAGTGAGCCTTAGATCAAGATAAAACAAATTACTGGATCTTGGGCATTTTCCCTGTGGGTATTCAGAGTTGGACTCTTGCCCAGAAGAAAACCAATGCCTGATCTTATGTTATTCAAGGATAAGAAGCATACAGGCCAGGGCCAGGCAGTAGTCAAGCTTCTCTCTGAAGCATCGTTATTCAAAGTGCAGGTCGTGATCCATTATGGATTGTGAAATCAATTTAGTGAGCATGACAAGCTTTTTAAAAAATTAAATCATATAGGGAAAATATATCACATATCATAGTAACCCACTTGGTATTTCATAGAAATTAAATTCAAATTATTTCACTTTGGGATTACATACTTAAATTCTAAACTAAAACGGTTATAAATTTTAGTTCTGTATCCTTTCTTGAAAGAACAACCTAGTATTATTTATTTACTCTAAGAATTACACTTGGTCAAAAATTATTCCAAGTTATATGCCACATACTTCTCTGCCACAGAAAATAAGAACCTTTAAAAACATTTATGACAATAAATTGGCCAATTACACTAAAAATTACACCAATCTGCTAACCTCAAATTTTATACTGTGTAACTAATAAAATGGATAACCTGTAGATTACAAGGAAATACTTTAATGTATTCTTACAGCTTAAAATTCTAAATCTCTTATGAAGAAAGTAGATCTATTACTAATATTTCTAACAGATAAGCAGTCAGTTGCTAATAAGTCTCTCAAATAATTGCCCACAACTTCAAAAAATTTTCCATTAAAAAAATACTGGGAAGAAAGCTGCATTTAAAATAAAGAGGTTGAACAGGTTACCTGCATCTAACTCAAGTGTGTATCAAAGTATGTTCAGGAAAAGGTTTCTTTCCATTACAAATTGATTAAGCCTGGTTTTTCCCTTTAGTCTCAGGAACACAAAAATTCTAGTTTATAATCTAAATTTTTTAAAAGAGAAAGTTATAACACCCTTCAAAAGCTTTTAAACACTATCCCTACTTTCCATCTGCACAATGACAATTAACATTCCCATCTATTCTTCTGACGCATCTGTGAAATAGCGTTTGGTGTGTGACGTTGGAACACCCCATAGGATGTGTGACCTTCCCTGCCTGTGTCCTGCCCCTCGGGCGGAAGAGTGCAGGCAGACACTTGGTCTGGCCTCGGGCTTCCTCAGAATGGGACTGGGCAAGGCTGTGGTTTCAAGTTGGGCAGGACTCTGGGCCACACTCAAACTGATGACCAAATTCAGAAAACAGTAATATTTTAGCACACTGATGCCCTAATTTTCTCCTAAAAATAAATGCATGTGTGTGCATTAAAGTCGTAACCCTGTACACTGTCCCAAATATTACTGAAAGTTTTTTTTAATTTATTTATAAAGAGATAAAAACAGTTGAAATCAGTTTCCAAAATTAGCAAACTTTTTCACATTTCTCAAATTGAAAACTTTGAATATATGTCCTTGAGTTTGGGGACTTTGCATGGGCAGTTAAAAATAAGAATATTTTTTCATTTACTCTTTTTGACTTATGAAATAAGTTTTCAATAATTCAGACAGAAAGTGCATTTTCAGTATCTTCAGAAAAATATTCCCTATAGTTCTTGGTGGATGTAATATAACTACTGAAAGTATTATTATTGTCATGTACACATTAAATTTTTTTTTTATGTTTATTTATTTATTTTCAGAGAGAAAGAGAACATGCAAACACGAGTGGAGGAGGGGCAGAGAGAGAGAGAGAGAGAGAGAATCTCGAAATCCCAAACAGGCTCTATGCTGTCAGTGCAGAGCCCAACACAAGGCTCGATCCCATGAACTATGAGATCATGACCTGGCCGAAATCAAGAGTTGGACACTCAACTGCCTGAGCTATCCAGGCACCCTCTACACATTAAATTCTAAACTTCAGTTTTTATTTAAGCGTCTAGTACTTACTCAAAGAGGAACCATGTAGAACTGCACAGTTGGGACAGTGATAAAGGTCAATGTCAACAGCATGATGCTCTTCTACACCAACACAGCTAAGATAAAGGAAAACAGAGTCAATATGTAAATAAGTTGAAAATATTTGCTTAACTAAAATAGATGGTTAGAATTTAGCTGCAAAGTGCACAACAATCTCACCAACAAATTTTGTAGATTACAGAAACATATGCACAGGTAAATTTTATTCTTTTCCCTATGCACTTGCTAAATAATTATGGGGCAAAAATATGCCCAAATACATGGGAAATGATTCACTATTAACAGTAGAGACTACAGAAGTAATATAATTATAAGCCATAAGACCTCAACCAGTAAATGTCACCTGGTGTGGATTCAAGATTTGTGTCTCCCCCCAAAGTTCACATGCTAAAGCTTTCGCCCCTCAATGTGGCTGTATTTGGAGACAGGGCCTCTAAGGAAGTAATGAAGATTGAATGAGGTCATAAGGGTGGGGCCTTGATGCAACAGTATTAGTGTCCTTCTAAGAGAGCTCTCATACTCTCTCTCTTCTCATGCTCTTCCCTCCTTCCTACATCCTAGCATTCTAGTAACCTCGCATTTAGTATTCAGTTAAAATATGTTTCAAGAAGGAGGGGGACGAAGGATTTAGAGTGAACCAAAACCTGAGAGTTCACCTCCAGCTAAACCACAACACAGGAAATGCAAAGGACATATTTCTGGTAGATGGGAGATGATCACAGAGAGGTCTGAATGCAAGAAAAAAGTGAAAAGCTAAAAAAAAAAGTAATAAATATATAGGTAAATTTACATGGATACTCACTACAGAAAATAATGTCATGTGAGATTTAAAAATATATAAAGAACTAAACCACATGACAACAACAGCATTTGAGTAAGAAGACCACAAATGGAGGTATAGGGTCTTAAGACACTTATCCTGAAAGGACAGGAAAGGTGATGATTAACATTGGACCTCATTAATAAGTTGAGAATGCCTATTAGAATTTCCTGAGAAATAACGGAAATAGAAAGTGTAACTTTCACACTAGTACTGGGGGCAGAAAGAGAATTTATAAGAACTTATTTTTAGGGGGCGCCTGGGTGGATCAGTCGGTTAAGTGTCCGACTTCAGCTCAGGCCATCATCTCACGGTTTGTGGGTTCAAGCCCTGTGTCGGACTCTGTGCTGAGAGCTAGCTCAGAGCCTGGAGCCAGCTTTAGATCCTGTGTTTCCCTCTCTCTCTGACCCTCCCCTGCTCACAGTCTCTCTCTTTCTCTCTCTCTTTCTCTCTCAGAAATGAAACATTTAAAAAATAAATAAATAAATAATTTTTAAAAAGAATTTATTTTGGGGATGTCTAAGTGGCTCAGTTGGTTAAGCCTCTGACTTCAACTCGAGTCATGATCTCATGGCTGTGAGTTTGAGCCCCATGTTGGGCTCTGTGCTGACAGCTCAGAGCCTGGAGCCTGCTTCAGATTCTGAGTCTCCTCTCTCTGCCTGTCCCCTGCTCACGTTCTGTCTCTCTCTCCTTCAAAAATAAACACTTTTAAAAAATATGTTTTTAAAGAAAAAATAATTTAGTTTTTAAAAATAAATTCAAAAAAAAGGAGGGGAAAAAAGAGGAAAAGAAATAGAGACACCAAAATAAGATGGAGGTATAAATTAAAATATAGGACTTCTGACATTATATTATATGCAAATGGATTAACCTACTGCAGTTAAAAGACACAGATTACCTGGCTGGACTTAAACACTACAATTCCCTAGTTATAAGAGACATACATAAAAGAGGGATGCAGAAAGATTGAAAGTAATAGGATGGGCAAATAAATACCATGAAAATAGTAATCAAAAGGAAGTAGAGCTATATTAAAATGAAGCAAGACAAAATTTAAGTAAAAACTATGAGATAAAGCCTAAAACTTTCAATTCCCCAGGATGACAATAACAGGAACTAACTGTACTGAGAGATTCTGAGACCTCTCTATCTGATAAAATAAGCAGGTAAAACAAAAATCTATGAAGTATACAAGATTCGAACTGTAGGATTAAGAAAAAAAAACAAGAGCTAATAAACATTTATGGAATACTCTACCCAACCTTTACAGAACACACATTCCTTCAAGCATACAGGGACCATTTGCAACAAGCTATACCATACACTGGACCACAGTTAAATTCTGAAGGTCTGAAACTAGGAACTCTCTAGCTACAGTTCAATGAAGCTAGAAATCAATGACAAAAAGCTCAATGGAAAATCGATGTGTGTTTAGAAATAAAGAAATGAACTGCTAACTAACCTATGAGTCAACAGATAAAGATAACTCATATGAAACACTGAAATCATCTTCAAGTGAGCAGTAATGAAAACGCTACAGAACAAAACTTGTGGGATGCAGAACTTATAAACAGAAATATACAGTTTGAAATGCATGCATTAGAAAAGGCTGAAATCAATACACTAGTAAGCATCCACCTGAAGAAGTTACAAAAAGAATAGCAAAATAAGCCTTAAAAACATTAACAGAAGGAACAAAAAAGCAGAATTGATGACACAGAAAACAAACCATGCCAATAGCATCGGAGGCAAAAATTCTTTGAAAAGACAAACTGGGAAAACCTCTAGCAAGTTTAAGAAAAAGAGATGACGTGAATAACCAATACTGGGAATGAAAAGAACTACAGAACTGGATTCTATAGACACTAAAGGTAAGAGAGAGTATTATAAACAACTTTATGCTAAGAAACTATAAAATATAGGTAAGGTAGACAAACCTGAATCACAAGGAAATGGAATATCTGAATAGTCTTGTAACTATTACTTAGTAATTTTATTATTTTTACTAATTTTAAGTAATTAAAATTACTTACTAATTTTTAAAATTGCCCCCCCCCCCCGCACACACACACAAATCCCAGTCCCAGACGGCCTCACCTGCAAGTTCTATCAAATACTCAAGGAGTAAATAACTCCAATACTATTTAAAACTTGCACTAGAGGGGTGCCTGGGTGGCTCAGTCAGTGAAGCATCAGACTCCTGATTTCGGCTCAGGACATGATCTCATGGCTGGGGAGATCAAACCCCGCATAGGACTCTGCACTGACAGTGCGAGTGTGCTTGCGATTCCCTCTTTCCCTCTCTCTCTCTCTGCTCCTACCGCACATGTGCTTGTGCATACTCTCTCAAACTTTTAAAAAAATTTTAATGTTTATTTATTTTTGAGAGAGAGAGAGAGAGAGAAACAGCATGTGAGTGAGTGGGGGAGGTCAGAGAGAGAGGGAGACAAAGAATCCAAAGCAGGCTCCAAGCTCTGAGCTGTCAGCACAGAGCCCAACATGGGGCTAGAACTCACGAACCACAAAATCATGACCTGAGCCAAAGTCGGACGCTTAACCGACTGAGTTACCCAAGCGCCCCAAACTTTTGTTTTTAAGTTTTATTTTATTTATTTTGAAATAAATAAATGAGAGCAGGTGTGTGAGAGCAGGAGAAGGGCAGAGAGAGTGGGAGAAAGAGAGTGACAGACAGAGAGGGAGGGAATCCCAACCAGGCTCCACACTGCCAGTGCAGAGCCCTAACCTCACCAACCATGAGATCATGCCCTGAGCCAAAATCAAGAATCTGATGCTTCACTGATTGAGCCATCAGGCACCTCCCAAAATAAATAAACTTAAAAAAAAAAAATCTTGCACCAGAGAGTAGGACAAAAAGCCTTACTCCCTAACTCATTTTAGGACAGCATAACTTGATACAGAAAGTTAGGACAATATAAGAAAGGAAAATTACAAGCCACTCTCATTTATTTATGAGCAAAGATACAAACAGCAAGTTTGGCCTATCTCAGGAACACAAGGTGGTTTTAACACTAAATATTTTAATCAGTGAAATGTTTCATATTAACAGATTAAAAGAAAAAAATCTTACGACCATTTAAAAAGATGCAGGACAAGTTCTCAACAAAATTCAACATTTACTTATGATTAAAAAGCAAACAAAACCTCTAAGAAAATCAAAACGAGAAGGATACTTCCATAATCTGTTAAAGGATACTTCTAAAAAGTCCTACACAAATAACATGAAATCGGTCTGAGATTAAGAACAAAGAATGTCTCAAGTTACCAGTTCTAGTGAATATTAGCTGGTGTAATAAAATAAAAAGATTAAAAGGTTTAGGAATTCGAAAAGAAAAAACAAAGCTGTTGTTTGCAAATGCTATGGTTATATATGCAGAAAGCTCGAAAGAACTTATACATAAATGATAAGAATCAATAAAAAAAGGTTGCTAGATATAATATCAGCACATAAAAAGTAATCACATTTCCATATACAAACAACATAAGCTAAACATCACATACAACTGAATAAAAATGTCAAGTACGCTGGACCTGAACAAAAACTATGTAAGAACTCTTTAAGGAAAATTATAAAACATTACAAGAAGACTTTAAAGAAGATGTAAATGAGGGGCACCCGGATGGCTCAGTCAATTAAGCATCTGCCATCGGATTTTTGCTCAGGTCATGATATGACAGTTGTAGGATTGTCAGGCTCTGTGCTTGNCTCATGCTCTCTCTAAAAAAAAAAAAAAAGAAAAAAGTTTAATCCTAATCAAAACCTATGGAACCTGAGAAGCTGATTCTAAAATTAATATGGAAATGTAAAGGTCCAAATATGTAAGGCATTCTTACATACACTCTATCAGGTATCAAGATTTATTTCAAAGTTATAGAAATTAAGGCAATATGGAAAAGATGCAAGAGCTCAAAACCAGACTCATGCACCTGTGGACACTTCTGTATAGCACAGGAGGCACTGCAGGGCACGCAGCAACAACAGACTTTTCAATACTAGGGACTGAGACTTTTATATATCTGTATGAAAATGAAATTAGGCACCTAATTCACAACATTAAAATTTATTCCACAGTAGATTAAAAAACTAAACACAACTGAAAGGAAAACTATAAAGGCTGTAATAAGATAATATGAAAATATCTTTGACTTTGTAGTAGGAAGGATTGTCTTAATCAAAACATAAAATGCCCTGTCCTTAAGGGAGTGGGGGGGAGAACTTGTAACTTCAATCATACTAAAATAACTTCTGCTCATTAAACTATAAAGGATGAAGGGATAAGCTAGAATGGAAGAAGACATTACAGTACAGACCAAAGGAATGATATCTAGAATATAATAAATCGCTACAAATTGTAAGAAAAAAATAGAAAAATGGCCACAAGACTTGAAGAGGCACATCATAAAAGGAAATCCAAGTGGCTGATACACACAGTAAGGTAAGATAGGCAATCTCATTAACAACAGTAAAATACCACAATATACCCATTAGATTGGCTAATACTAAAAAAGTCTGATGAGACCCAGTGTTGGTGATGATATGAAGCAGTAGAAACTTTCAAGTACTGCTGGTTGGAGTAAATCTAGTACAGCCTTCTTGGAAAACAATTTTGCAACAAAACTAAAACTGTATTCTCTGACCAAGCAGTTTCTTTAGACAAATATATCTCAGAGAAACCCATGCACTGTGCACCAGGATATCTACCTATACAGGAATGGTTATAGAATCATTATTTGTAATAGTCAACAGTAACAAGAATGAATTACAGCATACACTCAGAGGTACAATATACACAGAAATAAAAATGAAAGAACAACAGCCCCATGCAATCTATGAACGAATTCTATAAATGAGTCATCACTGTGTTAAATAAAAAGAGAGAGAGAAAAAGAGAGAGAAAATATATCCAGGTGTATTCTATTCATAAAGCTCATAATCAGGCAAAGCTGAATGAAATACGATGCTTAGGGATTAAACTATAAAGAAAAGCAGAGAAGAGCTGGCTCATAATAGGACCATGATTTCCTCTAGGGACGTGCAATCTACAGAGGTGTGTCTCAGGGTCCTGGATGGTTATTATGTTTTGTAATTATTCATTAAACTAAAGATTTGTATTTTAGACACTTTTCTGTCCTATTTCATAATTAAAATGTTTTAAGGATAAAATGCTATCTTATTTTTACAACCATGTAAAAAAATAAAGCAAACAAAAACTCTGAAATGTAGTAATCTAATGACCATAGAAAAATATAAAAAAAAAAATCTTAGACATCTCTGAATATTCTCAAACAAGCCTACTTTCATGGGTGACCTCCATCCAGTACATCTCCTACCATAAGGTCTTTGAGACTGAGTAGAGCTCACTGCAATCAAGACAAAAAGTTAAAACCAGTTGTTAAAAATAACATGACATTGCCATTCAAATATTCAATCCATGTAATTTAATTTAATCAAGTAAGTGCAATTTACTTTTGAGTAGAACTGAAACTTGCTTTATTTTTTTTGTCCAATTTAGATTTATTTCATTGATTTCTATAGAAAGCAAAAGGTGAATATGTTAACTGTTTAAAACGCCTTTTTTTTTTTTTGAGAGAGAGAGAGTGAGAGTGTGATTAGGGGAGAGGGAGAGAGGGATGGAGACACAATCTTAAGCAGGCTCCAGGCTTAGCACAGAACCCGGCACAGGGCTCAATTCCACGGCACTGGGATCATGACCCAAGCCAAAATCAAGAGTTGGACCCTCAAGCGACTGAGCTACCCAGGTGCCCCTAAAAAGCTTTTTTTAAAACTAATACACTATAAATTTCCACTTCAATAAAATAAACTCTATGTAAAATTTCTTACACATTTAGGTATCATGTCCTGGGCCTATGGTTTCTTATATCCAAAAATTGGTTTCTAAAACCCAACGAAAAACTTAAAAATCATTGGATAGAGGATCCAAATTTCAAATTTCAAAACTCACATATGAAACTACAGCAATCAAGACTGTGTAGTACTAGCTTAAGGACACACATACAAATCAATGCAATAGACTTGAGAACCCAAAAATAAGCCCTCACTTTTAGGATCACTAATTTTCGATGACAATGACAAAACCATTCAATGGGGAAAGAATAGTCTTTTCAACAAATGCTCCCGAAATGAACAAATATGCAAAAGAATGCACTGAGACCTCACCATATACATATACAAAAATTAACTCCAATGGATCATATACCTAAATGTAAAAATTAAAACTATAACACTCTTCAAATAAAGCAGAGGAGTAAATCTTCATGCCTTGAATCCAACCCCAAATGCACAAGGAACAAAGGAAAAAAATTGATAAATTGAACATCACATTATAGCCTAAAGGTTTCCATTTTCTCAGCTTGGTCTGGTGTAAGATAATCAGCTGAGTGTGGAAACGGTGAGGAAAGAAAGGTGTGAGGCGTGAGCAACTAGGGAAGGAGCGAGGGAAGAAAGTATAAAATCACTGATCTGAAGAACCAAAGACCAGGAAGCACAGTAACACTGCCTGGCAGTGTTGAGAGTCCACCTGAGGTCTGTGATTATCAATCCCAAGTAAAACCATCTCTGCCCCGTTGTGGGATGTTTCTTCAGCAGTTCAACACTGGCCCAAAGGAGGAGAGTGGGTCTGTCCACAGCTGGGGCTTTGTGGACAAAGCCCAGAATGAGAGGTGAGGTTATTTACAAGGAAGTTAATAAAATGGTGGGCGCTGCAGTCTGAGCTGGACAAGAGGGACATGAAGAGGAAGAAGGCTGTGAAAGTGAAAAAACCGTAAGATGGTTTGAGGCATCTCAATGTAGTCCTGTCACTGATTCAGCAGAGGCCTTGGGCAAGCGATGCATGAGGGGCAGAGACTGTGCTCAAGTAGCAGGATGTTTAGAACTTGAAATATCCAAGACAGAAGATTCTCTAACAGCGCTCAGGGCGGTAATGGCACTCTAAGATAGAGCAAAGAAAAGATGGCGAGAAACATCTCTGGATGAGAGCTATCTCTGGATTCAGTCAGAGTTCCAAACCAAACCTCGCCTCGAAAGCGAGGTTCATTAAGTGTCAGTGTAGAGGCTGTACTGTAAGCAGAACAGAAATTCAAACCCACAGAAGCCAACTTGACACTTCCAGAAACTCAGATTTGTCTTGTCATACCTGGACTAGGGCCACATTCCTCACTCTTAAATAGTGATGGTTACACCAAATTAAGTAAGAAAATAATGTCAGATGTGTCCTGGAAAATCTAAACCAACATTATCACACACACACATATACACCATGTGTACATGTCATATATGTATATGTCACATATGAGGTATATGTCATATATGAGTGTCATATATATATATACATATGTAACAACTGTCATATAAGAGTGACTCCCACAAGGCTTAGGGAAGAAGGAGAAAACAGGGACATCTGAATTGAGGACACTTTTGAAAAACTTAGCTAATAATCCTCAAAGATCCCTGGTTCCTCTCTCCAGCTTCTACTCTTCACTCTCCTCCCCAATATAATCTCTTAGACTAAAATGTCAGTGATGTTTTCATGTTTTGACAATTCTCATCAACTAGCAAAACATTTTCACCAACATTCGTTTTAAAATTTCAGAACTTGGGGCACCTGGGTGGCTCAGTCAGTTAAGCATCTGACTTCAGCTCAGGTCATGGTCTTGCAGTTCCTGAGTTTGAGCCCTACATCGGGCTCGGTGCTGACAGCTCAGAGCCTGGAGCCTGCTTCCGATTATACATCTCCCTCTCTCTGTGCCCCTCCCCCATTCACACTCTGTCTCTCTCAAAAATAAACACTTAAAAATTTTTTTACTTTCATAACTTAATAGTAAATTTGGTACATTTACTATTTTTTTGCTAAAACAGTAAATTGATAAATTATTTAAAACTCTTTAATCATACAAAATATTATTTATTTTTAAATGTTTTATTTATTTCTGAGAGAAGAGAGACAGTGTGAACAGGGAAGGGTCAGAGAGAGAGGGAGACAAAGAATCTGAAACAGGCTCCAGTCTCTGAGCTGGCTGTTCGCACAGAGCCCAACGCAGGGCTCAAACCCACGAACCGTGAGATCATGACCTGAGCCAAAGTTGGACGCTTACCCAACTGAGCCACCCAGGCACCCCTATAAAATATTATTTAAAAACATCAAATTAAACACAAAAATTAAATGTTCCTGGGGCATCTGTTTGAAAAAAAACCAAGATTATTTGAGATCTATGAAGGGCAGTAAAAGGAACTACACATACATTTCAGTCTCTTTCCCAGAGGAGAGGTAACTTTTCCCACTCCTTATCTTACCTTAAAAGAATTCTAGAATCACTATAGCTTTACCAGGTGGGTTAAAAGCAAACACATTAGGACACACAAAATGCAGAATTCTGAAAGCAAATTTTCTAAGAATCACTGTCAACCCTTTAGTCTCTCTCCATTCATTTCTCTTATAAAACTTTCCTTCATATACAAATCACCCTTTTTCCTAACAGCAAAATGTTCAATGTTTATTAGACTAGTGTGTGTACGTGTGTGTGTGTGTGTGTGTGTGTGTGTGTGTGTGTTGGGGGTGGTTTTCCATAGGGGTGACAATCTGACCTTTGTTGAATAGCTTCCATCTATAGAAGAACAGCACTATTGCCATCTGGTGAGTGGGACAGTGACAACTTTAGCACTTTCTATTGTCTTAATCTTCTGAAATTGTTGCTTAGCTGGCAGTTTTTTTTTTTTTTTTGGACCCTTGACAAGAACAGAATTGAATTAATGACTAACCAGAATTCCGTAGGATCTGCCAAGCATTCTCTTTTTTCCTCCTGGATAAGGCTCCCATTTATATTCTCTACTCTTGTGGTTGGAAGGGTGGGTGGCCAAATTTTTTAAGATCTTACTGTCCCATGGACTTCATTAGATATTCCTCTTGCTTCAAATTCTCTCTCCGGGAGATTCTTCACCAAGCAAGCCACACTACCTAGTCTTCAAAGCCCAACTCAAATTCCAACTCCTTGGTGAAACTTCACTGGATCACCCCACAGAAAGTCCTTCAACATTTTATTGCTACACATTTTCACACATTGATATTGAGCTATTTTATATACTCTATTTCCTGAATTGACTCAGAACTTCTCCTGGTACCAAGTACAGTGTCCCAGCACCACCATGATCCCAGCAAATTTCTATTGATTATTAACTATGCAGAATACCTTTTTGAAAACTAATACACTGGGGCACCTGAGTGGTTCAGTCAGGTAAGCATCTGACTTCGGCTCAGGTCATGATCTTGCGGTTCGTGAGTTGGAGCCTCGGGTCGGGCTCTGTGCTGACAGTTAACTCAGAGCCTGGAGCCTGTTTCGGATTCTCTCTCTCTGACCCTCCCCTGCTCATGCTGTCTCTCTCTCTCAAAAATAAACAAAACACTAAAATTTTTTTTTAAAAGAAAACTAATGCATTATATTAAAGTCATTAGCAACTTTTAAAAAAAAAAAGTTTATTCAGCTTGGGGTGCCTGCCTGGGTGGCTTGGTCGGTTAAGTGCCCGATTCTTAATCTCAGCTTCAGGTCTTGATCTCAGGGTCCTGAGTTCAAGCATCGCATTGGGCCCCATGCTGGGCACGGAAGCTACTTAAGAAAAAAAAAAGGTCCATCCACCTTAAATTTTTTTAAGAATTTAGTACAAGAACTAAAGGTATCAAACAGTTGGTAAAAATGGAAAGATCTTTCAACATAGGAATTAGTAGATTTTTCAGCCTTCCTTGGATGATAGAAGGCTAGTCATGGAATTCATTCATTTCAAATTTTCCTTCCTTACAAAAGTTTTTACCTGTGTCTCAAAACTCCACCTTCTTACCCAAAGCACCATACTCCTCAACTGCAACCTCCAAAGCACCACATTATCATCAAAGAGGCTGGGAAGTAGCCTTTGAAGTGAATGACCTCCAGGAACATAGAAGATAGTTTATAACCTGCTCTTCATATTTCCTTTTAGGTCCTAACTCTGAGGTCAGTTGGGCTCATGGGACAGCGATAAGCCAGGCAAGACCTACCCAGCCTCAGTCCTTGCCACAGATAAACAAGCACGGGCTAGCTTCAGTGAGATGCACGGATTCTGGAATTAGAAAGGCTCGGTTTCATTTTAGCTCCAGGAGTTTTGACTCTGAGCAAGTTTCATCTCTCTGAGCAAGAGTTCCCCTAGGATCAAATAGAACAATGTGTGTAAATACGTAAGGCATGGGGCTTGGCAAATAGTAAGCAATGGCACTGTAAATATTACAAGTATTAAATGGTAGCCATTAATATTATTACATTTCTATCAGAGACCAGTCATAGTTAGTATAGCTCTGGGTTTATTTATGAGGTTTGAGCCTAAGCAGGAAACTTGTCTTAATATTTTTTCTTCATGATATCTCTTCAGAGCACTTAGATACTCAAATGGCCATTCTTTAAAGGGTGGAGGGAGATAATTTGTTTTCAATTTTTGATTAACTTTGATGGTTGCATTGTCTGGAGTCGGTCTGTCTGCCTATGTTGGAATCCCCACAACTCCACTTAGTTGTGCGACTTTCAGCAATCGGCTCTGCCTGTTTTTGTTTTATTTGTAAAGATGGAGATAATGAAATTTGTCTTCCTCAAAGAGTTCATAATAAAATTAATACACATAAAATGCTTAGAATGAAACCATAGAACAATAGTTTATTGTTCCAAAACTTTATTTTGCTAACTAATATTGGCTTAATAGGCTGACATTCTTACTAAAAGTATAAGGATGCCAATAGGCTTTTTTTTTTTTTTTTTTTGAGAGAAAGAAAGAGAGCGAGTGAGCAGGGGAGGTACAGAGGGAGCAGAGAGAATCTTACACAGACTCCATACTCAGCATGGAGCCCAACCGGGGACTCAGTCCCACAACTCTAGGATCATGACCTGAGCTGAAATCGAGTCTAATGCTCAACCGACTGAGCCACCCAGGTGCCCCAGGCATTTTCATTTTTAAATTACGTTTTGTGCAGTGTGATAACCCTGAGATACTTTATTACCAGACATCCGCTAAAGTAAAAATTTATAATCTCCACATATGAAAATCAAAATGATAAGTTATGATTAAATCTGCAATTCAGAAAAAAGCCCAACTTCTATTATTTTCTTGCTGACATGTAAAACTATTTTCATAAAATTAAGTGCTTTTCTTTATAAGTCAAGTACGGCATATTTCAACTTCTGGGAAGATTTTATTTTTGACATATTAAAGCTATTTATTGGCATATTATGTGCTTAACTATATTTAACGAGGGTTTTGAATGAAGTGCATACTCTGAACAAAATTCCTTCAGTTCATAATAGTCTCAGAAAATTAGACACTTTTTCTACCTCAAACAGCTGGCTTATGCTTCCAACTCTCCCAGGGCTTCCCGACTTATTTCCAACCAGCTGATTCGGAACATCTATGTTACTAAAGGACTGAACAAAGAACATGAGAGAAAAATAAGGGGAGGTTGAAGAACCAACAGGTGTGCTCACTGGCACAAAATGCATCCCTTACAATCTGAACATTCTCTTAACAAGCTTCTAAGAAAATTTGTTTCAAGGTAAATTTGTAAAATGTATACATCAAACACATTTTAAATGCTGACACACTGTACTGTTTGCTTCTTGAGTGCCAAAAACATGTTCCTTCTGCCTGTCACTGCCTGACATCTAAGTCCCGAGTAGGCAATGTAAATGGTAAATGGATCTTTACAAATAAGCACAAATACACTGTTCTCTCACGAAGGTAATAATTTCTATTAAAATGATCTAAAGAAAGAAAAGGTGTTTAAATTTTTGAAATACCCAATGAGCTAAACATATTTGCCTTTCACCATCCTGTCATAATTCCACTAGCCATTCAACCTCTTAGGCTAATAGTCTTACTTCTCTTCGGCGATCTGCTTTCCGCCTGCCTGGCTCTGCATGGGGTATGTCTGCAGAGACTAAGGGAAGCTGTAATGCAAACAATGCCCAGTGGATCCGCTATTTCATGGAGCTACATACACTATTCGGTACTTCTATTTGTAACCAGTAAAACAGTAAATAAATGCCATCCCAAAGTGAATATGATGTGAACATTTAAGAACTCTGTAAATTATTTTGGGGGAGAAAAAACCCTGCTGTGTCCGTAAAGGACAAGCATTAGTAATTTCATAAGGTTTGCTTGGCAATTTTCTAAAGTTAACAGCGGAAGGAATTTAGAAGTAGGTTATCAGTATACATATCAGTATGTACACTACTGCCTTAATGTAATTTTGACTGACAAATTTTACCTAGTAACTATAACAAGTAAACGTAATGTAAAAATCTGTTCTAAAGCAACCTAAATCTAGTAGTGCACAAAATGTTTGCTGAGTCTCTGGTTCCTTGCTGTGGAATGCAAGACTTAAAAGTATTAGCATTTCAAGAAAACTTTTCCTAACCTCCTTTAACATTCAGACTATTTGTGGCTCCCAAACCTGGTACAATAGAATCCCCTGTAGAGCTTTTATGAGCTGCTAGGAGGTAGCCTTTCAAAAGAATGAGGCAGCTCTGTAGAAGAAACAGAGGAAGATCTTTAAGATATGCTGGAAAGCAACAAAAGCCAGGTGCAGAACGGTTTGTATAACATGCCCCAACCCTGCCAACCACCCCCACATGCATGTTTGCAAATGCATGCAGAGTATAAGTTTGTAACAATATGCAAAAAGTTGGTGCAAGTGACTGCCTCTGGGAAAGAAACCAGAATGGATGCAGAATGGAAAGGGAGAATTGCTTTTTACCATACCACTTTCTTTATCTTTTGTGTTGTGCATTGTTTTTAAATTTTTTTAACGTTTTTATTCATTTTTGAGAGACAGAGAGAGATAGAGAGGGAGACACAGAATCTGAAGCCTAACCCTAACTCTAAGCTGTCGGCACATTGTCCGACGCGGGGCTGGAACTGTGAGATCATGACCTGAGTCGGTGTTTCCCCCACTGAGCGATCCAGGACCCAGGCGCCTGGTGCATTGCTTCTTTCTAAAGAGAAAAACATATTCTTGAGCCCCACCCTAGGTCTACAGGGAGAAGTGATTGGGTGGGGCCCAATAACACGTTCCCCAGGCGGTTCGCAGCCAGCTCTGAGCCATCCTCAGCAATGGTTTTTGATGAGTTGCGGATGTGAAGTCCTGGCAGGGAGGCTAGCACAATACCTTATTCACAGTTGCTTGTCAATGCGACAGAAAGATGGAGAGGTAGGTATGGTAGAGCACATTAAGGACAGGATTTACTCCCTTATTTATAAAAGAGAAGGCCACATGACAGAAAGATTGCTTTTGACCCCTTCCTTCCCTCCTGCTTTGCATGTTCTTAAGAAGTCTAAAGCTTCCCCAGCTATCTTGCAACCATGTGGTGACAAGCCTGAAGACATATGTCAACATACTGAGAAGGTGAAATAACAGTTTTCCTTTACATGGTAACTGAAATCTGTGCGTTATCAGCACCTTGCTAAGTGAGGACTGCATATATAACATTCTCCAAAAGAGCATCTCTTAACTGTCCCACAGGAGTTAAGGTTACTCACAGAACAATTCCATAGTCAAGTAAGACTGCACAAGGGGCAAGATACATCATATCACCACCCAGACACCTGCGTGTCCTCTGGGCAAAACTACCTGCGGGCCTCACTCACTACCTTCACTCACCAGGCAGGGATTCTGAATTCAAAGCTACTACCCAGCGTCACAAGCACTCGGACTTTAAAAACTCTAACCTTTCCTGCCAGACCTATTGAAAATGGTAACTGCCAAATCCCATCTGCGTGGCTTGACTCCATGCCTGGACAGGCTCGCCCTGTCGCCAATGTGTCACAACGACAGAGTAGGCAGTTTAGGAAGACCTGTTGTCTATTCCCGCTTGAAATCTTATGTTTCTCTCCCGTTAAGAAAACACAGAAAAAGAGAAGCAGGAAAATATACCAAGGAAGGAGATGAAACACTACCAAAAAGCACCACTTGTCTGAGGCGATTCAGTGCGCGAGCGGTCCAACACAGGCCAGCAGCCCACACAGCACAGCAAACCAAGGTCCATGATGCTCAGTCATCAAAATAAAAGAGTACAGTGTTCTCTAGGAGAGCATAACATATCTACCAAATCCTTCTAAAAATAACTGACATATGAGGAATTTTCTCTCCAGAGCAACTTTTCTAAGGACACTCAACTACATCTCACAAGAAGAATCTTCAGTTCGTTATAAGAAAGTTTTATCCCAGTAGACCATATCAATTCCTCAAAGATAGCAAAATGGTTGCTAGTTTTATATGGTAATTAATTTGTGAAATGTTAACACTGCAATTGTACCCATGCTAAAGGTTATTTACCACTACAGAATATTTCTAGCATTTTGAAAAAGAAAGGATTCGAAAAGGATAAAGAAAGGGAGAAATAAATTAAACAGCAGCAACCAGCTTCTAAGTAAAATCTTATCACACAAGACATCTTTTCAAAGTAGCAGGACGAGAAAACTATTCAGTGAGGTAAGTGGCTTTCGTGTTCTACTTTGCAGGTAACACTCCCAGTGCATCTGCACATAGATAGAAGTAAATAAAGAACACTTCTCATACAGGCATTAATACACAAATATGACCATCATGTAAAAAATCTGTTATTTACTATTAGTTTTTTTATAAATTCCTTTCAATGTTTATTTATTTTTGAGACAGAGAGACACAGAGTATGAGCAGGGGAGGGGCAGAAAGAGAGGGAGACACAGAATCCGAAGCAAGCTCCAGGCTCTGAGCTGTCAGCACAGAGCCTGATGCGGGGCACCAACTCACAAATTGTGAGATCATGACTTGAGCCGAGGTCGGATGCTTACGCGACTGAGCCACCCAGGTGCCCCTGTTATTCACTACTTAATAAAGGGAATCCAAACTTTTTTTTTTTAATTTTTTAATGTTTATTTATCCTTGAGAGAGTGAGAGAGACAGAGAATGAGCAGGGAAGGAGCAGAGCGAGAGAGGGACACAGAATCTGAGACAGGCTCCAGGCTGTCAGCACAGAGCCCGACACGGGGCTCGAACCCAGGAACCGTGAGATCATGACCTGAGCCGAAGTCGGACGCTCAACCGACTGAGCCACCTAGGTGCCCCAAGGGAATCCAAATTCTACTTTCAAACTCAGTATCTGTCATTTATGACCTTTCTTCCCATCAATAATTTTCTACAGCTTTGGGTGGGAGTCTCCCTGATACACAAACCTGAGTACAGATGTTCACATGGCACGTGATCCCTGGAGGCACTAGCAGAGGAGTGTAAAAGTGAGCCGGGAAGAAGCCGCAGTGCAAACCCTAATGAGCATTTACCCCTTTCAGGACATCTGGAAGACTGGGTAGTAGGGGCGGGGTCAAGAGAAAGCAAAGTTATTTATCCATTCTCCCAACAGACAATGGTTGATGGCTATCCTCAGGGCATTAACTTCCCAGCATTTCCAGCCTGCTTCAAATGCAAGGTGCTGAGTTCCTACAGCTGGAGAAAGTCCTCAGGCCAAGTCTCAAGTGTCTGGGCAAGAAGTCTTCAAGAGATAAAGACAGAGGCACCTGGGTAGCTCAGTCAGGTAAGCATCTGACTCTTGATTTCAGCCAGGTCATGACCCCTCACAGTTAGGGACTTTGAATCCTGTGTTGGGCTCCGCCAGTGTGGAGCCTGCTTGGGATTCGCTCTCTCTGCCCCTCCCCAGCGCTGGCGCTCTCTCGCTCGCTCTCTCTGTGTCTCAAAATAAACTTAAAAAAGAGAGATAAAGACAGAGGTAGAAATAGACTGAAACACAGAGAGCCAGGCGAAACTAGGGTAGTGCTCCTACAGAGCCCACTACGTATGCAAATTTCCAGTCTAGCCAAACTCGTATGTGCACCCACTTGTTTGTTCTTGGTACACGTATGCTCATCTCAATACTCATTGTGTTCTTCACCCTTCTCCATACTACCCCTCCATTGTCTGGGGGACAAACACTTAACAAGTATATACATAAAATACATATGATAAAGTTATCATAGGTAAATAAGGTATAAATTAAAATACTAATGTGTAATATTAATAAGTAATATTAATTATGTAAGAAATAATATGCAATTTACTAATATGTGATATTAATTAATATAAATAAGTAATATTTCTGAACAAAAATTAAAGAAAACTTGTCCAACTTGATGAAGAAATCCACAGTTGATTTGTGTAGGAACCATCACTGGACCACGGCAGTTCTCAGAGGAGAAAATAATCATTCCTGGCCGCATATTATATATCAGTTCCAGAGACATACATAAAATTGATGAATTTTCAAAACAAATTTTGTTTCCCCACTCAGAACAGTCTCCGCTCTGGGCTCAGCTACCAGGCCTCTCTTATGAGACTGGACCATTGTGTAGAAGAACGAAACATGGAGCAGATGGAAAGAGGGGAGTCTTTTGGACAAAAGGGATTGAAATATCTTAGGTATCCTAAGAGAAGTTCCACAGAAAAAGGTACCACTTCAGGAACTATTTTTATTTTTTTCAATGTTTATTTATTTTTGAGAGAGAGAGAGAGAGAGAACGTAGCAGGGGAGGGGCAGAGAGAGAGGGAGACACAGACTCTAAAGCAGGGTCCAGGCTCAGAGCTGTCAGCACAGAGCCTGACGCGGGGCTCGAAACCACAAACCATGAGATCACGACCTGAGCCACAAGTTGGATGTTTAACTGACTGAGCCACCCAGGCGCCCCACCCCAGGAACTATTTTTAAATAAAGACGAGATCATGGTGATGACTAGGGAATTTCCAGACTTCTGTTGAAGAGGAAAGTGCTACACTAAAGTACATTTATGTATGGGTGGGGGTGAGTGGGGGTGTGGGTGTGACGGGGATGAAAAGGGACCATACAGAAGGGTTTATTGGGGAGGAGGTCTGAGAGTGAAAAAAGAAAACAGGAAGTTGGGATTAGGTAGCCGAGATTAGGCCACAAAGAGACCCCTAGAGGTCAATGTACCCCATGGGAGGTGAGAGCAGGAAAAAGAAATCGGAGCAGCTGGAGGTGCAGGCCCTTAACTGGGTTATTAGTTTAGCAACCATAACACTGTACGTGGGGAAAAGACACACATGACACCATCTTCTTTCCTTCATCAAGGGATAAAGGTCATACTGTAAAAGGAACCCAAAATGCCTTCTATGACTCAGCCATTCACTCATTCAAAGCACTATCAGGATAGCACCTGAAAAGCTACCTTGAAAAAGATATCTTGAAAAGCACCTGAAATATAACAATGATAAAATTTTTTAAAATCAGATGTCTACACTCTTGAAGCTTACATTTTATGTGGGGGAGACAGAAAAACAAGCAGCCATACAGTCTGTGTCTGATGGCAACAAGTGCGGGTGGAGGAAAAAGTGTGCCAGAGGGTAAGGGATTTCCTATTTTATACTACAGCAGTTAGGGAAGGCCTCGCTGAAAAGACGACAAGGAGAAAACACCTAGAGGAAGCGTGGAACAGGCCGTGGGGTTTGTGAGGAAAGAATGCTCTGAGCTGAAGTAACAGCAAATGCAAGGGCCCTGAGGCAAGTCTGGCCTGTAAGAAAGAGGGAGCAGGCTGGTGCAGCGGAAGCACAGTGGGCCCGGAGCTGCTGCGGAGGAGACGCTGGTCTTAGCAGCCACAGACAGCTTTTACTCTGGCGGAGATGGGACTCTCTGGAGGCTTTCAAGCGGCAGAGTCACAAGACCTGACTTAAAAGTGTCACTCTGGTTCTGCGCTAGAAGGAAGGGGACCAGTTAGAAAGCTACTGCAATAACCTGAGTTTATGGAAGGGGAGTGATGTGAAGGGATGAGGTCATGAAGGTAAGGCCACCAGCATTCTGCTGAAGAATTTAATGCAGATTCGAAGAGACGAAATAAGGATGACTCCAAAGATTCTGGCCTGACCCCCCAGGAGCTGCCACTGACAGAAAGGGGAGACTGCAGGAAGGGGAGAGGGCTGACGGGGAAGGGAGCTCCGGGTTCGACTGTGGACACACTAGAGGGTGGGATGGCTACGACTCAGACTCAGTCGAGTAGAGACATAAAGTTGGCAATTACATACTCAAGACTAGAGCTCAGGGGAGAGGTCTCTGAAGGAGAGAAAAACTTAGGAATCATCCACATATAGATGAAAGCTGAAGTCATAGGATGAGACACATGCTAGAAAAAGAGAGCTACTGAGGACTAAGCCCTGGGGTCCTCCAGTGTTAAAAGACGAGGGAGATAAGGGACTGCAATGAGGGCGCAGGAGGAGGAGAAGCGGCGCTGGAGAAAACCCAGCACAGGGCCTCCCCGGAAGCCGAGTAAGGGGAAGCTCACCAGGAACTGAGGAGACCCGCTGGCACAGGGTAGTAAAGACGGAAGTCCAACTGGATTCAGAGAGAGTGGGACCTTAATTAGCAAAGAAGAGATAGAAAAAAAAAAAAAAGAACAAAACTGGAAATCGTAAACATGGACACTTCTTTCGATGAGTTTGCTATAAACAGAGTTAAGAAATGGGGGCTGCAGATGAAGGGGGAGGGTCAGGTTAAGGATGTTTTCTTCTTTTTTTTTTTAAATGAAAGTTATATACTACTTGCTAATGAGAAAAAATGATATGGGGGAAGGGGTGCAATTATTGAAGTCATGTCCTTGAACAGACGACAAGGGATGGGATCTAATATACCTAAAGATAATTCCCAATAACTTGGCAGTTTCCTTTTCTTTCTGGAAAGTTACATTTCCAGAAATTTCCTAAATCTGAAAGTAGATCTCTCCATGCTACAGCAAACTTTGGCAACTGTGGCTCACATACAAATGGCTGGATACAAGATGTGCAGCAATGACACTTCAAAAACAATGACTAGAATAAAAAGCACTAAAGAGGAAAAAATGTCATTTATTTCAAGAATACACATTATTCTGGCAAAACAGATACGCTACGTGTCCTCATTTAAGGGTCCCTTCTTTCCAGTGGGTATGTAGACACTTTCGAGTGACTTTTTACTGACCCAGCTCAAGGTCTACTAAAGTGTACAGTTATGCATACCTGCGTCAAGCAGGCTTACGGCCTCCTAGGAAGACAGGACATCTGAGAAGCTGATCCTCAAGTCACTCCATCTTGCTCTCAATACTAAGGAATATGCTGCGGTTCAGAACACTTACTCTTATTTGCTGCGCAGGCAAGGCCACCACTAAAACAGGAAGGAATCCAGGGAACCCCAGCACCGTCACCGCCGTAAGAAAAGCTGGAGGACCTGATGGGGCCCAGTTCCCAGATGGCATTATCCTGGCAACAGGACACATTCACGGGAACTGAGGGCCAGGACGGCTTGTCCTGCCCCTGGGCCTCCTGTTGTAGGAAGCCATTCTCATTTGGTTAAGTTCTTCTATCCTTTACTGTCTCTTAAAGAAATGTGTATTCTTGGAGCACCTGGGTGGCTTGTCAGTTAAATGTCCGACTTCGGCTCAGGCCACAATCTCCGAGTCCATGGATGTGAGCCCCGTGTCAGGCTCTGTGCTGACAGCTTGGAGCCCGGAGCCGCTTTGGATTCTGTGTCTCCCTCTCTCTCTGCCCCTGTCCCACTCGTGCTCTATCTCTCACACAAATAAACATTTTTTTTTAAATTAGGAAATGTGTATTCTTTCCCTGTGTCTGTAATTATCCTTTCCTCAATCAGCACCGCCCTTCTGCCAATCTTACACATACACATTTTCTGTGATAAAGACTCTTTATCTCAATACATATACCTTTTCTCACAAATATTCAAATATGTAGTGAGTACTGCAAACATGTGATTTAACAGATACCTTTGCTCAGGACGAAATTAAATTTAAAAACCCAAAATCCATTTACAGCTGTTCTAAAGAAAACTGTTAAATGAATACTGTGTTACACAGATACAGGAGAAACCGTGACAGTGACCAAGGAAAACTCACGGAGGAGGTGGCGAGGAAGACACAGAAAGGGAAGAAAAGTCACCCGTATCCTAACATCACTCGATCTTAAAGTCCTAAGAAGCTCGAGCCACCTTCTTCCTCTGTTCTATCCAGAGAAACAAAAGAACTTCTCAGAGCCTGGAGCTGGTGAAAGGACCATGAGGCAGGCCTGGGGCCAGGGCTGAGGCTGAAAACAAGCCCTCCGCAACTGGGCAACTGGCAGGAAGGAAGAGGAGAAGCTGCTCGGGTCGGTAACACCCCTGAAGAGTAGAGCAGCCCCAACAAGGTGATCCTGAGAGAAAGATGTGTGTGAGAGACTGGACGAACAATTCAAACAAGGGGTTCAAGGAATGAGGATACCAAAAAGAATGTCCTATCAGGGGATCCCACCTCGCCCACCACAGGCTGGATGCCCACAAAGGGAAAGCAAGAACAAGAAAATTCAGGAGCGGACGCCAACACTGGCTACTCGGCATTTGGATGGTTGGAAAAGCAGGTTTGGGGGAAGAATTCCCTGAATCAAACAGAAGGGACTCTGCTTCCCTGGTAACCATGCGATCTGATCCTTTGATATACAGAAAATAAGGACAGGCTAGCAAAAAAAGAAAGTGACTCAAAGAACCAGGCACACAAAAAATTAGCCTTAAAAAAGTACTGAAATAGGGAAGACTCTAAGAGAGAAATATGACTCAGATCTGTGACAAGTTAAATTAAGTAAAAAGACTCAAATCCTCTAATCTGCAGATAAAACTATTTATGCCCCACGACTGCTTCAGAAAGCAATGAAGTGAAAAGGACTGACCACATGTCTACAGTACAGCGTGTGTGATGTGACAGGTGAGGCACTGTGGGAGCTCACAAAGAAGAGGAAACCATGGACCCACAACGCAGTCTCTGGGGGAGAAGGCTCCAATGTAGCCTCCCCAGAAGGCCACAGAAAGTTTCTGACGTCACTGATGGGAACTGGCCAGAAAGCTTCTGCCTCCAGGGTGCTTTGCATCCAATACTCTGCTACTTACTAAATTAGGATGCTATCCAAACTCACTCGTTCTGATTTTTGTTCATGTGGAGGTGTTTGTTTGTTTGTTTGTTTTTAAACGATCTATGGAGTTTCTGAGCACTGAGTATATCTCCAGGACCTCCAAGCAGATCCCGGGACCATTTAATTTTCTTGTTTATATTTATTAATACTAAAGTATTCATAAAATACTATATAAATCAAATGGACCACAGTGGACATTATCCAAATTTCTTTGTCAAAGAGTGACTGCTAATCTGACAACAGCTTTTGCACATAAAAGAACACCAAATGAGGGCACCTGGGTGGCTCAGCTGGTTAAGTCTTTGACTCTTGATTTCATCTCAGGTCACAGTGTCACAGTTCATGGGATGAAGCCCCGTGATGGGTTAAGCACTGACAGCGTGGAGACCACTTAGGATCCTCTCTGTCTCCCCCATCCCTGCTTGTGCTCTGTTTCTTTCTCTTTCTCAAACATGAAAAAAATTTTTTTAAAAAACAACACACCAAATTATCTATAATGGTATAGGTTCTCCCAGCTTGAACAAGGTCATAATTTCCCACACATGATGTCAGGCTGTTATGATTGCTAACTGATAAATGGAGTCAATATTAGATGTTTGAAATACCTGTGTTCTGAGCTCAGGGAAAACTATACTTCTAAATTACAAACAAAGAGAAGTTCTGCACTTCTTCACAATATATTTTGAAAATGTTTTTTTATTCCCCCTCCCCATAATATAATACAAATTGGATATGTCGTATATTCTCTAATATTGATCTTGATGTATTAGAATTAGCTGATGAATGCAACTTACTGCCTTGGTAAATTAGTATCTTAAATTTGCATAGTTAGTAGGGTTTTAAGCTCACCAAACTTATATTTCAGTATCAATGTTCCTTCTGCTTCCTGGTTCTGCTCAACATTCCCCTAAGAACATAATTTTAAAACATGACTAACAGGGACGCCTGGCTGGCTCAGGTAGTTAAGTATCTGACTTCAGCTCAGGTCATGGTGCCGGCATATTGTGGGTTCAAGCCCCACATCAGGCTCTCTGCTGCCAGTGCAGAGTCTGCTTTGAATCCTCTGTGCCCCTCTTTCTCTGCCCTTCCCCAGTTCATTCTCTCTCTCTCAAAATAAATAAATAAACTTTAAGTTTTTTTAAATAAATAAAATATGACTACAGATTTTAAAAATTTCAAAATGCGTAACACTAGGAACATACCTTAAGGATACCCAAATGCTTTTCAAGAATAAAGATAAACAGGGGCGCCTGGGTAGCTCAGTCGGTTAAGTGTCCGACTTCAGCTCAGGTCATGATCTCACGGTTCGTGGGTTTGAGCCCCGCGTCGGGCTCTGATCTGACAGCTAGCTCAGAGACTGGAGCCTGCTTCGGATTCTGTATCTCCCCCTCTCTCTGACCCTCCCCTGCTCATGCTGCCTCTCTCTCAGAAATAAATAAAAAACATTTTTAAAAAATTTTTAATAAAAAAGAATAAAGATAAACATACAAAAGTAACATACACTACAACACTGTTAAGTACTAAGAAAAAAGAAAGAAGAGAAAGGGAGAAACAGATGAAGAATCCATCATTAGAGAACCAGGTTAATCATGGTAAATCCAAAGAATGGAATTCTATGCAGTCATTTCAAAAGAATGAGGTATCTGTTATGCTGCTACAAAAAGCTCTCCTCAACATCCAGCGTATTTTAATAAATGAAAAAGAGCACCACCTGGGTGGCTCAGTAGATTAACCATCTGAATTTGGCTCAGGTCATGATCTTACAGTTCGGGAGTTCAAGCCCCACGTCAGGCTCTGTACTGACAGCTCTGAGCCTGGAGCCTGCTTCCGATTCTGTGTCTCCCTCTTCCTCTGCCCCTCCCCCCTCCCCCCCGCATGCGTGTCTGTGCTCTCTCTCTCTCAAAAAATGTAAAAAAACAATTTTTAAAGGAAAAAAAGAAAATGAGCACCGTAGAGAATCATCTACACTGTATATGACATCTGCCTTCTGGGATGCAAACTCAAAACTGTTAATGTTGTTTACTGCTGGAGAAGAGGACTGTAGGAAGGAGACAAGAGATTTTTTTCACCTTTCTCTATTTCTTGAATTTCTCACTAGACTTTTCTGGTTTTGTTTTTTTTTTTTAACTACAGGGTGTGTGGTCAAAGGAGGTATGAACCCTTTCTTGTATTCATCTTTTTACTTCCCTATATTGCTTAAAGCTAATGTTATACATTAAGATAATTCTTTAACGAATAATCAACAGATAATGCTAATGAGCCAATTAATTCCAAAATTTGTGATAAAGGGAAAGAAACATTTAATTCTACCTCTCCTATACAATCTGTACCACTAGGTAACCAAAGGAGTAAAGAAAAATCTTCCCTTTAGAGAAGTATTCTAAATGGTAAAAAAGAATTACATAAGTAAATTATCATTTTGGAACCACTCATAAATAAAATGGATATTGGCATTGGTCAATGGCAGTAAACATGACAAAAAGGGAAAACAGCCAAACATTTTATGCTTCCTGATGGAAGACTATACCTGCCACTTATAAAGTCTTTTAAGTTTATTTACTTATTTTGAGGAGGGGGGCAGGGGGAGAGACAGAGAGAGAATCCCAAGCAGGCTCCACATTGTCAGATCAGAGCCCAAAACAGGGCTTGAACTCTTGAACCACGAAATCATGACCTGAGCTGAACCCAAGAGTTGGACAATTAAGGGACTGAGCCAACCAGGAGCCCCTATAAAACATTCTTGGAAGGAAAAAAACCTGAATCTGATGAAGTTTCCCTAGATCCAACTACCAATTTACAAGAAAGAGAAGAATGTGTTAAAAGATGCAGCAGGGATGTAATAAGCAAAATCCAGAAAGTAGAAAACTTTGCAGGAAAAATGAGCACTGTCTACCAAAAATAAATTGCCAGAGGAAAACAAGAGACATGAGGAAAACCTACAGATCAGGGTTTTCCAAAAGCAGCACTAGGGACTCTGAGGGATGGATAATTCTTTCTTGTGGGGGCTGTGCTGTGCACAGATGCTTAATAGCATCCCTGCCCTCTACCTACTAGATTCCAGTAGCAATTCCCCCCGCCTCCACCCCCTCCCCACCCCAGTGCCACCAAAAAGTGTTTCTAGACATTGCCAAGTATCTTCTGGTGGGGGACAAAGCACATACAGCTGAGAACTACTGCTACAGATTAAAAGACTTGTGGACTGTATTTGGATCCTGATTCCAAGAAACAGTAAAAAAAAAAAAAAAAAAAAGGCTAATGACATTTTTGAGACAAGTGGAAGTTTGAATAATGACTATTCCGTGAAATTAAGGAATTGTCAATTATTTTTAGTTGTGATAATGGTATTTTTCTCTAAGAGGCCTTATCTTATAGATACACTTGCTGAAATATTCACAAATGATCTGTCATAAATTTGCTTCAGAACAACTAAATGCAGAGCGCCTAGCTGGTTAAGTGGAGCATGCAACTCTTGATCTCAGGATTGTTAAGTTTGAGCCCCATGTTTTAGGTGTAGAGATTACTTAAAATTTTTTTTAAATCTTTATTTTTTTTTTTTTTACATTTATTTATTTTTGAGAGACAGAGACAGAGCACAAGTTGGGGAGGGGCAGAGAGAGAAGGAGACAGAATCCAAAGCAGGCTCCAGGCTCTGAGCTGTCTGTATAGAGCCCAACACGGGGCTCAAACTCACAAACTGTGAGATCATGACCTGAACCAAAGTCGGACACTTAACCGACTGAGTCACCCAGGCATACCAAAAATTTAAAAATCTTAAAAAAAAATTTTTTTAATGCAAGGGAAGAGAGAGAGTTAAATGAAACAAGACTAGTCATGAACTGATAATCACTGAACTGGACAGATGGTTACCTGGGAGTACATTATATTATTCTGTCTACTTTTGCATATGTTTGAAATTTTCTCTAAAAAATAAAACCACACAAACCCAAAAATTAAAGTCAAGACCATCATGGTAGCTAGCAGCACTCAGCTGAATGACAAACCAACCCAGTAACTCAATCGTGATGACATTCAACTGATTTCCACTAACCATCCCATGAATGCCACTCAGAGGCACTCAAACTAATGCATTTAAAAAAGCAACAACAACAATGTTCATCTTTTTCCAAGACAAATTAAAAGAAATGAACTCCCAGGATACCTTAAACCCCTGGAGTTCACAAAACACAGATTAGAAAATGCTGCTTTAGAGAAATTCCTGAATCATTAATAATGCTTTAGAGATGCCTATTATATTCATTTACTTGCTCAGTGTATATCTGTTCCTCTATGACACTTCGATTCATCAATTTTGTTTTATACTAAAAACAACCAAAAGCAGTCGTATTTTACAATATAGATAAGAATAATATTTTTATCTTTATTTTTTAATATAATTTATCAAATGGGCTTACATACAACACCCAGTGCTCATCCCAACAAGTGCCCTCCTCAATGCCCATCCCCCATCCCCCATCCCCCCAGTTTGTTCTCTGCATTTAAGAGTCTCCTGTGGTTTGCCTCCCTCCCTCTCTGTAACTTTTTCCCCCTTCCATTCCCCCATGGTCTTCAGTCAAATTTCTCAAGATCCACAAATGAATAATCTGTTTAAAGTTAGGGACACAACTTAAATATCCACTAGAGAACACTGTAGTGAAGAATATTTTCCCGCAAGGTTATTTTTCCCAGCCAGCAAATGATAAGGTACTTAAAAATATATTATGGGGCACCTAGGTGGCTCAGTTGATTAAGTTTCTGACTTCAACTCAGGTCATGATCTCGCAGTCTCTGAGTTTGAGCCCTGGGTCGGGCTCTGTGCTGACAGCTCGGAGCATGGAGCCTGCTTTGGATTCTATGCCTCCTTCTCTTTCTGCCCCCCTCCCCTGCTTGTTCATTCTCTCTCTCTCTCTCTCAAAAACAAAAAAACATTAAATATATATATATTATATGTATATTAGCAGATATAAGGGGGAAAGCATACGGTTCTCTTCATAGATACTGAAGAAGCCTTTTAACAAATTCAACATTCATTCATGATAAAAACACTAAAAAAACTTTCTTAATATGATAAATTATGCCTAAAGCTACTATCTAATTTAATGAGGAAACAGAAGCATTTCCACTAAAATCCAGAACAAAGAAAGGATATCCACTGTCTCCACTACTATTTAATATCTTAAGTGGGATAAGCCTGTACAATTAGATAAGAGAGTTCATTTAGAGGCAGAATAGGACTGCTAGGAACCTCTAGTGAACTGATGATCCACAAACTCAATTCTTTCAGTAAAACAGCAGGAAATAAAAGTAGCTTCAAAAGTCAAATCTTTATTTATACAACCAATAACCAAATAGCAGGCAAATGGTAGAGAAAAGCCCATTTAGAACAGTAACAAAGAAAACAATATATAAGAATAAACTTATTAACACATTTGCAAAATCTTCAGAAAAAAACATGTAAAAAAATTTTTTAATGTTTTTATTTATTTCTGAGAGAAAGAGAGAGACAGCATGAACAGGGGACGGTCAGAGAGAAGGGGAGACAGAATCTGAATCAGGCTCCAGGCCCTGAGCTAGGTGTCAGCACAGAGCCCGACGCGGGGCTCGAACCCACGAACCCTGAGATCATGACCTGAGCCAAAGTGGGACGCTTAACTGACTGAGCCACCCAGGCACCCCTATCAGATACATTTAAAATGTTTGTTTTTCCCCTGGGGCACCGAGGCACCCCTATCAGATANCTCTGTGCTGACACCTAGCTCAGGGCCTGGAGCCTGATTCAGATTCTGTATCTCCCTCTCTCTCTGACAGTCCCCTGTTCATGCTGTCTCTCTCTTTCTCTCAGAAATAAATAAAAACATTTAAAAAAAATTAAACGTACCTGACAGTCACAATAAGTAGACCTAAATAGACATCACTGTTCTTGGTATTACATGTCCATTCTCCCTAAGTTAATTTGGGAATTCAATGTAATGCCAGTAAAATATTAACAAGTTTTATTTTTTAAGTTTTAATTTTAATTCCAATTAGTTAACATACAATGTTACAGTAGTTTTGGGTGTACAATGCAGTGATCAACAATTCCATACATCACCAAGTGCTTATCACAAGTGCCCTCCTTAATCCCCAGCACCTATTTAACCTACCCTCCACCATCCTCCAGTAACCATCAGTTTGTTCTCTATAATTAAGAGTCCATTTCTTGTTTTCAAATAATCAACAAGCTTTTAATGAAATTAGGCAAGTTGCTACTAAAGTTCATATGGAAAAATAAACCTGTAAGAATAGCCAGAAAAACACTGAAAACAACTAACTACAAGGATGGGACTGGTCTTACCAGTCTTAAAACCACACACTAAAAGCAATACTTAAAAGTTAATGTAGTGGTACAAGAGTAGATAAACAGGTCAGTGGAAAAGAAGAGAAAGAGTAGAAACTGATCCAAGTATATAGCATATTTCAATATATGACAATGGTGGCATGTCAAATTACTGGAGCAAATAAGAACTTTTCAATAAACAGTGCTGCGACAGTTACGAAAATTTATTTAGAAAAAATAAAATTATATCCCTATTTCATACTAAATACAAGAATAACTTCCAAATGTATTAGGGATCTAAATGGAAAAGAAAACAGAACCATACAAATTATCAAAGAAAACACAGTTAAAATCCTTTTTAACCTTGGGGTAGAGAAAGCTTGCTAATTATGACTCAAAATCCAGAACCAGTAAAAGACTGATAAAGAGGACTACATATATTTTTTAATTTGCATGGCATAAAAAAATCACCACAGGCAAAATGATAAAAACAACTACAACCTTGGAGAGAAGATTTATATATGCCACAAAGCGCTAATATACCTAACATATAAAGAGCTCCAAAAACCTGACAGTCAGAAAAAGTTATAAAATTTTTTCAAAAAAAGAAAATGCCAGGGGCGCCTGGGTGGCTCAGTTGGTTGGGCATCCGACTTCAGCTCAGGTCATGATCTCACAGCTCATGGGTTCGAGCCCCACGTCGGGCTCTGTGCTGACAGCATGCTTCAGATTCTGTGTCTCCCTCTCTCTCTGCCCCTCTCCTGCTTACTCTCTCTCTCTCAAAGGTGAATAAATACTAAAACAATATTTTAAAAAAGATTAAAAAAAAGAAAAAAGAAAATGCCCTCAAACATATGAAATGTTGTTTAAGCTCATTTACAATTAGAGAAATGGAGAATAAAAAGAAATACCATTTTCCACCTATCAGATTGGTGAAGATTAAAAAACGTAACAACAGGGGCGCCTGGGTGGCTTAGTCGGTTAAGCGTCCAACTTTCGCTTAGGTCATGATTTCACGGTTCGTGGGTTCGTGCCCCGCGTCGGGCTCTGTGCTGACTGCCAGCTCAGAGCCTGGAGCCTGTTTCAGTCTGTGACTCCCTCTCTCTCTGACCCTCCCCTGCTCACGCTGTCTCTCTCTCTCTCCTAGAAATAAATAAAAATATTAAAAAAAAAAAAAAGTAACAACATTCTGACAGCAAGAACGTGGGGGAAGATGCACTCTCCTATCCTGCTGGTGGAACTGCAAAATGGTCCAGTCATTCTGGAGGGAACTCCGATAATCACAAACAACATATCCACTTATCTTCTGACCAAGTAATCCCACTTCTGCTCATCTAACCTGAAAATACCTCTAACAATGTGAAAATACATAAGCACAAGGTTATACTCTTTTTGGTAACCATTGGTAACACAAAATATTATAAACAATCTAACTGCCCATATACGAGAATGGATGAATAAAGCAGGGAGCATCCACACAATGGAGTACTATACAGCTGTTAAAAAGAATAAGGAAGAGCTCTATGAACTGACATGGAATGATTTCCAGTATGTATTATTAAGTGGGGAAAAAAAAAAAGGTATTCATCACAAGCCACCCTTTGTGTAAAGGAAATAGATGTAAGAAAGTACACATTAATCATTCCACATTTTGTGGGAAAACAAAAACTCCACACTGAATAAATCAGAAACTAAAGAGAGGTGCTGGAAAAGAGATGGAAAGGTGCTGGAGAGATAAAGAGGGTGTGACACTTTTTCTTAACGTTTATTCATTTTTGAGAGAGACAGTGAGAGAGAGCACACAGGCATGAGCAGGGGAGGGGACAGAGAGAGGGAAACACAGAATCTGAAGCAGGCTCCAGGCTCTGAGCTGTCAGCACAGAGCCCTACACAGGGATGGAACCCACAAGCTGTGAAATCATGACATGAGCAGAAGTCGGGCGCTCAACCGACTGAGCCACCCAGGCTCCCCAAGGGTGTGACACTTCTGAGCACACATTTTCATGTAACTCTACTCTTAGAACTGTGGTAATGCTTTACATACTCAAAATATAAACCAACAATTAAAGCCAACCAGGATGTGGGAGGAATCCAAAATGCAACATAAACAGTAACAAATAAACCCAACAAATAAATGACATGACACACTAACCTGGGGGAGAAAAGAACAGAACCTAAGTGTGGAAAACTGTTTGACTAGATGTTATAGATATCTAGAAAGTATAGGCTAGATACTATAGATATTATAAAGCTAAGGTTATTGTAGGTCTAAAAACAAAAAGAACCACAAATATACTATAATTTATTTAGTAAATTTATTACTAGGGTATGGTTTAGCAAGTCTAGAACTACTTTATGTATCTATTAGGATGGAAGAAAACATAACTATATTGTAGATAATAGAGCTAGACTGTCCAACTCACTGCTGAACGAACAAAAGTTACAAGTAAGGAAAGGGGGAAGGCTAAAATGAACTCTGTGATATTGGATTAGCATCAAAGTTATGATTATGAAAACTCATAGGTTTTACAACTACAGATAGATGGAAGAGAAACAAATACAGTTGTGTCTGCATAGTAAAGTTCCTACCTTTGTCATGGAAAATGCCTACAGGCAATAAGTCCACCTAATGCCAGACCTTGGTTTCTAAAAACCATTCTCCAATAAAGTGGACCAGAACTCAGAGAAACCACACAAAAATCATCCAAGTTACCATTAATTCACACTACAATTGATGGGGAAAGTATAATACTAATATTAATGGAAAAGTAAACAACCACTATAGTAATAACACATCACTTCCAAAGAGAATCAGAAACTTGGTAGCAGCTGCAAGATAACACTGGTCAACTGTTTGAAAGCTGCACAAATTATTGTGGAATTGAATTGCTCAAACCAAGTAAAGCTTGCTTTATAATCAAATTCCTCTACACCTGTTCCATTATTCTTAAATCCCCATTTCTGATCAAATATAAAGACATTCTTCCCCTTGTATATTCAGTAAAATCAATTTCATACCTAAGAACACAGGATATGAGAGCATACCACGGAGAAATCTGCCCCAAACTAATAGTTTAAAAAAAAAAAAACTTGATGAGAGAACTATCTCACCGCCTCCAAGCAGCGTCAGATAAGTCCTGCATCAGAACAGATTTTGTTCCAATAGCAAAATCAAGTATACATACACTTTTATAAGGGAAAACACATGAAAAGAATGCTCATGTATTTTCTTATGATAAACTGTCACATCAAAAAGAAAGTGGAGGGGTGCCCGGGTGGCTCAGTTGGTTAAGCATCCAACTCTTGGTACAGCTCAGGTCATGATCTCACAGCTCGTGATTTCAAGCCCCAAGTCAGACTTTGCACTGACAGCTTGGTGCCCACTTGGGATTCTCTCTCTCTCCCTCAACCCCTCCTCCCACTCATGCACATGCTCACTCTCAAATAAATAAACTGAAGAAGAAAAAGGTATTGAGAAGTTCCACAAATGGGCTTTTGTTTTCTGACAGGGAGATATATGTTCACCTAGTACGTTTATGTCATAACACTGAAAGTAATTTCATCTTTAAAGAGAAATGTATATAAAATAAATTTTAAAAATAATTTTTATCCCTAATTTAAAAAGTAAAAATATACTCCAATTAGAAATCCATTATAACAAGCATGAAAACAGTTAAATTATAAAACTTCTCAAATATTTTGTAAGTATTATTCTCAAAGCAGTTATGATCATTTTTAATATATTCATGCCAAAGATAGTAATTTAATAAAGAACAAAAACAAAAGTACAATGGTTATCGCTGTACCTCTCTAGAACCTGTTGCATCTATCCCACCCATCCACCACGACCCCCAACATCCCCGGATAAAGACAGACAAGGGGGAAGAAACTCAGTACCACCTACTACTGGTCAAGAGAGTGAGCTCAGGAGTCAGCTCACTTGAATTCAGATGCTAGCTCTATAACCTTCTAGCTTTGTGACCCTGGGAGAGTTAGTGACCTCTCTAACCCTCAGATCCTATCTGTAATAAAGATAATAGTAACACTTATCCAGCAAGGGGACTATGAGAAACAGATGAGCTAATTAATATGTCTAAGACAATCAGAGCAGAGCCTCGCACTTGGCATAAAGCATTCAAGAGTGTCTGAGTGAATTCCAGGATTCTGGTGACTTCAGGTGAGTACCTGAGAAACTACTACCAAATAGCTCTATTCTAGATAAAAATTTTTCTTTTCTCATTAATGAAGCTCTTCATTCATTCTTTTATGACATTTGAAAGTTACCAAAATTGATTCCAACTTTTTTTAAATTTTCTTTTAATGTTTTATTTATTTCTTTTTTTGTTTGTTTTGTTTTGTTTTATTTATTTCTAGGAGAGAGAGAGAGACAGCATGAGCAGGGGAGGGTCAGAGAGAGAGGGAGTCACAGACTGAAACAGGCTCCAGGCTCTGAGCTGGCAGTCAGCACACAGCCCGACGCGGGGCTCGAACCCACGAACCGCGAGATCATGACCTAAGCGAAAATCGGACGCTTAACCGACTGAGCCACCCAGGCGCCCCTGATTCCAACTTTTGAAATCAACTCTTACCTGGACAATTACAACAGCCTTCTTCCTGGTCTGCTTGTCACCTTTGTCTCCCTCTTAGTCTATTTATTCTCCACAGAACAGCTGGAGTGAACCTTTTAAAGGTTAAGTCAAATCGTTTACTCCTCTATTCAAAATACACCTGAGTAAGCAACTTGACAATAAACTATAAGAGAAAAAAATAATCTATGACTTTACAGTTACTGATTCATTATATTGTATACCTGAAACTAATGTAACATCACGTGTCAACTCTACTTTAATAAAAAAGAAAATACAAAAAATTTAAAAAAATTTTTTAATTAAAAAAATACACCTGAGTAAAATCAAAAATACTCTTGTGTTCAAAGGTCTCCTTCTCAAGGTCTTCCATAATCACACCATATAAAAGTGGCCTTTTATACTATGTACAAGTCTTTCTTTTCTCCTAGGTCAATTCCCTTTTCTTTTGTAGTATATATTTATCTATCTTCCCTCCACCAGAATATAAGTTACAAGAGAGCAAGGAATGTCTTCTTCATTGTTATACTCCTAGCACCAAGAACAGCGCCACACATACTGCAAACTCTGGCCCAAAGCCAACATCATACTTAACAATAAAACACAAGAAGCAATCCCATTAATGACAGGGACAATAAACAAAATCGCAAAATACCATACGTCAGCTACCAAACTGGTAAATTATTAATTTTTTAAACTTTGAAGTAAACTGCAACCATTAAAATGGTTTTTAAAAAATCTCCAGTGCAGGGGGCAACTGGGTGGCTCAGCTGACTGAGCAGCAGACTCTTGATTTCATCTAAGGTCATGATCTCAAGGTCATGGGATAAAGCCCCGAGTTGGGCTCCACGCTGAGCTTACAGCCTGCCTAAGCTCTGTCTCTCTCTCCATCTGCCCCTCACTCGTGTGTGTTCTCGCTCTCAAGTTTAAAAAAAAAAAAAAGATAATTATTTAGGGGCACCTGGGTGGCTCAGTCAGTTACGCATCCAACTTGAGCTCAGGTCATGATCTCAGAGTTCATGGATTCGAGCCCTGCACTGGGTGAGCTCTACACTTGACAGTGTGGAGCCTGCCCAGGATATATTCTCTCCCTCTCAAAATAAATGGAAGGGAGGGAGGAAGGAAGGAAGGAAGGAAGGAAGGAAGGGGAAAAGAAAAAAGAAAAAAAAAGGAAGGAAGGAAGGAAGAAAACTCTCCAGTGCACTGACATCTCAGTGAATTTTTACAACTGCATACATTTATGTAACCACCACCCAAGATCAAGATATACAACATTTCCTGAACTTCAGAAGCTCTCCTGGTTGGGCCTCCTCTCAGTAAATACCCCTAGAGAGGTGGGCACCAGTCTGACTTCTCTCACCCGATTACCCCTGTACTTGAACTTCATATAAGCAGACTCAAACAGTATTCGCTTTTGTGCCTGGCTTCTTTTATTCAACTTTATATCTGTGACATTTGCACATGTTATTGCATGCATCAGTAGTGCATTCCTCTTTTAATCATTTGGTAGCACTCTGTCTTATGAATATACCACAATTTATCCAATCCACTGTTGATGACATTCAGGCTGTTCCGGTTTGGAGATAATAGGAATAGTACTGCCATGAACAATCTTGGGTATGTCTTTTGGTGGAAATATCCGCAGACTGGCAAAATGTTTAACTGATTCTGGGGGGAGGGTTTTAATAATACTTTAAACTGTGGATGATACAGGAAAATATAAGCAAGGCACTGCTGGTGAGAGTGTAAACAGGAATAACCTTTCTGGAGGACAATCCGGCAAGAGGAACCAGAAGCTTGAAAATATCTGTGTCTTGAGACCAATAATTCTACTTCAAGGAAATTTCTTATTGAATATTTACAAGTGCCAGATCTTCTAAGTGTTTTACATGTATTAATGCATGTGATTTATTCTATGGAAATATTAGAGATGCTCACAATGGTTTAGAAGGATGTCAACCATCCATCATGAGGAATTACAAGTAGTAGTAGTAAACAAGGTAAAAAAACAAAAGGGGAATGATTTTAAAACATACTTCTAATAAATTAAACATTACGCAGTCACTGAAACTGCTTTTAAAGAACACAGTTCTTTAATTACAGACACAGGAAAAAGTATATGTTAATAAAGTTAGGTTAACAGTGGAATAAATAAAATGACTTCCAGTTTTTTTAATATATGCATATACCTTAAATGTTAAAACAGTGGTAATCCCTGGAAGACATGGGTACTTTCATATTCTCGGTACTTTTCTGCACTTCCTATTTTTTCTGTATTAATTTTGTCATCACTAAAAAGACTAGTAAACAAAGATGTTTACATTCTTATGGGGAGACAGAAGATATTATAATCCAATTTAGTTAGGGCAGTGATGCAGTTTTGTACAGGATGATATTAAGAGTACTATGTAAAAGACCTCTAGCCTAGAGTTTAGGGGGTGAGACATTATCAGGAAAGATCTCCATTGTCTTACTTCCACCAAGGACACAGAGAGGAAGAACTCCCTCTCTAGGCTGGAAGGAACCTTCATAGGAAAATCCTGTTAATTCTTCAGCTCACCATCCTTAGGATATCAATTACGCATTGTACCCTGGCAAGTGTCCCTTTCCCCGCCCACTTAGCAAAAAGGCTTAGGCAGAGGAGGAGCGATAGGAATTCCTGAACACCAAGGATGCAGGAGTTCAACAGCCTCCAACCTGGAGGCAGCTGGTTCCACCCACTGTGCTGCCCGATGAAATGCATAAAGGAAGGGCCTCTCCTTCCCTGTCAGGCTAAATGAGGGCAAAAACTTCAGATTTCCAGATGTCAGAAACTCCAGGCAGAGTAAACTCAAATTTATACCAAAACACTGATTCCTTGAGTTCAAAAACTTCTTCTACTTAAAGAAACAAAATCATCAAGAAATCATCCCGGTAAAGATCATTCTCTGTATCAGCCCTCCCACCCCCTCCTCCTCTGCGGACAGACCACCCCTGGAAACCAAAGGAAAGCGGACCCTGCAGATTAAAACTATACCTTAGTAGTTGAGGGGCCAATTCTCACTTTAGTAAATGGTATTTGCGTAATCATTAATACCTAAGGAATATTTTGAGGTGTTCAAGAAAACACCCACTCATTGTACGGTACAATAAACATTATTTTCTCTAATGTTCCCCAAATTACCCATACTTCATTCAGAAACTTGCTGAGAAGATGTTACTTTTGCATGGCAGGGTGTTATTACTAAATTTTCTGTTGACATCTGAACCACGTTAAAATTCTCAAGGACTGCTGGCCAAAAAATATACATATATTTCAGAGTCACTTCCACACATATGAAGTCACACAAATTTATGTAATAAATTTGTTTTGGTCTCACTCTCCTTCAATATATGCCCCTCTTTATTTTCCCTTCACACTTGTTTTCAAATTTATACTTAAATGTGTCACAGAACTCTCCATAAACTACTGCAGCTTTTCATGGGTATAGTGTTAAATTGCCTAAGATAAAAAAAATTTCTAGTCTAAAATTTATTAATGTATCACATCTCTACATCACACAATAGAACAAATTTCTTATGCAGCTAAAATAGTTCTTTGAAAAAAGTAACTATTTACATAATCACCAGGGATCCTGGTTTTATTCTATAAGTAACCTAGATTTTTTGGATAATCTACTCTGGTTGCTTAGAATATGTTATGGAAACAGAGGATATAGAAATAGAACCGGCAAAATTTGGTATGTTCAAATTTGGGCTTTACATATCATCAAAATACAGGAAAAATCGCTTTGGAGTAATAAAAAAGAACGTTGGATAATCTATTCTTAATGACATGTGCCAAAGTTGTAATAATATTCCCTAAGCACAGATCAGACTGTGAAAGATAATCTGATATACACAATTCCGACGCTGTCCTTCTACACTGGCAATTTGGTAGGGGATGC
>NW_027532820.1:1801550-1802161 GCF_008692635.1 Crocuta crocuta | reverse complement strand
GGGGGGGAGGGGGGGGGGGGGGGGGTTTGCTGTTGTTGCTGTCAGAATTGCGCAACCTGATTAAATAAAACTACTTGAAGATTAAGTAAAACTAACTGTACCTAGCACTAAACACTGAAAAGAACGCTGTAACAGAAGTGGTTTTCTCTCCCAGGGCCAGTAGAGGGAGACTAAGACATCTGGCCTGGTCGTGCAGTGTTTCTGTAAAATTGGGGAGGGGGGAGCGGAGGCTGTATTTAAATGTCCTGCTGTCAATCAAAGGACACTTCCTACAATCACAGTCACCATATCTGCTATTAGCCGCGAGCCTACTCTCGTCAAGATACAACACCAAACGGTGCTCGCGTAACCTGCTTCACCTAAAGGTGACCGCAGGCTTCGCCACAACACCCAAATAAGGACTTTGGGAGCCCAACCCCAACTAGTTTCTTTGTTTAAATGCCTGCGAATCCCTCCCACGCCGGAGTCAAGAGGCTGTGGCGCCGCCCTTTATTAGCCTCACACTTTGATTACAAAACACACGAGTCGACGGCTTGGCGGCGGAGGCGGCCCGAGCTCTCACAAACGTCAAACCCGAAACGCAGGCGGCTGCGGAGGCAGAGGGCGACGCT
>NW_027532820.1:1801095-1801285 GCF_008692635.1 Crocuta crocuta | reverse complement strand
GGGGGGGCGGGGGCCCCCCCCCCCCCCCCCCGCCACCCGGCCCAAAGTGCCCACCGGCCGGCCAAAGTTCGCCCGCACCAGGCCCCCGGATGCGAGCCCCCGGCCGTCCGGGTGTCGCCGGCCCCTTGGGCGACGGGAAATTTCACTCTTTGTAAAGTTTGAGCTGCGGCGCGGGGGCGACGCAGGGGCT
>NW_027532820.1:1774162-1801068 GCF_008692635.1 Crocuta crocuta | reverse complement strand
GGCCGGAGGGGACCTGCCGCCCCGCCCCGGACCCCCGGACCCAAACTTCCGACTAGCATCTTTTAAGTCCCCGAGAGTGCCTCATCTGTTGCTCTGTTTACTCCTCGGAGCCCCGCAGGGCTGACGCTGCCGACGCCCCCGTCCCAGTGCCCAGCNGCGTTCGAGTGAGAGCTGAGGCCGGGGAAGTTCCTGCGCAGGGGAGAGCGGCACGCGCTGCGTCTGTGCGCTCGGAAGGGAAACCGAGGAAGTTAGAGCCCCGCCGGCACCTCGCGACGAGGGGAGACCCCTTAGGCCAGCAGCCGCCGCCCCGCGACCTTTGCGGGGCCGGAGCCCTGCCCAGGTGCCCGACGTGCCGGGGAGTTCCTCCGACCTCCGAAAACGTCCCACTTGGACTCCCACCGACTAGCTAGGGAATTAGTGTTGATGGAGCCGCCGGTAGGTGAAGGAGGTGGTTCCCAAGAGGAATTCATTAATGTCTGCGAGCCGAGACGGACCTGCGTGAAGTGTGGTGGGTGGAGAAGGGACTGGAAAGGACCCTGGAGCGTTATGAATAACACGACGTAGATGCGAATGCTTTCGAGTCCCAAGTTCGGAAGACAGGGATAACCTTCTAAATGACAGGGACACCTCGGGAAAGGAATACTACAAAAAGCAGATAATACGGTACTTGGCACATAATAGGCCATTAATAAATATTTTTGAAAGAGAGCACGCGTAGGGGATAATGAATATTTTTTGAATGTAAGGTGAGATTGGTAAGAATAAAAACAGCTAACAAATACCGAATAGAGAAAGAATGCCTTGGAATCGTACTACGCGAATTGGAAGGCACGTTAAGGATTATTGAATCAGATATTTGTAGCTGGGTTTCGTAGTAATTTCTATGAAAGGGAAAGCCCTATGACTCCCATCTCACCCAGCCCGAGACACACAGAATCGCTGATCTAACCTCCTTTTTATAACTGAGGAAAGGGAGTAATTTGCCTGAAGTCTCACCGATCGGAGCTAGAGCTAAACTTTCAGTTTCTTGACTATGCACCCAATTCTCTTCCTTCCACACCACTACCTGGCACGTATTTTGATGGAAAAGAAACGCCTGGAAATCAGGGTTGACCACAAAGTGAATGCGTTCGAAACATTTATACTGGAGGAAAAGGAAAAAATTAACTGTAGTTTTTGGCATATATTTAGAGCATCATAGAGTGGAAAGAATCCCACATTCAGACCCTACATATATATAAGCTGTGCCTCCTTGGGCAAGTCACTCCATTTCCCTTCAACTAGATCCTTGGAGATCTGTCCAAAGAAAAATTATGCATAATACTACTACCTCACATAGATTTTATAACAAGCAAAAGAGATCATGTATTTTAAAATTTATTTAATGTTTAGTTTGGAGAGAGGGACACAGAGTGCAAGCAGGGGAGGGGCAGAGAGAGGGAAATACAGAATCCGAAACAGGCTCCAGGCTCTGGGCTGTCAGCACAGAGCCCCCACGAACTGGGAGATCACCACCTGAGCCAAGGTTGGAGGCTTAAGGACTGAGCCACGCAGGTGCCCCCAGGTAATGTATTTTTAAAAGTACGTTGTAGAGGATGTGTGTTTTTAGGGGACAGCACAGCAGAGTGTAAGGGAAGGAGAGGCAGCCAAAGCTGTCATGTTGGATTTAGGGTGAGAAGGGCACCCACACAGGGAACTGGCCTGGTGCAGGGTGCTCTCCTCTCCCTGCTGAGGGGCTCTCTGACCTTGGGAAACCAGCATTGGTAGGGTGAAAAGGGCAGCCAAGCAGAGGAGGGGGCAGTATTGGTGGTGGGAGATTGGTTATGTACAAGAGTATTGACCCAATAAGTATATAAGAGAAATGGGAATCGAATGTCTCACTATTAAGGAGAGTTACAAATATATGGAAAGAAAACTAGAATGAACCTTTTGATAGTGGGCTGATAATGGAGGTGTCAATATTTATATAGGTGTGTAAGTACTATATACTCTGTCCACTGAGAGAGTCTGGGAGTAGTGACAAAAAACGAGTACATCTAGCCCAGATATTAGCTTTTTAAAAAAAAAATATTTATTTATTTTTGAGAGAGAGAGAGGATGCACAAGTGGAGGAGGGGCAGAGAGATGAGGCACTGAATCCCAAGCAGGCTCCAGGCTCTGAGCTGTCTGCACACAGCCCCACATGAGGCTCCAACCCATGAACTGCAAGATGATGCCCTGAGCCTGAGCCGAAGTCAGATGCTTAACTGACACCCAGGTGCCCCCAGATCTTGGCTTCTAAACCATTCTCCTTATTTTTCTTTCTTTCTTTCTTTCTTTCTTTCTTTCTTTCTTTCTTTCTTTCTTTCTTTCTTTCTTTCTTTCTTTCTTTTTTTTTTTTTTTTGTATTTNTCAGGACTGGAGAAGAGAAGTACAGGATGAGCCTGGAACCTCTAGCTGTGCCAGAAAATAAGGACATGCTCAAAGAATAATGGGGCATGTCAAAAGGACACAGGCCAACTTGTGTCCCACTGGCCAAATCCAGCTTCAAAATAAAAAATGACAATACTGTACCATAACCTATTGAATAGCATAGGAAACCACACAGCTGTAAATAACATAAATTGAAAATTTGAAAAAGATTAGAAGATTTACATACTTTCAGATTATCTCCCCACTAAGTTACTTGTTCATTATGAAGGGAATTAGAGTAATTTTACAGTGGAGAGAGTCTGGCAGACACCATCTTAATCAAGTGATCAAGTGCCATTGGTAATGGGACAATCAAAGCTGTGCCCCAGGTGATGGGATCCAATGAGAAGCAGACTAGCATCATTTCTGTGTATTCCTTCCTGGCCTGCTTAGAGGAGTCTCTAGTTTAGAAATACAACGTTTTAAAAGGTACATCGAGAAATCAAGAATAAAAACATTATAAGGCATACAAATCTGCAAGGAAAGGTTAAATATATTGTTAACAGAATATCTGACCTTGAAAAGAAAGGGATGAAGGCTAGACGTCTGAATAATGCCAAATTTTAGTGACAAGCTCCAAGCATAGTAAACAAGAGCANCACTCCATTTCCCTTCAACTAGATCCTTGGAGATCTGTCCAAAGAAAAATTATGCATAATACTACTACCTCACATAGATTTTATAACAAGCAAAAGAGATCATGTATTTTAAAATTTATTTAATGTTTAGTTTGGAGAGAGGGACACAGAGTGCAAGCAGGGGAGGGGCAGAGAGAGGGAAATACAGAATCCGAAACAGGCTCCAGGCTCTGGGCTGTCAGCACAGAGCCCCCACGAACTGGGAGATCACCACCTGAGCCAAGGTTGGAGGCTTAAGGACTGAGCCACGCAGGTGCCCCCAGGTAATGTATTTTTAAAAGTACGTTGTAGAGGATGTGTGTTTTTAGGGGACAGCACAGCAGAGTGTAAGGGAAGGAGAGGCAGCCAAAGCTGTCATGTTGGATTTAGGGTGAGAAGGGCACCCACACAGGGAACTGGCCTGGTGCAGGGTGCTCTCCTCTCCCTGCTGAGGGGCTCTCTGACCTTGGGAAACCAGCATTGGTAGGGTGAAAAGGGCAGCCAAGCAGAGGAGGGGGCAGTATTGGTGGTGGGAGATTGGTTATGTACAAGAGTATTGACCCAATAAGTATATAAGAGAAATGGGAATCGAATGTCTCACTATTAAGGAGAGTTACAAATATATGGAAAGAAAACTAGAATGAACCTTTTGATAGTGGGCTGATAATGGAGGTGTCAATATTTATATAGGTGTGTAAGTACTATATACTCTGTCCACTGAGAGAGTCTGGGAGTAGTGACAAAAAACGAGTACATCTAGCCCAGATATTAGCTTTTTAAAAAAAAAATATTTATTTATTTTTGAGAGAGAGAGAGGATGCACAAGTGGAGGAGGGGCAGAGAGATGAGGCACTGAATCCCAAGCAGGCTCCAGGCTCTGAGCTGTCTGCACACAGCCCCACATGAGGCTCCAACCCATGAACTGCAAGATGATGCCCTGAGCCTGAGCCGAAGTCAGATGCTTAACTGACACCCAGGTGCCCCCAGATCTTGGCTTCTAAACCATTCTCCTTATTTTTCTTTCTTTCTTTCTTTCTTTCTTTCTTTCTTTCTTTCTTTCTTTCTTTCTTTTTTTTTTTTTTGGCAAATTGGCTGATTTCAGGACTGGAGAAGAGAAGTACAGGATGAGCCTGGAACCTCTAGCTGTGCCAGAAAATAAGGACATGCTCAAAGAATAATGGGGCATGTCAAAAGGACACAGGCCAACTTGTGTCCCACTGGCCAAATCCAGCTTCAAAATAAAAAATGACAATACTGTACCATAACCTATTGAATAGCATAGGAAACCACACAGCTGTAAATAACATAAATTGAAAATTTGAAAAAGATTAGAAGATTTACATACTTTCAGATTATCTCCCCACTAAGTTACTTGTTCATTATGAAGGGAATTAGAGTAATTTTACAGTGGAGAGAGTCTGGCAGACACCATCTTAATCAAGTGATCAAGTGCCATTGGTAATGGGACAATCAAAGCTGTGCCCCAGGTGATGGGATCCAATGAGAAGCAGACTAGCATCATTTCTGTGTATTCCTTCCTGGCCTGCTTAGAGGAGTCTCTAGTTTAGAAATACAACGTTTTAAAAGGTACATCGAGAAATCAAGAATAAAAACATTATAAGGCATACAAATCTGCAAGGAAAGGTTAAATATATTGTTAACAGAATATCTGACCTTGAAAAGAAAGGGATGAAGGCTAGACGTCTGAATAATGCCAAATTTTAGTGACAAGCTCCAAGCATAGTAAACAAGAGCATATGCTTGGATTCTACAGTCTATTATCTCTGTGACAACTTACTATTGGGTTTTAGTTTTCTCATTTTAATGGGGGTGATAAGAATAACTACTTCACAGGGTTGGGTTCATTAAAAGAGATAACAAAATGCTGGCCACAATTCTTAGTACCTAATAACCCATATAGCTGTTAGCTGTAACTATGAATAATTATTTGTTTATTGACAGAGCGTCTAGAGAGTTAGAAGGGAAGCCTAGGAGAGTATTATCCCTAAAACAAGGGGGAGAGAAATTCAGGAAGAAAATATCTTGAAGACGGGCACCTGGGTGGCTCAGTTGGTTAAGCGTCGGCTCAGGTCATGATCTCACGGTTCGTGGGTTCGAGCCCCGCATCAGGCTTTGTGCTGACAGCTCAGAGCCTGGAGCCTGTTTCAGATTCTATGTCTCCCTCACTCTCTGACCCTCCCCTGTTCATGCTCTCAGAAGTAAATAAAACATTAAAAAAAAATTTTAATGTCTTGAAGAAAGACACCCAGCGCCATGCCAGCATTGGTTGGCAATGACTGTGGGGCTTCCTCTGCCCTTTTCTCCTTTGCAGATACCCTAGTACCTGCGGTAGATCTTGAATTTTTGTATCAAATCTAAGCTTCTCAGTTGGGTGTTTTTAACACTACACTTATCCTTAAACCCTCATTTCTGTGAAAAGAAATGTATTTTCCAACCTAACAACTCTGCTTCCTACTACTACCAATCCTTGTCTAGATCCATGAGTATGTCTGCTCCTCTCTCCCTTTTTCTTCAAAATGTTGTTCAAAACCCACCCCCAATCCTGACTATACTGTGTACCTTTATATACATAAAATTTAATTTGCATATTACAAATTATTTATGCGTTACCCAGATTTTCAGCTAGTGCCTGTACTTTTTTTTTTCTAGGGGATAATTTCCTTCTTACAAATTCAGGAACTGAAAAAGCCTGTTTCCCAAAATCTTTACATACTTACAGGAAAAACATGAATAATGAGGGAAAAAAATTTAACAAAAGAAGGGTTATTAGTAGCATATTTAGCAGTAGCTCTGGATGCTTCTATGGTGATGAAGGTTATAGGCCATTTGTCCTATGCAATTTATTTGGGATCCTGAAAGAAATTACGTATCCCATGTGGCTTTCTTCATCAACCCACCAAGGTGCATAAAAGTCCCACTTACAGAGTCATCCCTCAAAAACAGGGGTAGGTAGGGTCTTCTCTCCTCAAGGCTCCTCAGCGAATACAGATGTGTCAAGTATGAAAGGTATCCCATTGATGGTGATTTCTGTGGAACTAAGTAAAGTAAGAAATATTCTGAGGACTGCAGGATTCCCACAGGCAAGGAAATTTGTAAGACGGAGCCCTACTTCGGGCTCCGTGCTGAGCATGGAGCCTGCTTAAGATTCTCTCTCTCGTGCTTGCTTTGGCAGCATATATACTGAAAAAAAAAAAAAAAAAAGAGTCTCTCTGTCTCTCTCCCTCTGCCCCTCTCCCCTGCTCACTCTCTCTCACTCGCTCGCTCACTTGCTCTAATAAAAAAAGTTTTAATTAAAAAAAGAAAACAACAAATGCAATTCATGCACCTTTATCCTGAATCAAAAAAAAAAAAGCTATAAAAGACAGTCTGGGGGATAATTGGGGACAATGTTCAATGTACTAGTCTTTCAACTTTTCTGTAATTTCTCGTAAGTTTAATAATACAGACTCTTTCTTGAGTCTGTTCAGAAGTCAAATGTTATTCATGTAGTCAGTGATTTCCTATTCTGAATATCTTTGTAGTTTATTTTCTTGGTAGAATGCCTTCTAGAGTTACACCTGTCTTCCAGAGGGCAAAGTACTAGGGGACCATTATTTCATTAAGCTAGAAAACCCAAATATGACCCTTCTAAACAGGAACAGGGAGGGGCACATTTTTAGACTATCTATATGCCCATCCAGAAAGTTTTTGAAGTGCTCCTAACGCTGGGCCTCCTCCACCCCTCCATCTGTCATCTAACGGGAGATGTTACTCATGGGTGTGTGCCAGGCATGTGGACAACGTGGGAGCAGAAAAAAGTTGATAACCACCATGTTAGATTGTGTGTCCTTATAAAAAAAACTCCACTTGCGCCCCAGTCTAACCATGAGAAAAACATCAAATAAATTTCTACAGAGGGGCATTCTACAAAGTACCTGACCAGTGTATCCAAAATGGCCAAGATCATAAAAACAAGCAAAACCTGAGAAACTGTCACAGCCCAGAGGTCCTAAGGAGATATGACAATTAAATGTAATGTGGTACCCTAGTTGGGATCCTCGGGGAAAAGAACCACATTAGATTAAAACTAAAGAAATCTGTATAAACCATGGGCTTTAAAGATAATGTATCAATATCAGTTCATTAATTTTAACAAGCATATCAGACAAATGTAGGATGTTAACAATAGGGGAAATTCGGTACTTGCATTTGGAAACTCTGTACTACTCAACTTTTCTGTAAATTTAAAACTGTTCTAAAAAATAAAGTTTATTCCAAAACACTGTTGTGTACATTACCTACAAGGTCTCCATGTTTCTTTCTTTTTTTTTTTTAATTTTTTTTTAATGTTTTATTTATTTCTAGGAGAGAGAGAGAGACAGCGTGAGCAGGGGAGGGTCAGAGAGAGAGGGAGTCACAGACTGAAACAGGCTCCAGGCTCTGAGCTGGCAGTCAGCACAGAGCCCGACACGGGGCTCAAACCCATGAACCGCCAAGATCATAAGGTCTCCATGTTTCAACTACCAACCCAGTTGCTAAAGTATAGCTACGCAGGGCACAAGATCATGCTTTCCCATTCTGAGCTCTGTGGTACTTTGATGCAGTTTAAGAAGGTATGTCTGGTGGGGTGAGCAACGTATTATTAATGATTAAGTCTGGGAAATTATGCAGGTCTGTGTCTGTATGTGCAGCATTATTAGCCTGAGGGATTGGCTAAATTTAAAAGTAAAGTACCAATTCATTCATTCATCCTTATTGAGTGGCTACTACATACATCTGTAATTTCTAAGAATACCAGGGATGAAACACACATCCTCTATCCCCAATGGGCTCTCACTGTAAAAAAAGAAAACAAAACAAGTAAATATAAAACCATAACAGGGAACACCTGGGTGGCTCAGTTGGTTAAGCGTCCAACTCTTGATTTCAGCTCAGGTCATGATCTCATGATTTGTGAGGTAGAGCCCCATGTCAGGTTCTATGCTGATGGCATGGAGCTTCCTTGGGATTCTCTCTCTCTCTCTCTCTCTCTCTCTCTCTCTCAATCTCTCTCTCTCTCTCCGTCTCTCTCTCTGCCCTTCCCTTGCTCACTTGCATGCTCTCTCTCTCTTAAATAAATAAGCTTAAAAAAAAAAACCATAACACATTATGACTAAGTGTTGTGGTGGAGAAAAACACTAAGAGTTGTGGCAACACATAAGAGGGTCAGCTAATCCAGACTGGGATAGGTCAGGGCATGTTTAGTTCTAAAGGGCACACAAACATTGAAAGAAGCTCTATGTCCTTCACCATCCCTATTTCTGAAATATTAAAAATTTTACTCTCCAAGCAACATAAGAAGTTTTACTCTCACTGCAAGTAGATCTATCAAGTAGATATATATGCATGTGTATATATATATACACGTATATATCAAGTACATATATATCAAGTAAATATATACTTACATATATATGTATTGTGTGTGTGTGTGTGTGTATATATATGTGTGTGTCTCAAGTAGATATATATATTTATAAATACAGATGTAGATATTGGTTTTAGAGTTTTCAGGCTATTAGAAGCAAATGAAATAATCAAGATAATGATTACTAGTAAACAAGTCAGGTCATATATCTTTAAAAGGGGACTGAATAAGAGACAGTGGCAAATCACTAGTGTATCAACAACCACAAACACTTTTTAAGCACCTGAGGCAGTATGTTTAACAAAACTGCAGATATAAAGAAAAATTGGATAAATACCATAATAGAAAATTATGGACAATTTCTTAATAAATTTTGTTTCCATTCTTAGTGCAGGGGTGATTCATCCTTATTTCTGATTGATAACAATCAGTAGTCATTCCTAAAGACCTATAAATAAATATTTCTAAAATGCAAAGAATCTCTTTCAGCCTGACCCCAAATGGCAAGTAATTCTTTTATGACCTGAAAACTGTAGCATTAAATATATATGTAATAAGTACAGATATTGTTAATTGTCTTTAAATTCCTCATATATGACCTATGGCCTATTCGTAACTATATTTACAGCTTAGTAAGTCTATAAATTTAGTTCAATTGTGAGTCCTGCCTCTTGAGTTTATTATCCCGAAGATTTATTATTCTCTAAACCCTAATTGAGAAATTAGCAATAAAACCAAAGTTGAAGTTATAGTTTTGTTTTCTTTCTTTGTTTGGGGGGTTTTTGTTTGTTTGTTTAGAGAGAGTGCAGAAGCAGAGGAGCAGGGTAGAGAGAGGGGGAGGGAATGAATCCCAAGCAGGCTCCACACTCAGAGCAGAGCCCAAAGTGGAGCTCAGTCCCACCACCCTGGGATCATGACCTGAGCAGAAATCAAGAGTTAGACAATCAACCGACTGAGCCACCCAAGCACCTTTTAGTTTTGTTTTCTAATTGCTCAAAACTGTTATATGCCACCAAACATCCTCATACTATAGGAGATAGAGTTTAGAATTCCCAGCTGTCTTTTGCTTAAGTACTTAAAAATGGTAATTAAAGTACAGTCAGCCTTAATATTTAGGCCCAGTTATGGGAAAGAAGTTTGCATTTCCACATGTTTTGAGAAAGAATAGCTTTAAAGATGCTTTTCACAAATGCACTAAGAAGTACCAGAGCATATGATAACAAAAATAAAGTGGGTTAATAAGATTTTACTGAGGTCTGGTTCATGTCAGGCACTATGCTAGATGTCATGGAGAAAAATGAAAGAAATCTACAAATGGCTCCTGCTTTTAAGTAACTTATAATTTACAGGTAGTAAAAATAGTGAGCAAATGGCTAATCGTGTGGTACACAAGGAGCCCTGGAAAGCCAAGGTTTTCAGAGAAGCTAGACAAAGGGACATTCAATCAAGAACAAATACGGAATTGCAGCACAGACTTGTGTAAAAGGTATGAGGAAGATTAAAGCATGGGATGGGCTGGGCATTGCCAAGATAAATTAAAGACAACCGAAAGGACTCTGAGATAAAGAGTGAGAAAAAGAACAAGGAAGATCTAGGCAGGATGCTTAGGGCTGATGGTGTAATACAGACAGATGACAAAGCAAACTTGCCCAATATCTATTTCGTTTTCATCATTCTTACCAGAAGACATCTTTGAGCTAGAAAATACTCTCTGCTAAAAAAAAAAAAAAAAAGACAAAAAAAAAAAGGCACGTGGCACTAAGTAGTGATTGAACCCGCTTATTTGTAGCAGGACTGGAAGACTAGAAATGTTCCTTGTTTAGAACTAGACTTAGGGGCACCTGGGTGGCTCAGTCGGTTGAGCATCCGACTTCAGCTCAGGTCATGATCTCACAGTCATGGGTTCGGGCCCTGCCTCGGGCTCTGTGCTGACAGCTCAGAGCCTGGAGCCTGCTTTGGATTCTGTGTCTCCCTCTCTCTCTGCCCCTCCCCTGCTCACACTCTGTATCTCTCAAAAATAAATAAACGTTAAAAAGTTTTTTGAATAAATAAATAAAACTAGACTTAGCTTGTTGAGTGGGCCAAAGGGAAGTAGTATCAAAGTATAAGAGAGGCAGGGGTTAAGTGGTGCCGGAGACAGATGCAGGTACAAATGCATGAAGAGGTCAATTTGTCCAAAGGAAACAGTAAATCCAGGCGGCAATGGAAAGAGAGCTGTTTATTACGGGATCAGAGACAAGGTAATAGGGCATGGAGAAAAGAGCTAGTATTTCTGTGCAGGATCTATCCTAGATGCTTAGTGTACATTCTCTCATTTAATATCTTCAACAATCTTAATGAGAGTAGTATGATCCTCAGACTTTACTAATGTGGAAAATAAGGCTTAACTTGCAGGCTAAGGTTAGGCAGCAAGCGAGAGGAGCTGGTGAGCTTTTCACCCAGGTCCGTAGGACTCCACAGTGTCTTCTTCTATATGCTGAAGACGGCCCAATAATGTGGAATCTGAGGAATAATAAACTCCAGAATCAGAGGTGCCTATTGGCATCAAAGTAAGTCCGTGAACACCTATGAGAGTCCCCCCGCCCCACTTCTTGAGACTGGAGTTTAGGGTTAGGGTGACCTTCCCTAGTCAAGGAGACTGACTAGAGCAAAGTTAGGTACTAGGCCTGTGTAGTCTGAGATCCAGCAAAAGAATGACCTAATCACAGGGACTGGGCCAGAAGGCCAGGAATTTGACATACAATTCAAGGAATTGTACTTGATGCTGACCTGCTTAAGTACTTCCTGCTAAGAGTCGTGCAGCAAGGGAGAACGGGTAAGGGAGGCCCCAGGCTGCCACCGAGCAGAAGCCTGGAGAGCAACCTGTCAGATGGGAGAGGTGGACAGAAAGCCGCAGGAGGAAGGTCTCCAGGGGTCAACAACAACACAAAAAACAATGACACTGACGAATTGCCTGCAATGGTATTTTAAACAAACAAAATACCACTGATGAGTGTGACAAATATATTGGAGCTTTTGGGGGAAAATTAATAAATAAGCACTTAGAAAAATAAACAAATTCAGGGGCTCAGTCAGTTAAGCATCTGACTTTTGGTTTCGGCTCAGGTCAAGATCTCACGGTTCCTGGGTTCAAGCCCTACGCTGGGCCCTGCGCTGATGGTGGGGAGCCTGCTTGGGATTCTCTCTCTCTACCTCTCTCTCTCTCCCCTTCTCCTCTCCTGCACACACACACACACACACACACACACACACACTCTCTCTCTCTCTCTCAAAATAAATAAACTTTTAAAAACGAAAAAAAGAAAGGAAGAAAAAGAAGCAAATTCAAAAATATGTTGATTTTAACTTTAGGACAAACTCAAATTGTAAGAGAAAAACAGAGTACACTATGGGGTTCTATAGTAAATCCTAATTAAAGTCCAGCTATTGATTTAAAAAAAAAAAACGAATACATATGGGGTACCTGGGTGGCTCAGTCAGTTAAGCATCAGACTCTTAATCTAAGCTCAGGTCATAATACTGGTAATGTCCAAAGTTGATAAATTGAGAAATAGCCATATAAGTATGTTATTTAGAAACAGAGTTATAGAGCGGCTCAGTCAGTTCAGTGTCTGACTTCAGCTCAGGTCATGATCTTGCGGTTTGTGAGTTCGAGCCCCGCGTTGGGCTCTCTGTTGTCAGTGCAGAGCCCACTTTGGATCTGCTGTCTCCCTCTCTCAGCCCCTTCTCCGCCTCACACATGCTCTCTCTCTCTCAAAAATAAAGAAACATTTAAAAAAATTAGAAATACAGAGTTAAATAGAACAAGTGGCTGAAAGAATTCAAAACAATTGCCAGCAGAGAACGGGCCTGGGTGGCATGGGTGCGGGCGGCGAGGTGTAGTGATGTTAGCAGAAGACTGCTTTTTTCATTGTAAGTCATTTTTGTATTACTTGATTTGTTACTTATATTATGACAAATTCCTAAGTTTTTATTTATATTAAATATTTATTTATTTTTATGGGGGGAGAATACCAACAGGGGAGTGGTGGAGAGAGAGGGAGACAGACGGTCTGAAGTGGGTTCTGTGCGGTCAGCGCCCAGGGCAGAGTTCGGTCAGCACAGAGCCCAACATGGGGCTCAAACTCATGAAAGGTAAGATCATTACCTGAGCCACAGTGGGACACTTAACCGACTGCACCACCCAGGTGCCCCTAAATGGCTAATTTATTTTTAAGTTTATTTATTTATTTTGAGAGAGACAGTACGAATTGGGGAGGGGCAGAGAGGGGGGAGAAAGAGAGAGAGAGAGAGACACAGAGAGAATCCCAAGCAGGCTCCGCACTGCCAGTGCAGAGCCAGATTTGGGGCTTGAACCCATGAAGCCGTGAGATCGTGACCTGAGCAGACACCAAGGGTCAGACACTTAACTGACTGAGTCACCCGGGGCGCCCCTAAATTGCTAACTTGTTTGAAAAGCGGATAGGATTTGATTGAAAAAGAGAAGAGAAACCACACCCCTGCAAGTAACCACGAGTCAACGATACATTTAAAGAGGAGTGAGCCATCGCCAGTCGGCCCAGGGCTCTTTAAGGATGGTGGGAACCAGCTGGGGCAGGTGTCCCCCCCCCTCCCACACCCCCCNACGAAGCTGGAACTGCTCTCTCTAAAGCCAACAGGCAAACCCATAACACTTAAGGACAGAGAACAACTGAGGTTTGCTAGAGGGAGGTGGGCTGGATGGGGGCAGGGGACTAGGTGTTGTATGGAAGTGATGAGTCACTCAGTTCTACTCCTGAAAGCAAGACTGCACTGTAAGGTAACTAACTAGACTCTACAAATTTGAAAAGAAAAGAAAAAACAAAAAAAGTAAAAGAAAACCAGCGACGCGCCTCAGGAGGGCTCTTCCTAAGGGGCCTGAGGGCCGGCCGAGATGCGGCAGAGCTAAAACTAACTGCAGGCCTCCACAGCAGATGCTGGGAACAAGACGGAAGAGAAGACGCAGGAGTACACGCCAAGGATAGCAACACGCTAACTTGCTGTTTTCCCAGAATAAAGCCCTTCTTACTTTGGTAATTGAGGAGGTCCCCAACCTGCTTGCCACCGCCCACCTCCTGACAATGAGAATGCCTGCAAATACGCCTCACCCACTGATGGAAAACCCACACTCAGGGCTCCCACGTGGGAAGGAACCACGTCAATCAACTGCAGAAAAAGCCCAGAGCAGCTATACACTAACATCCAGGAAGGTGTATTATGTATTTTTTTTTAATATTTATTTATTTTTGAGAGAGAGCACAAGTTGGGGAGGGGCAGAGAGAGAGGAAGACACAGGATCCTAAGCGGGCTCTGCGCTGACAGCAGTGAGCCCCAGTGCGGGGCTTGAACTCACAAAACCTGAGACTCTCCAGCCGCAAGATCATGACCTGAGCGCATGTCGGACGCTCAGCCAACTGAGCCACCCAGGAGCCCCACAGGGACGTGTATTAAAAATGCGAAGGGACAAAAAGGCACGTGAGGAATAACCACATCATAGAAGAGAAGGACTAACATGAAACACACACACACAACTCACCCGAAAAGAAGTATAATTCAGGAACAGAAGAGAAATATATTTTTGTCTTAATTCTGGTGGGTAGGCTCCGAGAAACTTGAGAGAAAATTTCAAGCAACGAGAGCAAACTGCTATGAAAAAGGAGCCTAGCTTCTCCCAGAGTTTGAGGAACCTAAAATATATGACTACCAAAACTAAAAAAAAGAAAACGAAAAAGGGGGAATGAGCAGAATAATAAATGAACAAAGTAATGGCCAAATCCGTGATCTGGAAGATAAACCTAAAGATATGTCCCAGGACATGATACAAAAGACAAGGAAATACAAGATAAGTGAAGGAAAATGAGACAGAAGATGAAGGAAGTCCTCTATTCGTCAAATGGAAGTTCTTCAAGGAAAGAAAACAGAGAAGGGGGGAAAATCAGAGAAACATCTAGGCCAAAAAAAATCCCTAAGTTTAAGAATGAATACTTTCAGAGTGAAGGGGCCCACAGAATGCCAGGCCAGCAAGAGTATAACAAGACCCAGAACTAGGTGCATCTTGGTGAAAATCCCAAATAAAAGTCAGATTAAAATATCTATGTGTATGTATGTGGAAAGTTTCCAGAAAGAGAAAGCATGTTACTTACTGAGGAATAAGAATCAGTCTGGCTTCAGACTTAGCAAGATTGCTAGATGCTTGAATGTCTTCTAAGCAAGGCCAGCTTCATAACTTAAGGGTTCAGTGGCAATGAAAATGTGGGACTCCATGATAAAAAATTATTAAGAATATCGAGGCAGTGGGGCGCCTGGGTGGCTCAGTCGGTGAAGCGTCTGACTTCAGCTCAGGTCATGATCTCACGGTTCGTGGGTTCGAGCCCCGCGTCGGGCTCTGTGCTGACAGCTCAGAGCCTGGAGCCTGTTTCAGATTCTGTGTCTCCCTCTCTCTCTGACCCTCCCCTGCTCATGCTGTCTCTCTCTCAGACAAATAAAACATTAAAAATTAAAAAAAAAAAACAAAAAAAAACAGAATATCGAGGCAGTGACAAGAGAGTTTTACACCAAAGAGGGATTGGAGACTTCCAAGCACGGGGCCCTTCTAAGTATGGGGGCCTGTTATTTTGTGCTTCCTCTATTTCCAGGTCCTTCCCAGCTACCAAGGTTCGTAGTACTTCATACTATTTTCTTTCTTGGAGAGCACAGATCTCATGCCAATCTCCTGTTTCCAGGTTCTGAGAAGCAAAGATTCTGAACCTAACATTCTACTCAGCCAAACCGTTGACTAAGTAGAAGGGCAAATAGAGATGTTTTTGGACTTGTAAGAATTTAGAAAATGTCTTTGACACGGATCCTGCACGAAAAAGGTATTTGAGTAGCTTTCACAAAAACAGATCCAGAAATAAAGGTTTCAGTATTTTATCTGAAGTTGTAAAATACCTAAAGGAAAATTAAAGAACTAAAATAATATATCAATAAAAACTGGTAAAGTAGGTGGCACTGTACGATGTATTTGATTCTTCATTATCATAGCAAGGAATTAGTCGACCCTTTCTGATAAATCAAAAAAACAAAGGTAAAGCAAACTATTTCAGGTTCTATGATAACCACCATAAAATTTTTAAACTGGAATTCTTGACAATTCTGAAGAATGAGACTGAGGGAACAGTTTGGCAAGGAAGTATAATGTCTATTTTTCAATTTATACTTTCATTTTCTACTTTTCTGTATCATTCTAATTTTGCTACGTGTGTGCATTATTTCTATAATTAAAAATCAGTTCAGCAAGAAAGGCAATGAGAGGGCTCGGAATCAGCAGGAGCCAAGACGGCTCAATGAACTTGATTTTCTTCCTGGTTACTAGCCTGGTAGATCAAGATAACTCTTTAAGACCATGTCCCAGACCCTCTTCTAGGAGCTGGGGATGTAGTAGTGAACCTTAAAAAGAAAAAGAAACAAAAAATTGAACTTACACGCAAGTACAGGAGCAAGTCAGAAAGTTGACATCCTAGGTGATAAGGTCTAAAGCAACTTCAATTAGGGAAAGGTCAAGGGAGGGATGCCTGGGTGTGTAGCAGTTTTGGATTGGGTGACCGGGAAAGGCCTCACTGAGAAAGCGGCTAAATGACCAAAGACATGAAAGTGATTAGGAAGTGATCATGTGGATACCTGAGAGCAAGTATTCCAGATAGAATAGCCAGTGCAAAGGTCCTGGGGCAGGAATATACTCAGTAAGCTCCAGGTACCCAGTGGCTGGAGTGGAGAAAGCAAAAGGGAGGGTTGTAAGAGATGATATGAGAAAAATAAGAGTAGGGGCAGATGACACAAGCCTTACCTGCTCTTTGAAAGATGTCAGTTTTTCTAATGAACAAGATGGCAAGAAAGAGCCCTGTGATACAGTAGAGCAGAGAACTTCTCAAACTTCAGCACTCGCATGACCTGAGGGCCAGACAGATTCTGAGTCAGCAGACCTGAGGTGGGCGCTGAGGTTCTACAGTTCTTACACGCTCCCTGGTTATACAACGTGGCTGGTCTGAGAATCACACTGTGAGTAGTAAGAGTAGCTCACCCACACAGAAGTGAGCCTCAGCGGACAGCTTTCAACGGGAAGACATGCTACTTTTAAAATCTCTGGGGACGCCCGGGTGGCTCAGTTGGTTAAGCGGCCGACTTCAGCTCAGGTCATGATCTCATGGTTCTTGGGCTCCAGCCCCTCATGGAGATCTATGCTGACAGTGCGGAGTCTGCCTGGGATTCCGTGTGTCTCCCCCTCTCTCTGCCCCTTCCCCACTTGAGCTCTCTCTCTAAAAATAAATTAGTAAACTTGAAAAATAAATAAAATAAAATAAAACAAAATAAAATCCCTGGGCACTAGAGACTATTTCAAGTAAACTTGAAAAATAAATAAAATAAAATAAAACAAAATAAAATCCCTGGGCACTAGAGACTATTCACATGGCTGGAAAGAGTTATTTGCTTCAGGTAAATAACACCTAAAGAATGAGCAAGTTCTTTCATTTGAAGGGCTCCAATCAAAATCCAGTGGGGAGATGAGGATCTCCGTCCAACAGACTATGTTGAACAGTATCCTGCTAACTATCACTTGAGTGAACTTGAAACAGAATCAAACCCCCTATCAAGCCAACCACAGCCTATCAAATACCTCGATTGCAGCCTGTGACAGACCCTGAGCCAGAAGACCCAGCTAAGCCACCCCCAGATCCCGGACCCACAGACATTGTGAAATAACAGATGTTTGTGTTTTAAACCACTGAATTTCAGAGTAATTTGTTACACGGCAATAGATAACTCATACACCATCAAAGTTTTCTTTTAAATATATGGGCCATTTATAACGCTACAGCCTGCATTATCAAGCATATTCCTGAGAGGCAAGTTCTTAGGCAGGAACTTTTAAACAAGGCATTGATGAGAACCAAATCATTTGTGTGAAACTTACATATCTGATGATTGAAAGAATTTACCCTTGACTGGCCTCCAGCTCCATACATTAAAAAAAAAAAAACAAAAACAAAAACAAACACTGGTTTCTTCTCCTTTATTCACATGTTTCATATCAAATTACCAACTCGTGCCCTGAACCTTCATGTCATAAAACGGGGTGAATTGACATACTGCACAGGAAGAGCGCTGTGATGGGGCTGGCACATTCTAGCTCCCAAGAGTCCACTGTTGGCTTTTCAGGAATTTTGGGAGGTCGTCTTTGATCATAGCCATTTCTTCAAAATTAAATAACATAAACTTACAATTAAATAAGTAATACTAAAAACAAAGATAATAAATACCCAAAAACACATCCTTTCCTAATTATTTCGCTACATTTTACCATTACGATGCTCTTGAAGTTGTTTATTTACATCTAATGTATTCATGTGGTGCCAATACTGGATAATGGTGGACACGCTTTCCTGCCCCGCATACAGTGATGATGGCAACTGCGTGAAATAGGCGGGAGTATTTATACCCCAGAAATCGGCCAGCAGTACCAATCTGGTTCTAAGCATTTCCTAGCACTGCCTGGTAGGCTTTCCTTCTCTCGGTCAGCTTTGCCATCGCATAACCACACACAGATCCAACTGCAACCTATCGAAATCCGTCCCACAAACCCAACCAAAAGGAAACCCCAGTTCAAATTTCCTTATTTGGGCACCACCCCTCCACAACCCAGGAGGATACATGTGATGGAGAAGAAAACCGGAGTGGAAAGAGATGTCAATGTTAACCAAGTGCAGTTAAAATATCTTTTTGCAAATGTGTTAAAAACAAGGTAACATGAAGGGGCGCCTGGGTGGCTCAGTCGGTTAAGCATCCGGCTCATGATATCGTCTCAGGTCATGATCTCGCCGATCATGGGTTCAAGCCCCGCATCAGGCTCCAAGCTGGCAGCGTGGAGCCTGCTTGGGATTCTCTCTCTCTCTCTCTCTCTCTCTCTCTCTGCCCCTCCCCAGCTTGTGTGAACTCTCTCTCTCTCTAGCTCAAAAATAAATAAACTAAAAAAAAAAAAAACAGATATGTGAATACCTTGCTACAACCCCTCCTAAGGCATTGGAAGAAACTCCAGCAAGTAGGAGTCCCTGAAGCTAAAGCTTTATTGGCTTCACAGTAAATCCACCTCTGCTCCAGAACTTTCTGGATGCTTCCATCACCCTTCAGGGGCTCCCACCAGGGTTGACTCAGGGCTCGGGAACATGGGGTGAGGGATATTGAGAGCACTAGCACTGACGTGTTTCTGNAACACTCTCAACACACACACACACACACACACACACACACACACACACACACACGCTGGAAGGACTGTGCCCCTCCTCCTCGAATATTCCTATCTGAAAGAAACTGCCCTGGGGCATGTCTTTCTCATTCTTCATTGCCAGAGACCCAGTAGCTTGCCTGGGCTGCCACCACGAAATACTTGAGACTGGAAGTCTTAAACTTTAGAAATGAATTTTCTTACACTTACGGAGGCTAGAAGTCCAAGAGCAGGATGTTGGTAGGTATGTTTTCTTCTGAGGCCTCTTTTGTCGGCTTGAAGATGGCCGTCCTCTTGCGGACCTTCCCATGGCCGCCCCTCTGTGCTCCTGGGCCCTAGTGTCCCTCTGGGTCCAAATCTCTTCTTAGAAGGACACCAGTCAGGGGCGCCTGGGTGGCTCAGTCGGTTAAGTGTCCGACTTCGGCTCAGGTCACGATCTCACGGTTAGTGGGTTCAAGCCCCGCGTCGGGCTCTGTGCTTACAGCTCAGAGCCTGGAGTCTGTCTTCGGATTCTGTGTCTCTGTCTCTCTCTGACCCTCCCCTGCTCACGCTGTCTCTCTCTTTAAGAAAAAGAAATTAAAAAAAAAAAAAAGAAGAAGGACACCAGTCAGATTAGATCAGGACCCATTCTAAAGACCTCGTTTTAACTTAATCATCTCTGTAAAGACCTTATCTGCAAATACAGTCACATTCTGAGGTTCTAGGGTTGGGATCTCAACATATGAATTGGGGGGGGGACACAATTCACCCCATATTGGAGACACTAAGCTCAGTCTCTTGTCCCACCATTAATAGAAATAAGACTACTGGGAAAAGACCTCATTTATCAAATAGGAAAATATAGCAGTATTTCAAAAACGATCATTCCATTACAGAATTAAAGAAATTCATAGAGAATAGGGATCAGAAGGAGAACCTCATGTCTAGAAGCTACAAGGAGGCAGGTTGTGACGGTGTGAAAAGTGCCATGCAAAAGTGGCACTGCCCGTCACCCAATGAGCTCTCCATCACCTGATGCCTTCACACAACTCAACTGTCAGGGACAGGTGGCCAAGTAGAAGCTGGAAAACTAGTCTGAGGCTATTCAAGCACTAGACAAGGTTTTAAATTAAACAATCTTCAGGGCGCCTGGGTGGCTCAATCGGTTACGCATCTGACTTCGGCTCAGGTCATGATCTCACAGTCCGTGGGTTTGAGCCCTGTGTCAGAATCTGCGCTGACAACTCAGAGCCTGGAGTCTGCTTCAGGTTCTGTGTCTCCCTCTCTCTCTGCCCCTTATGGGCTCATGCTCTGTCTCTCCCTCCTTCAAAAATAAATAGGCATTAAAAAAAATTTTAAACAACCTTCAAGACTCCACTACCCCACATTCTCCAATTTTTCTCACAAACAACACGGCAACCACGTCACCAGATTTAGCAGATCTTTTATTTAAGAAACATCGAATATTATAATTCAACGTATTTTATCACTTAGAGCTATTGCTAAGTAGTTTCCCCTTAAAGTTCCGTCTGGGAAAGATCTGAAACGATGGAAAGGCAAAATAAAAACAAAAAGTCCCCAAGCTTCAAGATTTGAAAGTCAAGAAAAATGTTCCAGATCTCAGCATGAAATGATCCAAAATAGGCAATATAATTTTCACATCTCTTGGAAAAATACTGAGTCATATTGCCCACCCACATCTTACAAAAATAACAGAAATCCAATGATTCAAGCAAGATACTCTGCCATTGTCTGAAGCAAACATTTGAGTCATTCAGGAAAACGAGGAGCAGAGTCCCCTCTGTGAAAGCATTGAAATTCCACGTCCCAAGGGAAGTTTTGTAAATGAGGAGTTCTTTCCAGCCCCGCACGTACCTTTTCCCCACATCCTGGGATACCTCAGGGCCAGAGAGCGTCCCCTTCGCCAGATCAACAAACGGCACTTGGGCAACAGGCAGAGGACAGCCCCGTGTTCAGTGAGCCGTGATTAGGAGTCAACCCACAGTCGCCTGGGACTAAGGTGGGGACAGCTTCCCAGAGACCCCCACGACCCACAGGGCAGACGGAGGCCACGCCTCGTCCACCCCCTGGGTTCCCGTCACCTCCCAGACCACCTGTGTGTCTCTGCGGTCAGCANGCTCTCCCCCCTCTGGCCAGCCCTGTCCCCCGCCTCCCTCCCCTGCCTCCCTCCTTTCCTGCCCCCCATCAGCTCCCCGTTCTCTCTCTCTCCCTGCAAAGCCCAGCTCTCCCTGTCCCTGCCTGGCGGGGTGTCTGCCGGCAGTAACTGCTCAAGAAAGGTCTGACCCGGGACAGTGACAACAAAAACGGAAGGAATTCTGCAGAAGCTGCTTCTGGGCTGGTCACTCCTGAAGGACCTGACCCACTGCCCTTCCCCCCACGAGGAACGGGCGGGGCCTCTGTTTCCTCATTTCCCATCGTCCCTCAGTCCCTGGGGCTGTGCCTGGCGCCACTAGGAAACTATTGAAAGGGCTCCCGGAAGGGCACCAAGGACCCACCGATGCCAAACGAGGGCCCTTTGCTCACCCCCTAAGAGAAGCATTCTTTCTGGGGGCCGCAGGCTCCGTAATTCAGGCAGCCACCGTCTGCACGGCCCGCTCTGCGCAGCGCCTTCTCTGGGGCCTGGGCCGGGCCGGCTGCTCCTGCTTTGCACCCTCTGCACACCTCAACCTCCTCTCCCTTCGGAGGGCCCCCCTCCGTAGGCTTCGCGTCACCCTCAGTCTCCAGCCCTGTGCAGACGTGGTGGCGGCTTCCCTTCCTCGTTTCACGCTCCTCACCCGCCTTGCAGTCACACCGCCGGCCGCCCGCCTTCTGCACGCGCATCCCAGCCTCGTGAACAAGGAAGAGACTTACAGGCCCCAGTTGTTCTTTTTTTAGGCTTTTTTTTTTATGTTTATTTACTTTTGTGAGGGAGAGAGACAGACAGACAGACTGAGACAGAGCACGAGCAGGGGAGGGGCAGAGAGAGAGGGAGACACAGGAGCAGAAGCAGGTTCCAGGCCCTGAGCTGTCAGCACAGAGCCCGACGCGGGGCTTGAACTCACCGGGCGTGAGATCGTGACCTGAGCCGACGTTGGAGGCTTCACCGACCGAGCCGCCCAGGAGCCCCGTCTTTCTTTAAAATTGTTTCCTCAGGGAGCCCGGGTGGCTCAGTTTGTTGAGCATCTGACTCTTGATATCGGCTCAGGTCATGGGCTCAGGGTTTGTGGTATCAAGCCCTGTGTGGGACTCTGCACAGGGCATGAAGTCTGCTTAAGATTCTCTCTCTCTCTCTCTCTCTCTCTCTCCACCTGAGTGGCTCAGTCAGTTAAGCATCTGACTTTGGCTCAGGTCATGATCCTGCAGTTTGTGAGTTCAAGATTCATGTCGGGCTCTGTGCTGACAGCTCAGAGGCTGGAGCCTGTTTCAGATTCTGTGTCTCCCTCTCTCTCTGCCCCTCCCCTGCTTGTGGTCTGTCTCTGTCTGTCTGTCTCTCTCCCTCTCAAAAATAAACATTAAATTTTTTTAAAAAATAGATTCTCTCTCTCTCCCCCTCTGCCCTGCTCTCACTCTCTCTAAAGTAAAAAAACTTAATAAAAAGAAATTAAAATTGTTTTCCTCCCTGCCTCCTTCCCATGCTTTTCCTTCCTTCCTACCGCACACCTGGATGCCTGGAGTTTTAGCCCCTCATTCCTCCAGTTAGGCTTGAAGCATCTTCCTAAAGCACCTCACTGATCCACGCTGCCCAGCTGTTGAACGGCAGTGGGCCCCCATCACTCCTTGAATATGTAAATATATATTATATACAGAGAGGAGGGGTGGAGATGGTGGCGTGGGAGATTTAGTCTAAGGAATTGGCTCATATGATTGTAGATCATGGAGGCTGACAAATAAAAAATCTGGGCCGGCTGGCAGGCTGGAGACCCAGGGAAGAGTTGATGTTGCAACTCGAGTTCGAAGGCAATCTGTTAGTAGAATTCCCTCTTCCTCTGGAGCGGTAAGTCTTTCTCTTAAGGCCTTCAACTGATTGGGCCAGGCCCACCCACATTATGGAGGTGATGTCCACTGATTTCAATGTTAATCTCATTAAAAAAATTTCTGGGTTGTCAACTTGTGCTGCTATGACAAACACCATGCCTAGGTGGTTTCAGCGACAAACAGTTCTCACAGTTCTGGATGCTGGGAAGTCCAAGATCAAGGTTCCTGCCAATTCAGTTCCTGGCGAAAGCCCACTCTCTGGTTTTAAGATGGCTGCCTTATTTCTGTGTCCTCAGGTGGCAGAGAGAGAGAAATTCTCTCTCATGCTCATGCAGTAATCCCATCATGAGAGCTCGTTCTTCCGAAGGCACCTCCAGATACCATCACACCGGGATTAGGGTTTCAACGTATGACTTTTTAGGAGAACACAAATCTTCACTCCATACCAAATACCTTCACAGAAATATCTAGAACAGTGTTTGACCAAATAACTATGTACTGTGGCTTACCCACATGGACACATAAAATTAACCATCGCACTCTCTCCAAACTCTGACAACCGGCTTCCTCAATTCCAGACACCACTAGGCTCTGTTTAGATTCCTCTTCCTTACACGGCAGGTAGAAACTCTCTCCAGGTCGTAATCTGGGGGAATTTAATGGTGCCCCTCACTGGTTCCAATTCTTTCGGGGATCACTGTTCTGCATCGCATGTTGTACAAAGTCCTAAAACTGTTCTCTTGTACATCTTGTCTGGTTGGTAAATTGCTTCAGGTGGGAGGTCGCATCTAGTCCCTGTGGCTCCATTAGAGCTCGGGGTGGAAGTTTATCTCTACATTATGCCACGAAGAGCGCTTTGTTCATCTAAGCTCATGTTCATCACCTAGCATTTCGAGTTCCCAATTTTAAAATGAAGATGTTTGGGGCGCCTGCGTGGCTCAGTCGGTTAAGCGTCCGACTTCGGCTCAGGTCATGATCTCACGGTTCGTGGGTTCGAGCCCCGCGTCGGGGTCTGTGCTGACTGCCAGCTCAGAGCCTGGAGCCTGCTTCAGATTCTGTACCTCCCTCTCTTTCTGACCCTCCCCTGCTCACGCTGTCTCCCTCTGTCTCTCTCTCAGAAATAAATAAGACATTTAAAAATTTTTTAAATAAAAAATAAGATGAACCTGTTTATCACAGAAAACGTTTTTAACGACAGAAAACACAAAGGCAAAAAGAAGTCCCACCTTTGGCTGTGAAATCTTCCTCTCTTTGTGAACATATTGCTCTCTTCATGAATCCATTTCTGACTGTCTTGTTATCATCATTATTAATCATCTCAGTAAACACTTTTGAACGAAGACCTGTGAACTGNGAGCCTGGAGCCTGCTTCAGATTCTGTACCTCCCTCTCTTTCTGACCCTCCCCTGCTCACGCTGTCTCTCTCTGTCTCTCTCTCAGAAATAAATAAGACTTTTAAAAAATTTTTAAATAAAAAATAAGATGAACCTGTTTATCACAGAAAACGTTTTTAACGACAGAAAACACAAAGGCAAAAAGAAGTCCCACCTTTGGCTGTGAAATCTTCCTCTCTTTGTGAACATATTGCTCTCTTCATGAATCCATTTCTGACTGTCTTGTTATCATCATTATTAATCATCTCAGTAAACACTTTTGAACGAAGACCTGTGAACTGGTGCTAAAATCGTCCTGGGGCCTCTCACACACCAACTCTCTTGACTTCTAAGCTGGCGGCAAACTGCAGCTCCGTAGCGGCTGANTTTAAAAATTTTTTAAATAAAAAATAAGATGAACCTGTTTATCACAGAAAACGTTTTTAACGACAGAAAACACAAAGGCAAAAAGAAGTCACACCTTTGGCTGTGAAATCTTCCTCTCTGTGAACATATTGCTCTCTTCATGAATCCATTTCTGACTGTTTTGTTATCATCATTATTAATCATCTCAGTAAACACTTTTGAACGAAGACCTGTGAACTGGTGCTAAAATCGTCCTGGGGCCTCTCACACACCAACTCTCTTGACTTCTAAGCTGGCGGCAAACTGCAGCTCCGTAGCGGCTGAACTAGGAAGCTCCTGGCGGGGAGGTTACTTAGGTAGTGTGGACACCAGAGTCAGAACACAGAGCCCAAACCTGATCTGCTTTTGAGGTGGGAGTTGCTCTCAGTCAGCTGTGCCTCGCTCATCAAAGGCCCAACACGAATACTGGTAAGAATGGTGAACAGCAGGTAGAACTTAGGGGTGCACCTGGGTGGCTCAGTGGGTTCAGCACCCGGCTCTTGATTTCGGCTCAGGTCATGATCTCATGGTTTGAGCCCTGCGTTGGGCTCCATGCCCGTAGGTGCGTGGCCTGCTTGGGATTCTTTCTCTTTCTCTTCCTTTCTCTCTCTTTCTTTCAAAAAAAAAAAAGATATAAATAAGGCAATAGATGGTTTCTGAGAAGTCAATTTTTTTCTGGAAAGCTTTGTTCCTCCATGATGGTTTCACCTTTAGCCCAGTATTTTGGTAGCTCTGCCAACACCGGATCTGGGGTGTCTTCCACTCACTCCACAGGGACAGAGGACCGATGATTAATTGGTTCACAGACGCATACGTTTTTATCATACTTTCAGTCTTCGATTGTCTGACCTTCAATCATTTAAGGGACCAGTCCAGTGACCTTTGACCCCTGCTGTTGACCTATGACCTCTCAATCACTTCTGGGAGTAGTGGGGGAGGATAAGGCGTAGAAGAAAGTTCAAGTGTCTACCAAGCAGAAGTAGAAGAAATTCTTTTGATAAGAATCTACCAAAACGCCTTACAATAGATAGCAACAAAATACAACGAGGGGTGGGGGGCGGTGAAAGAGAAAGAGAACAAACCAGATCCCTTTTTGCTGCATCGAACACTGGTCACCCTGAGGCTGGAGACAGCCAAGCAGCCTCAGATCTGATAAGCTCAGCTAACCACAGGAGAGCACCTAACTCGGTAATAGTATCTCAGTTTTTGTTGACAGGGCCTGAGAAAGAGCCCCCATTTTCCCTCTTTCTCATCTCAGTCAGGGAATCTGCTGGACAGGGCATTATGGTAGCTGAGCGCACAGGCTCAGANCGTAGCGGCTGAACTAGGAAGCTCCTGGCGGGGAGGTTACTTAGGTAGTGTGGACACCAGAGTCAGAACACAGAGCCCAAACCTGATCTGCTTTTGAGGTGGGAGTTGCTCTCAGTCAGCTGTGCCTCGCTCATCAAAGGCCCAACACGAATACTGGTAAGAATGGTGAACAGCAGGTAGAACTTAGGGGTGCACCTGGGTGGCTCAGTGGGTTCAGCACCCGGCTCTTGATTTCGGCTCAGGTCATGATCTCATGGTTTGAGCCCTGCGTTGGGCTCCATGCCCGTAGGTGCGTGGCCTGCTTGGGATTCTTTCTCTTTCTCTTCCTTTCTCTCTCTTTCTTTCAAAAAAAAAAAAGATATAAATAAGGCAATAGATGGTTTCTGAGAAGTCAATTTTTTTCTGGAAAGCTTTGTTCCTCCATGATGGTTTCACCTTTAGCCCAGTATTTTGGTAGCTCTGCCAACACCGGATCTGGGGTGTCTTCCACTCACTCCACAGGGACAGAGGACCGATGATTAATTGGTTCACAGACGCATACGTTTTTATCATACTTTCAGTCTTCGATTGTCTGACCTTCAATCATTTAAGGGACCAGTCCAGTGACCTTTGACCCCTGCTGTTGACCTATGACCTCTCAATCACTTCTGGGAGTAGTGGGGGAGGATAAGGCGTAGAAGAAAGTTCAAGTGTCTACCAAGCAGAAGTAGAAGAAATTCTTTTGATAAGAATCTACCAAAACGCCTTACAATAGATAGCAACAAAATACAACGGGGGGTGGGGGGGCAGTGAAAGAGAAAGAGAACAAACCAGATCCCTTTTTGCTGCATCGAACACTGGTCACCCTGAGGCTGGAGACAGCCAAGCAGCCTCAGATCTGATAAGCTCAGCTAACCACAGGAGAGCACCTAACTCGGTAATAGTATCTCAGTTTTTGTTGACAGGGCCTGAGAAAGAGCCCCCATTTTCCCTCTTTCTCATCTCAGTCAGAGAATCTGCTGGACAGGGCATTATGGTAGCTGAGCGCACAGGCTCAGAAAGTTAGACACCAGAGTTTGCCGGCTTGTCCCAGCACCTAATGCCATTGTGACCTTGGCCAAGACTCTCAC
>NW_027532820.1:1773750-1773987 GCF_008692635.1 Crocuta crocuta | reverse complement strand
GGGGTGCTGAGTTTAGCAGCACCTCCCTCATGAGTTTGCTGTGAAGATCCAACACAAGTAAGGCATTTAGAATGTCTCTGTCCTCAGTACATCTCAGTAAATCTGAACTGCTACTATTTTATTTTTCAGAACTTTCTCGTATGTTCCTTTAACTACCTGGTTTCATTTAAAGAAATTTTGAAGGTAGAGTTGTAGATTGTTAAAAGATTGAAGACATCACAAAACAAAATGTTTCTC
>NW_027532820.1:1752167-1773725 GCF_008692635.1 Crocuta crocuta | reverse complement strand
GTTAACTTGGAAGAAAGAGAAATATATTAAATGGAGAAGATACAAAACTGCCCTTCAGAAAATTAAAATCACTTTGATGTTTGGGAACATGAAAATGGACTGTGTATAGGTTGCTCTTAGAATGCTTTGTATAACAACTATAAAAGCAGAGCTTCTCTGAGGTTTAAATATAAAACTATTAGCTGACCCGATTATCATAGGTCTTGGATTCTCGTCGCGAATGGGGCTACAAGACGTTAGGAATCTAAGTTGTCCGTTTGTGCCTATTTGCGAGAATCAGACAAAATCTAAGAAATGGGGGAGAAAGTCAGCCTTCCAGTAAAACAAAGAAAGTCATTATGTTCTCTGCACTCGGTGTCCTCCACTGTTTCAAAAAAGATACAGAAAGCCCTGGTTTCCAGTAAAGGAGCTGAGAATAAAACGAACCCAGATTCACAGAGAACATCTTTTTTTTCCCCACAGCTCTAATTAGTCTTGTTTCGGTGCTGCCACTAACATAAATTTCTGCCTTTTTTGTTTCTTTTTTATCACCTTCAAGGATTTCAGAAGAATGAAGTTTTGTCCCAACGAAAATGAACTGCCCTATCTTTCCCATGCTAGATTATTTCTAGAACAAATACATGTAATTTGTTTGCTCACTAAATAAATNCAGGCTGTGTGGGACAGAGGTGAAGAAGTGTGCAAACTGGAGAGTTACAGGGGCAGCAGGGCCTGGCGTTTAGAGGAGGGACACACAGGGACAGTGACTACCCAGAGGGACAGGAGCCTACGTCTGCCCGTCAGTGAAAGGGTTAGGAATGTTTTCCAGGGGACGGATTTGATGACTCCTTTTCAGATATGCTTTCCAAGCTGACCTCCTTCTTTCCTCTTCTGTAGGATTGGGGGCTCTAAGACATCAAGGGCCACGACGTGCAAAGGCCTTGTAGAAATGTGGGAATATTTTTACGGTCCCCAAATTCATTCGTTAAGCAACGAGTGAGATGCTGAGCCCTCCCCACCCCGTGTTTGCTGATTGCGTGCTGCGGCCCCTGTGACTATTATCCTAATTTCCTTCAGGGAGTTCCCCAAGGTGAGCCCAGAAGTCCTTCTTCTCGAGGTCAAGGTTTCTTACATCTAGAAGTCCTCTGGGTATCTTGCCCTTAACTTTAAAGCACTCCTGCTTTTCACAGACACTCACGCACCTTATAGGGAACCCTTACCGAGATTCGCCACAAAGTTTCAGTGTCTTTTTTTTCCCAGAAGTTCTTTTCTTTTCATTTCTTTTTTTAAATATTTTTTATTAAAAAAATTTTTTAACGTTTATTTATTTTTGAGAGAGATAGAGAGCAAGTGGGGGAGGGGCAAAGAGAGGTGGGGACAGAGGATCCAAAGCAGGTTCCATGCTAGCAGCAGAGAACCCGGTGCGGGGCTCAAACTCATGAACCCGTGAGATCATGACCTGAGCCAAAGTCGGACACTTAACTGACTGAGCCACCCAGGTGCCCCTCTTTTCATTTCTTCTTGAAGATGGCGTCTACCTGAGTGGCTTTTATGGGAATGACCAAAGGTCACGGCTGAGAAAGGGTGTGAAGGGAACAGAAGTCCAAGTGGAAGAGGGTGAGCAGACAGGTCAGGTTGAAGGCCTGGAGAGAGCAAGCCAGGGACCTCCGAGCGGGCTGCCAAGGTTTCAGGAGCAGGTGGGGGAGGCAGTCAGACTCCGCCACGGCTGTCCACTTCACCAGGTGAACACCAGGTGCTGATGACAGCACCCTCCTCTAACTTCTAGAAGCTTTTAGCATCTGTTCTAGCTTCCCCAGATTTAGGGACAAACAGGTTTAGGTCTCAGGTTCCCAGGCAAGCAGGCTCTGAGACAGACAAGAAGGTTATTGGGAACTCCTGAAGGTTCATCGCTGACGGGGCGTGAGGGAGGCAGGACTGGGCTCCGGTGGCTTTGAGCTGTGATTGGTCACAATAAAGGCCTCAGCTCCCCCACGGGGAGCTCTGGAGCTGGGATGGCACATTAGTGTCTAGCCCTGGGGCAGGGGGCCACACCCCAGCAGTCGCTGGTCAGTGGATGTGGGAAGTCCTGGGAGAAGGAAGGTGACCTCGAGCAAGAAATGCAATTTCTGGAAAGGGACTCAACTCGGAAGCATCAGCCACCTCCTCCCGGAAGCTGGGGGGACAAGCGTGCACAGAACCCGCTCCTGAGGGGGGCGGTCACATAACGATTAGTTGTTACCTGCACTTCTCATTTTGTTTCCACATTGGATGATGAGCATCTTGTGGGGAAGACGCCCTTCCGGTGCTAAGTGTCACTCACAATGCCCTGCCTCTTGAAGGGCTCTCTGGACGAGATTGCCCACTGGGCCTGCAAATACCGAAGTCCTTTACGCTACAGGGATGCCAGCCACGATAAAGGGGGCCTTTAGGGGCGCCTGGGTGGCTTAGTCGGTTAAGCGTCCGACTTTCGCTTAGGTCATGATCTCGCGGTTCGTGGGTTCAAGCCCCGCGTCGGGCTCTGTGCTGACAGCCAGCTCAGAGCCTGGAGCCTGTTTCAGTCTGTGACTCCCTCTCTCTCTGACCCTCCCCTGCTCACGCTGTTTCTCTCTCCTAGAAATAAATAAATAAAACAAAAAAAAAAAATTAAAAAAAAAGGGGGGGGCCTTTGGAGGACTTCATGCCTTCAGGGGACCATCATGCTGGCTTGGGATGCCTCATCTTCCCAGAACACTGAAAATCAGGAGCCGAGGGTCCAGAGTGGCTCTCAGAACCTCAGCTCCCGCGCACCTAGAACCCTGCAGATGGTGGCTCTCACAGTGTGGCCCAGGGCCCGCCGCCTCTGCGTCCCCCAGGAACCCGGCAGAAATGCAAATTCCTGGGCCCCAGCCCAGACCTGTTGAATCAGGAACTCCAGGGGTGGGGTCCTGTGATGTGTGTTCTAACAAGCCCTCCCCGTGACTCAGGCCCCCTCGTTTGAGAAGCACAGCGTTAGTAACGCAGCGTGGTAAGTGTGGGAGGCAAGGGAGCCTGTGAATCAAGGGAGCCTGTGAATCATGCCTCTGCGAGGGCCCGCACCTGGCCAGGGAAGAAGAAAAAGACAAGAGTGGGAATGACAGAGCATCAAGGGTCAGCGTGTCCATCCAAGAGCACGGCGTCTCCGCTCCGGCCTAAGGGCCAGGGGAAGAAGCCAGGCAGGTCCGGACACTCAGCACACACCTGATGCCACCTGAGAGGCCCTGTGACAAAGCTGTAAGAGTGTCTTCGTTGGCATCCTGCTTCTTGCCGTGTCCAAGGCTCCCGGGTTGGTTGTGGCTTCCTTACTGCAGTTGAAGGGAGGTACACCAGGTGCCACGTCGGCGGCTGAGAAAAAGCAAGCTTCTGCCCAAGCCTCTCCCCTCTGTGGGAAGGAGAAGTGAAATGGGCTGCGGGCTGGGGAGGAAGGAGGGCTGACTGGGGTTTCTGGAGATGCCGAGACTTTCTGGTTTGATGTGACGGTACACGTGCTAGGAAAACAGAAGCGGCTCCCTCTGTACTCTGTTCCGTTTCGGTAACGGCTCCCATAGCCAGGACTTGCTGGAACCTGTCCTCGCTCCGGTCTCGGAAGACAGAGCCCTTTGTGACCAGTGCATGGAGCCTCATTAGAGAGAGCAGGGTCGCTCACCTGCAAGACCAACAAACGGACCTGGCCCGTATACCTAGGAGCTAAGTGGCCTGATGGGGACCTCAGAGGGATCTGTCAGGGAGGAACATGCCGTGAAGACTGCAGGAGACCCCAGGGAGGGAGCTGGGAGGGAAGGACAGGCCCGGGAGGCCAGGAGAAGGGGAGGAGAGATCGTGGGGGCAGTGGGCGCAGGCCCAGAAGCAGAGAGGCAGGGAGAGCAGCGAGGGAACAAGTCCCACTGGAGCCAAGGGTCTTGCAAAACAAGGCAGGCGATGGGTCAAGGCCAGCCTAGGGGGCCTCCCCGACAGGGTAGCCAGATAAACACAGGGTGCCTAGTTCAGTGTGAACTTCAGATAAACAAAGAATAATTTTTAGTCTAAGTGTGTCCCAATTATCGCAAGACTTTTTGTTCTAAAATATTATCCACTGTTTTTTTTTTTAAAAAATTTAATGCTTATTTCTTCTTGAGAGATAGAAACAGAGTGCACGTGGGGGAGGGGCAGAGAAAAGGGGAGACACAGAATCCGAAGCAGGCTCCAGGCTCTGAGCTGGCAGCACAGAGCCCCATGCACAGCTCGAACTCACAGACTGCGAGATCATGGCCTGAGCCGAAGCCAGACACTTAGCCGACTGAGCCACCCAGGCGCCCTGAGTACCCTATATTTTTTCTGCTACATTGGACAACCCTATTCCTCAAGTAGTTATATTCTATAGTTCCCCACTGACTCCATGAGGTAGTTCTATTATCACCATCATCCCCATTTTACAGGTGAAAAAACTAAGTTGCCCGTGGCCGCACAACTAGTGAGTCTGTGTCCACAGCTTGGAGTCCTAACCTCTAGGCTACCATACAGAGTTGGGAATCCATCAGACCTTAATTCAAAATCTGGCTCTGCCGCTTACGAGGTAATGACGGAATAACAGTGACCTTCAGCTTGTCATTTAACCTCTCTGAGCCTCAGTTTCCTCATTTCCAGTTCCTCCCTGATGGCGTTTTATGAGAACTGAGGCCACTCAATACACGGGAAGTGCTCCATCAGTGGTACTTTGATGATAATGATGATCGTGGTGATGATGGTGGTGGTAGGGAGCTGAGGAGCCTTGAAACTCATCTGGGAAGGTAGCAGAAACTGACGTGCCTTCTCCCCTCTCGTGCCTGCCTCCCACCCAGTACCCGGAGTGCTCAGTTCTCTGACTTGTCTCCCTGCCCTTACCCTTACGCACTGAACCAGCTCATCCCACGTGTATCAGAGGCTTTCTGCCCCACACCCACCTCCGGCTCCAGAGTCCCGTGTTGCTGGAGGTGGGGGGTTCCCTGCCTGCGCTTCTAGTTCACGTTCCTGACTGTCACCAGCCCAGGCCTTTCCAGGCTTTTCCACCGGTCTGTCAGGTCCTCAGAGCACTGCCCAGATGTGTCTACATCCCCGTTCTTGCTGCCATTGGGGAAAAAGTCCAACAGATGGAGTATTCTGCACCCCTACCCAGCCACATATCACAGGACGGGTGCCCCTCCCTGTCACAGGACTCAGCCTGACCCAGACTGCCAGCACGCATGCTCAGGATGCCTTTAGTCGACATACGTGCTGAGTAAAATCAAGACAGAAAATATCTGGTGATTAGGTTAAGTTTTAGTCATTTCCTGCCTTCTCAGGACAAGTCAGGTAGACGTTCGTTCCTGGCTCCTCAACTTCGCACTGAAGCCCCTCACCGCCCCAGGTCCACCTAGCAGTGGGCCATCCCAGACCAACTGCCTCACCTTCCCCACCCGGGTTAGGTGTCCAGGGTGCCAGGGACCCAGCAACGATGCCTAGCACCATCACTGTTTACTTGTTTACTCCTTATGACTTGTTTTTACCATTGGTACTTCATGTAGCCATTAATCCTAGTAAATAAACTAAAAACTGTATGGCCAGTTCTCTCATTAGAACTCTCTCCTCCAGGGCTCAACGAGTCATGATTACCTTCAAGTCGCCCCCCTGACTCTGGCTCTCAGTCTGATGTGTGTGACTCTTTTGTTCCAGGTCATGACAAGATTCTTGCTCTCGGGGGGGCAAATAATATTTTTGATCCAGATTCTAACCATGTGGTCACTCACTCTCAGTCCCTACTTAACTCACTTTCTTGACTTTTAGAACCAGCGGCCCCTGGCTCCAGCCCGCTCACCAGCCTCTGGCTCTGTGCTCTCCTGCCAACACCGATACATATCTCTGGTCTCCTCTGTTCCCATGCCCCTCGCCTGTGCTGTTGATGTGAGTTTCCAGTCCTCAGACTCTCCCAGCCCCAGGGCTGCATCCTACCCCTAGGACCCTCAGCCACCTCCCCGCAGTACTGCTGGTGCCCGGAGTCCAGCCATCTGGCCCTCATCAAGTGTCCCTGGCTCCATGCCGAGCTGCACTACAGATTGGCCCTTGGTTCCCTAGGAGACTGTAGGCGGAACTGGCTGCCAAGTCAATGGAGGGTTTCAGCCATGTGGCTGGCCACCTGGGCAGAAACCTTGCCGATTGCTTTCTTACCTATCATTTCCCCTTTGGAGCTCTGAAGCCCAACCCTATCTGAGTCACCTGGGCCTTGGAAACCTGTTCCTTTGGAGTCACTTGCAACTTGGAAACCCAGTCCTCCTGGGTCACGGGCACCTTGGATATCTGATGAATGTCCTGAGTTAATTAAGTCTTTTGTACTCTGAAATATTTCATCTTGTTCCTGGTGTTCCTCCTGGATGTCTTAGGCCTGTGAGAGCTGGGCTCCAAGAACTGGCCACCGCGTCTCCAGAACCTAAGCATCTGAGTCACCAGGGCCTTGGTTACGTTCGCTAGATCAACATAATCCTGCAGCATGTCAGAGTCCCGCCTTCATGCACCCTCCCCCACATTCATTCACCCAACTTATCTATTCACTAATGTTTATAAAGCTTGCGTCTTAGAGCCAGATAATATGTTAGTTCAGGCTTCCCAGCAAAGAATAGGCAAGACATGGTTTCCGGATGAGAGGAGCTCATAGCACAGTAGAAAGCATCCAAGTAGAGATAATTCATTTCAACAGGGTAGACAGTGTCACTGTAGGGTTGGGGCCAGTTCAAGGTAATGGGGAGCACCTGGCAAGGGCACATCTCCTGCCCGGGGGTACAGGGAATGTCTTCCACAGTGAATCTACACTGAATCCCGAAAGGCAGCGAGAGCTGGTGAATGAGTCCAGGTAGGAGGTGGGACTCCAGATCTCATGTGTGAAAGGTCAAGAAGAGAGAGCAACTCAAAATGGGAAATGAAAACTGTCAACATGACCAGGGCAGGTGGAGAGGTAGTCAGGCCTGACCATCAAGGAGTTGGTTGGGGGGTGCCAGGCTGACTTAGTCAGTAGAGCATGTGACTCTTGATCTTGGGCTTGTGAGTTCAAGCCCCACGTTGGGCATGGAGACTACTTAAAGTAACAACAACAACAATGATAATAATAATAATAAGGAGTAGATTGGTATCCTGAGGGTGATGGGAAGGCACTGAGGGATTCTAAGGAACACCCACCTCACCTGCTCTGATCTGTGTGCTCAGATCCACACTTTGGGAAGCTCGCCCTGCTTCCCATGATGGAGGTGGAGAATGATGGAGAATGAATCAGAGGCAAGGCAAGGTTCTGGGCAGGAAGAGTCTATGGTGGCAGGATTCTGAGGCTGTGATGATAATGGCCCAAACCAAGGAAGTAGTAAAAGGTATGAGGAACATAAGATCAATGGGACTTAAGATTAAACACTACAAATTAGGGAAGGGGAAGAGTCCAGGATGGGAGGTCAGTGGTACCCCAGGCCGTCTTCAGTGCACAGAAGAGGAAGAACTCAGGGAAGGAGAGCCATGGAGGGCAGTGCTGAGGGCATCTGCTAAGGGAGCTGCATCTCCAGGAGCCATGTCGGCCAGAGACAGAGGTCTGAGACTCAGCAGCATGAGAGGAGGAATGAGAGCCAGGAACAGGATCCAATGGGAAGAGCAGAGGCTGAGGATGGAGCCCAGGAAAGATGAGCATTTAGAGACAGACAGAACTTCACATAGTCCAAAGTGTCTCCCACACCTGACACTGATTAATTGTGATGGATAAAAGTAATTTTATGATGGAGAAACCTGGTAGACACCATTTTAACCAAGTCATCCAGAGGCTCCTGGGTGGCTCAGTCGGTTAAGCATCCAACTCTTGATTTTGGTTCAGGTCATGATCTCACGGTTCGTGAGGTTGAGCCCCTTTGTCAGGCACTGCACTGACAATGTAGAGCCTGCTTGGGATTCTCTCCTCTCTCTGCCTCACCCCCACTCTCTCTCTCTCTCTAAAAATAAATAAATAAACTTTTTAAAAAAGTGATCAACATAACCATCGCCAGTAATGGGACAAATAGCCATCATGTTCCTCCTGATACCATGCACTAAGAAGGACACAACATTACTTCTGTAACATTCCTGCCCAAATGCACGATCTGAGTCTAATCACGAGAAACATCAGACAAACCCTCACTGAAGGACATTCTACAGAATAACTGGCTCATGCTCTTCAAAGATGCCAAGAGTATGAAAGACAAAGAGGGGCACCTGGCTGGCTCAGTTGGTGAAGCATGTGACTCTTGATCTTGGGGTCGTGACTTTGAGCCCCATGTTGGGTGTAGAGATTGCTAAAGAAAAAGAAAAAGAAAAGAAAAAAGAAAGGCTGAGATACTGTTTTGGATTAAAGGATACCATGGAAAAACCACAATAACTGAAGAATTCAGTGGATAATCCTGGATTAAATCCTGCACCAGCAGGGAAAAAACAGTTTAAAAAAAGATTTTATTACTAACGTTCCTTTGTGACAATTAGCAAAATTTGAAATAAAGTTTACAGATTAAACAACAGTACTATTGTACTAAAAACACTATTGTATGGTGTTTTTCTGAGTTTGAGCATGGTACTGTGTAAGCAAATGCCCTTGAAAGGAAAAACAGTATCTATGGGTAAAGCAGAATTTTGTCTGCAATTCACTGTCTACAATTCAGGAAAAAAGTAATACAGGTGGATAGATGGATAATGATAAAACAAAGGTGATAAAATGTTAACACTTGGGGAAGTAGAGTACAAGTGTACTGAATTCTCTGTGGCATTTTTTTACATCTTTCTGTAACCCTGAATTTATTTTGAGGTTGTGTTAAGTGATAAATACTTATTAAATGGAGTTGAAAACTGACTTGTTAGTTGTTTCTCTAAGAACTTCAACTTCCATCTCTACCCCTTCCGTCCCTTTGCAATGTAACTATGCCTTCAACAGCATTCTTTTTTTTAAATGTTTATTTTTAAGAGAGCATGAGTGGGGGAGGGGCAGTGAGAGGGGGCAGAGGATCCCAAGAGGGCTTGCCGCTGACAGTAGTGAGCCCAATGCGGGGCTTGAACTCATGGACTGCAAGATCATGACCTGAGCCAAAGTGGGACAGTCAACCAACTGAGTCACCCAGGCATCCTTCAAACAGCATTCTTTTTAAAAACTGTGGTTAAGAAAGCATATACCTTTAAACTTGTCATCCTAACCATTTTTAAATGTTTATTTATTTATTTTGAGACAGATCACACGTACACAAGCTGGAGAGGGGCAGAGAGAGATGGAAAGAGAGAATCCCAAGCAGGTTCTGCACTGTTAGCGCAGAGCCCGATTCAGGGCTCGATCCCACAAACTATGAGATCATGACCTGAACTGAAATCAAGCATCAGATGCTTAACTGACTAAACCACCCAGGCACCCCCAATCTTAACCATTTTTAAGGGCACAGCTCAGCAGTGTTAGGTATATTTACACAGTTGTGCAACATCTCTCTCTACGTCTGAATTTTTTTTAAGATTTTACTTTTAAGTAATCTCTATACCCAATGTGGAACTCGAACTTACAACCCTGAGATGGAGAGTCGCATGCTCTACTGACTGAGCCAGCCAGGCACCCCATTCTGAAATTACTTGGGAAGGGAAGGGAAGGGAAGGGAATGGAGAACAAGGTAGGAGAGGCACCGGAGGAGGAGACAGAAAGAACAGGCATGGAGGTAGAGGAGCCACAGCAGACCATGAGGGGGTAACAAACAGCCCAGGGAGGAGACCGTCAGTCAAGCAGAAGTCTGTGGTCTGCGGTGTCAATGCTGCAGAAATGCTGCATAAACGCAAGGGGGAAACAAAACAAACAAACCTCAATCCCAGAAGTTTGCCCTAGAAAAGCTCTCCACTCTCCATCCACGGGCGCTACTGTTGGGCAGAGAAGCCTAGAATATTCTTGGAAACCACTGACTCCATGAAAGAAAAGATGGCTTCAGAATTTCCACCAGTGTTCTGTGTGGCTGAGGGTGGAGACCCAAGGGTAGCTTGCATTTTGGCAGGGAAGATGCCTCATGGGCCCATGGTGTCGAAGCAGGGGGGGCTTACCCCCCAGCACCCACCCTCACCACCCTCACCTCAAAACTGTGTCAAAAGGAAACTGAAATTACCCAGTGTGAAAGGTTAAGGGTTATTTTCATGGGCCCCTGGTCCCCTCAGAGACAGGACTCTGGGATGGACCTTGGCACTAAAGGAAGCTAATGAATGTGAGAGGAAATTCTACGTAGGCAGCAAGAAGGCTCTGTCAACAGAGCAGGAGACTGGTCAAGGAGAAGGGCTGTGGAAGGAGTTTCCACGGGCTCACTGGATGGCGGACATCAGGAATGAGGTTCAGACACTCCGTGCTCTCCACGCTCTCCAGGCCGTAATTCCCAGGGTGCATCTACAGACTTTAATAACAGTCCCTTCCACGCAATGCCGCTGGGTGAGTGTTGTCCTTGGGTGTGAAGGCAAGGAGTGAGTTCATATTTGGGATGACGCGCATCAGAAAGCGAGGCTGAGACAGCCGCAGGAATTGGGACGGGAACACTTTAGAGAGAAAACTTTAAGAATTTAAAGACGTACACATACCACATCCCCTCGGAATTATTGGGGACCACACCCACTTATACATGCTACTTACACTTACGTGCTGAACCTAGTGACCTCAGAAAGTCAAAGGAACTAGGGACATTCAGGCTGCAGATCTGAAGCCAGTCATTGGGGATGTTCATGACCTTGGCAAGAGCAGATTTGATGTAGAGATCAGGCACAAACCCTTCCTCAGAGCCGGCAGAGTAGAGGTGGGGAGAAGGGAGAGGCAGTCCACACAGACAACGCCATGGCTGCAAAAGGAAGAAGGACAGAAGTAGCGACAGGCAGCTGCCTAGAAATAGAAGGAATTTTCTCTCAAGATGAGAAAGACTTCAAGCATGTAATGGATGCAAGGGGGGAAAGCCAGTAAAGAGGGAAAGACTAATGACTTAGGGGAGAGAGTAACCACAGCAAGGGACACTTGGTTGGTTTTAGGGCATTGCATATTGGATAGAACACCAAACGCCCACAGGACAGGAGCTCAGTCCAGGCACCGTCAGGGTGATGCTCCAGGGTCCAGTGTCATTTTTTTTTTAATGTTTATTTATTGTTGAGAGAGAGACAGACAGAGTGTGAACAGAGAAGGAGCAGAGAGAGACGGAGCCAGAATCTTGAAGCAAGTTCCAGGCTCCGAGCTGTCAGTACTAAGCCCGACACAGGACCTGATCTCACGAACAGTGAGATCATGACCTGAGCCATGGGATTGTCTGTCTCCCTCTCTCTCTCTGCCCCTCCCCCACTCACCCTCTCTCAAAAATAAAAAAAAAATAAACATTTAAAAAAAAGAAAAGAAACTTATGTCTCACTACCTACGAAGTCATGAAAGTATTACCAAGCTTTTTATCTGATCCTGGGTTTTCTGAATTACAAAAATGTGTGTGTCTATCTCTAGAACCACCGAAACCTGAGCCCGCATAACCTGCTCAATTTGCTTCTCTTGAAACCCAGAAACGTTCCACCATTGCTCCTGAAGTTTCTCCCCGAGGCCATGGAACTTTACAACTGCTGAGATCCCTGGTAACACAACAAAGCAAATGAAAGAGCAGGTCCTGGCTTGGGCTCCTCTCCTGTCTCAGTTCAAGGTGCTTCCGGTAGCCTCGGAGGTGCCTCTGAGAAACCCTGGGACTTCATGGAACGTAGTTTAAACAGCCACAGCTATTGGTCAGGAAGTCCAACTTTTTTCTTTTTTCAGCGAAGATGCCGAAGCTCAAAGAAGTAAAGTGATCTGCCTCTGGTTGGTCACACGCAGAGTTAAGGGAATTACAAATCCCAATAATCTGTTTATTTCACAGCTACTAAATACAGCTTCCTCTGCTAGAGATTGCTAGATGTCTGCCCAACCCACCAGCAACGCTAGTTCTCCCCCTTGGTAACAGAACCCCAAATTTAGGCTGCTGAGTAGAATTACACCCTGCTAATGGACTAATTTTCCTGCCTCCCTTCGGCTGGGTTTGGCCATTAAGTTCTAGCCAGTGAGGTATAAGCAAATAGTATGGTTCTTCCAGGGAAGTCTCTTTAAAAGAAGGTATAGGGCATTCTCTCTTTCCTCTCTCCTACTTTTTAGAAGTCAGGTGTGATGGCTGGAACCCCAGCAATCATTTTGGACCATGAAGGATGAGACACACAGTCTAGGAAGAGCAGACAGAGTGCCGGAAAGAGCCCGGGTCCCTCATCATGCTGAAGCTGACACAGTAGAACTAGACTGCATACATGAGAAGCAGTTTACTATATCTGGTTTAAGCTGCTATTGTTGTAGCAGAATCTAAACTAATGGATATAAATCAGGAACAGGTCCGACTGTTTTCTCTAAGCCATAAGGATGATTCCCAAGTATACGGCCTGGCACGCATATATGGGCCTGAGAAGGTTTGACCAGCAACTTTCCATCCACTCGCGAAGCCTCTGTGTGCTGTTTCCGGAGGCAGGAGACCAATCTCGCAGCATTACTCATCCTTGGAAGATCAGGCCAACCGAGCTGCCAATGCAGGCTCATCGAGGATCCGCAAATCTATGTCCAGGCTCTATTTCCAGAACGCCCAAAGTCCAATCACCTCCTGAGCCTTCAAGCTGATCTTTTCCGTTAACCTCAGAAAACCCCTGAGGTTGTACAATTATAACCCCCAAACGGGGGTCACTGAAAAATCACAAGAAGTCTGGAAACAAAACTTCTTAACCTGTTCACAGAAATTCAATAAAAGTACACTTAGTAGTGTGAGCGAGGCAAAACAAATCTGTAAATATAAAGAGCTTAGAATCCAAGAGTGATAGAAATAGCTGGGATGGAATGTTCAAGGCTTCACTACAGAGTTTCCCATTAAAGCAATAAATTCAGTCTTACCTGAAGAGACCAGAATATAGGAAATTCCCAACCATTTCCCACTGATGAGAAGCACCTTGGGGAAACTCAGCCCGTCGCAGGTCAGCGGCCCTTCAGTCCCTCCAGCGCCTGCACCCCCCATCCCCCCAGGGCTGGGGGTGAAGAAGGTGTGGGGAGATTGTACCTGTCCGCAAGGAGGCGCCCAGCAGCTTCTTGGAGCATTATCCTAGCTGTCAGGGGGACCAAGGGGCTGTAGAGAGAAGGTTTCGGTCCCGGGATTTAGGAAACTGAACCAAAAGGAAGTTTACTTCCTGACAAGGCTGAGCTAATCATTACATTTGCAGCCATTCGATTGTAAAGGCTGCGGCAGAAGGGTACTTGCCCGTGGAGATCAGTCACAGGGGAGGCGGTCCAGAGGCAGGTGCCAGGGGCCCAGGCCCCTGGCACTGAGCATGTGGTGGCGCATACAGAAGTGCATTTTCGCAAAGAAAATCTAGAGAGAACTCTGCTTCCGGGTACTGTTAGCACGGCTGCGGGAGGTCCCCCAGTGATGCTGAAAACGGGGGTGGGACGTGGTGCCTTACATTCTCTTTCTGCTCCAGCTGCTGCTACAGCAACCAGCCACACAGGTGTCACCTCCAGCACCTTGCCTCAACTGGGCCCTGGCTTTTCTCTACGGTCGCCTGTGGAATTGGTAGCCTGCAGTGACCCAGTCACCGTGGATGGCTCTCACTACCAGGAACCAGGAACCAGTGGGTATTCTCCTCTCCCCTTCCTTGGGCAAACAAGTCACAGGCATGGTTTCCATGGCTTCTCGGAAGACCCTCAGCAGGACTGAGCCCTGGTTACCCAAGGCCAATTGGACTGACCTTCCCCTTTCCTGCTTCCCTTGCCGGGTCCTCTCTCCTCTAGCCCGTTGGGATCATTTCCCATAAGAGGTGACCTGCATGCAAGTCCCCCTTCTCGGGCTCCCCTTACAGGGGACATCAGGCTAGGAGGACAGGAAACAGACCGATGCCCCACTGTGGGAAGACACCAGCTTTGGGAGGTCACAGCGGAGCACCTGTGGCATTTCAGAAGTACCCAACGGGAAGCTCATAACACCCGAGGCTGGGGGTGTGTCCAAAGGCCTGAAGCCGGGACTCTGGTTTTTGTGCGTGTTCTGCAGGCTCCATACTCTGTCTCCAGTTCCTCGTCTCAGAGCCCCTCTGCCCACACAGTTTCATGCCTCCAGTCTACACTGATGGGTTCCAAACACCACATCAGTTCACGTCCCATCTCTCACCCTGGCCCCGGGCTCGTTGCAAGGCCCCTCTCTGTCAGTGTCTCACTGACAACCTGTCTACATGAGAGACGTGTCTCCTTCCCAGTTTCTGCTGTGAAGGCACAGCTACCAGGCTTGAAAGTTCAGAATTCCTCCCCCCTCCCCCGCCCCAGCATTAAATCAGCCAGCAAGTCCCGTGGTCCCTTCAGAGACATTCTTCACGTCTTCACTCCTTTCCCCCGCAACCTGGCCCTGGGCTCACTTTCAACGCAATTCCTGACACAGCCAGTGACCAGTGACGCCCCCTCGGGCACCTCTCTCCAGGAATCCGCCCAGGGCCCCGGCGTGGGGGCTCGCAGATCCTCGGCTGGTCCTGGGGGCAGACAGAAGTTTCCGGTGAAGACCACCGCAGCCCGGTTTCACAGGAGCGAGTGGGGAGATGGGCCCCTGGGACGCTCCGGCACCAGCTGCCCGCACCGCAGGCGGCACAGCGAAACCTCCTTCCCAAAGCAGAGCCTTTGATGGTCGCTCCTCACATTCCATTTTCACTTTTGACAGTGTTGAGTGTTGCAAGTTGTTTGTCATTCTGAGCCAACGCTGGCGTCACTCTTAGCTTTTGCCCACTGGCTCTTGTCCTGCCCCCCCAGGGCTGTCCCGCTCCGCTCTGGACTTACACGTATTAATCTGATCCCTCTTGTGTGCCGTGGCTTTTCATACTCGAAGACACTTCTCCTGTGCTTTCCTCCTCTACCTCAGCGCTTTCAGCACCTCCAGCAACTTCTTCAATGACTTGGCTTCTAGGTCTTTTGTCATCCCCAGGATTCATTCATTTGTCCAATAAATAATCATTGTGCACCCATGTGCCCCATTTTGTTGGGCAAGAGGAGATAACATTGAAAAGGACAGGCTTGATCTGCTTTCGTGAAGCTTATTTAAGTCTGGGGAGTTCTCGAGTTTACTCTTGTTCCTTTTAAAATGCGATGCCCACACCGAATGTAATAAATGCCTCGGACCAGTAAATTTACAATGGGGCTGTTATGTCCCCTCATACCTTCCTGCAATATGAATTGTGTGTTCAATGAAAATAGAAAAGCACTGGGGGCTAAGTCCATCTCTGTTGCTTAAAGACAAGTTTCTCTGAGGGGCGCCTGGGTGGCTCAGTCAGTTGAGCGTCCCACTTCAACTCAGGTCATGATCTCACGGTTCATGGGTTTGAGCCCGGCGTCGGGCTCTGTGCTGACAGCTCAGAGCCTGGAGCCTGCTTCAGATTCTATGTGTGTATGTCTCTTTCTGCCCCTCCCCTGTTCAAAAATAAATAATCTGTTTCTCTCTCTCTCTCAAAAATAAATAAACATTAAAAAAAATTTAAGACAAGCTTCTTTGAGACTTTGATTCCCCATCAATTAAAAAGGGGTAAGAATACCCCACCCATGTCCCTGAACGATTCCGAAGAAAACCAGCCCGTGCACCCAGTTTTCAGCAGCCTGGGGTGAAATCAGATCCCTCTTATTTTTTATTTTTATTTTTTAAACTTTTTTAATGTTTTATTTATTTCTAGGAGAGAGAGAGACACGGCGTGAGCAGGGGAGGGTCAGAGAGAGAGGGAGTCACAGACCGAAACAGGGTCCAGGCTCTGAGCTGGCAGTCAGCACAGAGCCCGATGCGGGGCTCGAACCCACGAACTGGGAGATCATGACCTAAGTGAAAGTCGGACGCTTAACCGACTAAGCCACCCAGGTGCCCCAAATCAGATCCCTTTTAGATTGCTACTTCAAGTCACAGTGATTCTGAGATGCTGGACGAATGTCAGTGCTCAGCCCCATCCCTGAAAGTTTCCCCTGGGTCTTTCAGGGAGTCCTCAAAAGGGTCCCTCAATGATTCCCAGTCATGACTGTGTCCTTCTGCCCTGACTCCTGTGGCTGAGATCCATGGCCCCCAAACCACCACTAGGAGCCCCAGGGCCACCACTGCTAATGGCACAGTGCCCGTGGTGAGACTGTTAGTCTCGAGGTCAGAGGGCCACTTCCATGCCCTGGAGCCCTCACACCCCACATGACCCACCAGGGCCGATTCTGTGCCTGGATGGAGAAAATGTACCTTGTCCCCGTGCACACGCCCTATCTCCTGCAAGCAACTTTCAGCAAATTTCCATCCCTTCTCTACCCACCTCCTTCCACCCAAAGGAAAAACAACAACAACAAAACAACAACAAAAATACCAATTTCCGTAAGAGTGAGTTTAGGACTCGCTGACTCTCCGGTCATTTGCACCCTTGTGGATTCGGACCTGGCTTATCGTAACTGATGATTAACCGCTCAAACCAGAACGATGAACCTCTACGCTCAGGTGAGATGAGCAGTGGCTTGCCAGAAGCTTCCTCTAGGACAACAAGAATGCACCTGCCTGTCCTGGTGGCCGTCAGGAAACAAAGAGAGACTTTGCCCCAAAGGTGAGTTGACACATCCACCTCAAACAAACCCAGAAAGCCACTAGCCATTTTTAAAAGACAACTCCTCCTCCCCACCCCACCCCCTGCCCCCCGGCACCTGGACAGCCCTGCCTGGGGAGAAATGAGGGACACGGGGTCTGGGGAGAGTGACATGGCAGAGATGACAGAGCACACAGGGAACATAGAGGGTCAAAGAAAATCGGGCAGATGAAAAAAAACAAAGCCGATGATAACTCCAGAGTAAGAAGAGGGTTGTAGGAGGAGGGGGTGTGGTCAGAGGCCGACAATATGTGTCTAGTCCTGACACTGGGAACACGGGCCACTTCATCTAACGCTGCGATAGAGGGACACAGTAGGGGGCTGTCTCCTCAGCCACCATGGCTGGAAGGCAACAGGTAATGTCTCAACCTGAAAAAGCAAGAAATAGTAATAGAAGCAGATTGTTTAGGAAAATGGAGGTAAATGCCAGGAAAAAGGCTACCTGGCTGACAGTCATTTCGTCGGAGGAGAGAACCCAGAGGGCAAAGGACAAGGGTAGTCGTGCCTTTTCATTACAATAAATATTTATTCCATTTCAGTTTCTTTTTGTAGTTTATTTATTTTGAGAGAGAGAGAGAGAGAGAGTACAAGTGGGGGAGGGGCAGAGAGAGAGGAGAGAGAGAGAATCCCAAGCAGGCTCCATACAGTGTGGAGCCCAACAGGGGGCTTGAAATCACACACCACAAGATCATGACCTGAGCAGAAGTCAGACGCTTAACCAGCTGAGCCACCCAGGGGCCCCTCCATTTTACTTTTAAACTATGTGCATGTTATCATTCTGTTAGAGAGAGAGGAGAGAACTTTTTATAAAACAGGCCCTCTCCGGGGCGCCTGGGTGGCTCAGTCGTTTAAGCATCTGACTTCAGCTCAGGTTAAGACCTCACAGTTCATGGGTTCGGGCCTCGCATCGGGCTCTCTGCCGATAGCTCAGAGCCTGGAGCCTGCTTCAGATTCTGTGTCTCCTTCTTTCTGCCCCTCATCAGCTCACACATACACTCTCTCTCTCTTTCTCAAAAATAAACAAACATTAAAAAACATTTTTTTTAAACCGGCCCTCTCAGCTTCTACAAAACAAGGTTTCAAAAATCAAAGGGCTCTACGGCACGCAGAGCCATCTGACGTGCGGCCACGTGTATTACTTTGCAACAAAATACTGCAAACGGAGTGGCTTCGCCAGCAGAAAGGCCCTGTCTCACAGTTCTGGAGGCCAGAAGCCTGAGCCCAAGGCATCGGCAGGGGTGGTTTCTTCTGAGGGCTGGGAAGGAGAGTCTGTTCTGGGCCCCTCTCCCAGCTTCCGGTGGTTTGCCAGCAATCTTTGGCCTTCCCTGGCTGGGAGAGACACCACCCTGATCCCTGCCTTCGTGCCCACACGGCGTTCTGTCTGTGTGTCGTGTCTGTGTCCGAATCTCCCCTTTTCATAAGGACACCAGTCATATGGGACCCACCCTACTCTGGGACGCCCACATTCTAACTGAGCTGATCATACCTGCAATGGACCTATTTCCAAATAAGGCGACACCCTGAGGTGTTGCAAGTTAGCAGCTCAACATAGGAATCGGGCGGGAGGACACGACCGAACCCCTAACACTGTGTGACTGCAGTACCTGGAAGCACACTGGCTGCCCTGCGGGTCCCCCTCCGTGCACCCCTTCCTATGATACTTGCCTTCCCCTGCTCCCGACGGGCTGACCAACGGCCCCCGGGTCTCCTAGATTTTCCCTGGACACGTACCCCTGAAAGGCACCCCTGTTCCCCCAACAACCATGCCAGTCGCGCCGCTGTCCCCCCGCGTCACCTGTCCTGACTCCTCTCGTCCATCCCCTTCCCTCTGATTCAGCCAACTCCTTTTCAAAAGTTTTATTCTCAGATGGATTCGGACCAGGAAGTCCCTAACTTCCCCCACAACAGGGGCTTGTGAACGGAGTCTCGGCCAAAAAGAGCCAAGCGCTTCCATCCCCATGTGTCTGGGCGACACGGCCACGGGCCCTGGGGACCACGTCCCAGCTGCGTAACGCTGCGTGACCCCTCCTAGAGCTGCTTTCCTGGCTGCACGTGGGAGGGCGGACAGTCACCAGTTCCTCCCTCCCTCACTGGGTCCGGTGAGGTGAGGCCCGTGAAGCCCCCAGCACGGTGCTCAGAACACGGTGGGGACCCAGTAACTACCATGTGTTGTTACTTTTATTTTTTCCACGTGTTACTCCATCACGCCTCCCTCCGTCTTTTCATGTTAAGAGCAAAAGCCTGGCTGTACGGGACCTCCCAGCAGCCTGTGACTAAAGAGAGGCCCCGCAGGGGCTTCGCGGGGCCCGTTACCAGGGCTTCTGTGGCTCTGCCTCCTCCCCGACCTGTCCTAACAGCCAAGCCACAGGGCAGAGGCCTGTCCTCCAGGGCTTCCCAGGGCACACGGGGCGGGGAAGGCCGGGACAGCCTCTACCGCACTGCCTCCCTCACACGATTCCTAGTCGGTCTCCTAACCTACAGGGGCCTTCAGAAGGGTCTCTCCACCCCAAAGCAGCACTTCTGTAACACTCTTCTTTTTTTTTTTTAATGTTTTATTTATTTCTGACAGAGAGAGAGAGAGAGAGAGAGCATGAGCAGGGGAGGGTCANTTTATTTTTTCCACGTGTTACTCCATCACGCCTCCCTCCGTCTTTTCATGTTAAGAGCAAAAGCCTGGCTGTACGGGACCTCCCAGCAGCCTGTGACTAAAGAGAGGCCCCGCAGGGGCTTCGCGGGGCCCGTTACCAGGGCTTCTGTGGCTCTGCCTCCTCCCCGACCTGTCCTAACAGCCAAGCCACAGGGCAGAGGCCTGTCCTCCAGGGCTTCCCAGGGCACACGGGGCGGGGAAGGCCGGGACAGCCTCTACCGCACTGCCTCCCTCACACGATTCCTAGTCGGTCTCCTAACCTACAGGGGCCTTCAGAAGGGTCTCTCCACCCCAAAGCAGCACTTCTGTAACACTCTTCTTTTTTTTTTTTAATGTTTTATTTATTTCTGACAGAGAGAGAGAGAGAGAGAGCATGAGCAGGGGAGGGTCAGAGAGAGAGGGAGACACAGAGTCTGAAACAGGCTCCAGGCTCTGGGCTGTCAGCACAGAGCCTGACACGGGGCTCAAACCCACGAACTGTGAGATCATGACCTGAGCCGAAGTCGGACACTTAACCGACTAAGCCACCCAGGCACCCCTATAACACTCTTCTTGTAGGGGTGCCTGGGGGTTGGGCTCTGGATTTCAGCTCAGGTCAAGATCTTACGGTTGTGGGATGGAGCCCCGTGTAGGGCTCCTTGCTGCGCAGGGAACCTGCTTAGGATTCTCTTTCCCTCTCCTTCTTCCCCTCCCCAACTCATGCTTGCACGCTCTCTCTCAAAAAAAAAAAAAAAAAATTTTTTTAAAGAACACTTTGTAAAAAAAAAACTTTTTTTTTTTAAAGTAAATGATTTGGTAAACAATGTTGAATTGCTTTGTGAAATTTTAGGACAAAGTCAAGTTACCATTTCCATGTCATTCACACACACACACACACACACACACACACACACACACACACACATTCCATTCTATTCTAAACTCCAGGGCATGAAAGCACCCAGCTGAGGGCTGACCAGCATGTTTTTGCTAACGATCTCCAGTTGGGAAGGAAGGACAGATCAGGTCCGGAGCAAATCTCTGTAGGAAAACTTCAGTACAGTTTGTCTTGGATCAACTCGGTCTGGAGTCCAACTCCCAATACCATTTAGAGATAGCTCTCACCAGGGAAAAACACAAGCCTGAGTGTTTCTGAGAGAACGCGTATCAAGGTCTACTGCCTACGACTGCTGTACAACTTACTATCACGATATAACTTTTATGCTTATTATTTGCAATGGTAACAGTCATCCAAAAAATCTGTAACTTTTCACTGTGCAGTTACTGTGCGCCACGCACTGCTGGGCTTTGTGGGGTTCGATTTGTTTGATTCACCCAATTAACTTTTAGTGGAGGAGGTGCTCAAGAAGGAAAGCTCTAGGGGCCCTTGAACAGCTCAGGCAGTTGAGTGCCCACTTGGGCTCAGGTCATGATCTTGCAGTTCGTGAGTTCGAGCCCCACATCAGGCTCACTGCTCTCACTTCAGACAGTCCCTGTTTCAGATCTTCTGTCCCTCTCTCTTTCTTTGCCTCTTCCCCGCTCATGTTCTATCTCAAAAATAAATAAAACATTTTTTTAAAAAAGAAGAGGGGCGCCTGGGTGGTTCAGTCAGTTGAGCCTCCAGGTTCAGCTCAGGTCATGATCTCGAGGTTCTTGGGTTCTAGACCCGCGTCGGGCTCTGTGCTGACAGCTCAGAGCCTGGAGCCTGCTTCAGATTCTGTGTCTCCCTCTCTCTCTGCCCCTCCCCTGCTCACACTGTCTCTCTCTACAATAAATAAACATTTTTTTAAAAAAAATTAAGAAGAAGTAAGGCTCTCAGTGGGAGAGCTAGGCTTTCAATTCCCCTTCTCTAAAGTGGGGGATAATAGCTGCGTGGAAGAGAGTAGTTGTGACGAGTACATGAAATAATGTAGATAGAGCACTTGAGCCCAGGTTTTTCCACTGTCATTTCACAGGCATCGAGAATTGAATGATACATTTTAAAAATATGAACTGTAATAATTTAAAAAAAAAACGGCAGGAAATGGAAATTTTTAAGATTCTAGAGTATTTCAATGTGCCCTTCAATATGTCCGTCCTTCTGGAGGTGAACTTGGGGGTGATGTTTGATCTACTGGTCCCCAGGAGCCAGTCTCTGCTAACCCTGGCGTCACTCCACATCAAAGGAGACAGGAGAAGTCAGAGGAACCGAAATGCTGCCCACACTTCAAAGGGAGTTCCTCTTCCGGAAGTTGTTACAGCCTTTCAAGGAGGGTAAAACAGCAGTGCAGCTGGGGGGGGGGAGGTGCTGGGGG
>NW_027532820.1:1726853-1751596 GCF_008692635.1 Crocuta crocuta | reverse complement strand
GCTCGGCGCTGCTAAAACGGGCTTGCTCCGAGGGGCCGGAGATGCTGTTGCTGCCGAGTGAAAATACTTTCTGTAAGCGATGAAAAAATTTTCCACTTTATTCGGTTGTTGGCTGGGGCCCAGTGCACTGAGGTCCCAGAGTTCTTCGGGGAAGAGCCGGGAGGTTTCCAGCATCCTCCGACCTGAGTGTCGCCGGGAGAAGAGTTAAGACCGAGCCTGAACATTTTAACGCACCTGGCGCGCTTGAGAAAGTGACAAAGGCACAGCTCAGGTGCGTGGCTCGGGGTCTGATGCCCGGGCCCAAAATTGTGTCCATTAAGGGACTGGTAATGGCTGGGCTTAGCCCGGGAAGGTTCCCCGAAGAAGGCGATTTGAGGGGAGGCTGTGGCTGCCCGGCCTAAGACAGGAAGAGCAGTCCGGGACGGGCCGAGCGCGTGGACGGCGCTCCCACCGGCTGCCTGGGGACAGGAGGCAGCAAAGGCGCCAGCAGCCCTCAGGGGTTCTCGGGTGCGAACCACGCAGGGCCTGTGGCTCCTGGTGCCAGCTAGTCAGCCCGTGAAAGATAGACGCAGGGGACCCTCCCCACCGCCTCCACCTCCAGCCATTGTAAACTTATTCACCTGCGGAGGAATTGCCACTGGAAACATTCTGGGACACATGGCCAGAGGCTTCTCTTGGGGGTTGCTTTCCCAGGAGCCCAGGACAAGTGTCTATCAAGGACCAAAACACCAGGAGCGTTCGATCAGTCCTTCTTTGGGATCAGAGCGCCTGCTGCTTGTAAAGCCATACAAACGCCATTACCAGCGGTGAGGGGGCAGAGAGGGAAAGTGGGAAAGTAAGAAGGACAGAGGAAGAGCCATGCTTCTGCCCAGAGCATCTTAGAAGGGTTTGTGCCCCTCTTGTACGTCCCGCGTCATGCTCCCTGCTGTAAAGGTTAGCGTCTTGGATCTGTGTAATGCTTTACAGTTCCAAACTGCTTTCACATGCGTGATTTATCTGGTGATCACTGTAAACTATCAGACAGGTATTACTACTCATGTTTAACCAGCGGAGGAAGTGACGCTCAGATTAGCTAAATCCTATACCCAAAGTGATACAGGCGTTAGTGAGAGTGGGGGACCGGCACTGTGTTCCGGCTGCAAATCCAGGGCTTTAAGTGCATCCGAGGAAGGAAACCAGGCCTGCCTCATGCTTCTGGTGCCCAGGGCACACCCAACAATTAAAATGAAATCCAGAAGGACTAGGGTAATTGCTCTTTCAGACTGTCCCCTTGCAACACAGGTGAGCTCTGGTATTATACACCTGTGTGTGAAGAAGGGGTTCCGTTGGAACTCCAAGGAAAGCCAGGGAAGAACAGAATGGGGATGAAGACTGGTCACCAGTTGGGGCTCTCTTCCTTATCCACACTTACTCGTTAGGCCGACTCAGCCCTCCCTCACCCACTGGAGATGCTTTCTTCCTGTCCCAGGCTGGGCCTGGCCTGCCCAAAACAGGCTGCACCCAGGGGTACAGGGAAGCCTGTACCTCAGCCACTGCCATCTCACCCCTCAGGAAACAAAAACATCACACCTCTCCCATGGCCACGAGAACACTGTTAAAACGAGTCTGGCTCCTAGAGGACTGTCTCTTGAGCTGTGGTCTCTGCCAAGCCACCACATGAAATCTCTGGCCTGTTCAGCAAAACAGATAATCCTCCGTGGTTCCCAAGGCTGAATGGCCATCACAGTCAAGCTTTTTAAAAATGCACATCAGGGTACCTGGGTGGGGCAGTCAGTGAAGCGACCGACTTCGACTCAGGTCATGATCTCGTGGTCCACGAGTTTGAGCCCCGCATCGGGCTCTGTGCTGACACTCAGAGCCTGGAACTTCCTTCAGATTCTGTGTCTCCCTCTCTCTGTGTTCCTCCCCCACTCGTGCTCTGTCTCTCTCTCAAAAATGAATAAAAACAGTAAAAAAATTTTTTTCGGGGCACCTGGGTGGCTCAGTCGGTTGAGCGTCCGACTTCGGCTCAGGTCATGATCTCATGGTTCGTGGGTTCGAGCCCCAGGTCGGGCTCTGTGCTGACAGCTAGCTCAGAGCCTGGAGCCTGCTTCAGATTCTGTGTCTCTCTCTCTGACCATCCCCTGTTCACACTGTCTCTCTCTCTCTCTCTCTCTCTCCTAGAAATAAAATAAAACATTAAAAAAAAGGGAAAAAATAAAAATAAAAATGCACATCACTGAGCACATCTCTGGATTGAGATTCAAGAGGTCGTGGATGTGTGCTATTTGTTTTGTTTTAAATACTCTGAAGTGATTTAGATGATCAGGCGGGTTTGGAACCCACAGACTGTAGAATGACTCTCATCTGAATGGGCGGATTATTGGTCAAGTGGGGAACCTGTCATTCGGATGTTCATCTTGCCTAAGAATGGGCAGAAGGACAGCTCCATTCATGAGAGCCCAAAAGGGAACTAAAACCGCTCGTGGTAGGAAAATGCTGTATTGGGTGTAAGACCTTAGAGGAATATAAGGTAGGGAACTGAGAATGGGTGGGAACTTATTTTCACAAAAATAAAATTAAAGAGTCAGTAGTCTAAATAGAGATAAGGTCCGTGGCTTACATTTACGTGACTTCTCTTCTGATCAATGGACCATGTTTGCTTCATTTCCTTACTCTCTAGATGTGCACTGTTCCTACAGCCACGTGTGGATGCGGATCCCCTAAAATGTGCCTCGTCCAAACTGAACTGTGCTGTCCATGTAAGAATCACACTGGATTTGAAAGACTTAGTGAAGGAAAGTGACAGCTCGTGGACACCTTTAACACTTATTATGTGTTAGAAGAATATTGGAGAGCCACTGAATTAAAGTCAAATACATTATTAAAATTAATTTCACCTGTTTCTTTTACTTCTTTTCATGTGGCTCCTAGAAAACTTTAAATTACATATATGGTTCGTAGGGGCTGAGAATGTTCTTGATCTGGGAGATGGAGGTTTATGTGTATGCGAGTAGGTATTGAATTCATCCAACTGTGCCCTTAAGCCTTGTGTACTGTACTGCTATATATAAATAAAATTCAGATTAAAAATTTAAAGACAAACAAACAATGGATTCCTGTTGCATTTAGAGCAAAAGCTAAGCTCCGCTCCTTGGCCGCCAGGCCTGGCCAACTCCTCTCCCTCACCCTATACCAATGTCCCCATGGCTCACTGACCTTCCCACTTCTCAAATGTGCCTTGCTCACACCCATCTTGGGATATTTGCATGTGCATTTTCTTCCTTGACCATCTGTATCGGGAAATATGTTTTATCCAAAAGGAACAAGAAACCCAAATTGGCTCACACACTGAAGGGAGTTTACTGGCTGTAGACCTAAGTCCAGAAGCAAATCAGGCTCCAGCCAGGCTATAGTCAGGGACTTGGATCCTTTTCTCTGTGATTCTCTGGGTGCTCCCCTCAACCGGTCACCCTTATCCTCATGCTGACCTCCTCATGCAGCAAAAAGGCTGCAGCAATCCCTGGCCTCACATCCATATCCCACCTCCTCCAAAAAGAGAGTTTCTTGTTCTCCAACGCTCAAAGGCAAGTCCTGGACTTCACCTAACCAATCCCTTAGCCCAAGAGAATCCCACACACTAACTGGTGTAACCCTGAACCAGTCAGTGCTCAAAGGACCCTAATTAGAATTAGGTGGTGAAAGCCCCATGCCTCCCAAGTCTCAAGGCTACAATGTGTTTGAGACCTTCAGATGGGTCACTAGACCACCCTACCACCTTGAGTCACTGTCTAGACCAGTACTTGGCAAACATTTCTCTCAGGAAAAAGAGTAGATAATGGAGGCTTGCATGCCTCCTAAAAGTCTGTATTTTAGAATCCTTAAAAATATATAAATTATTCGGGGCGCCTGGGTGGCTTAGTCAGTTAAGCGTCCGACTTTCGCTTAGGTCATGATCTCGCAGTTCGTGGGTTTGAGCCCCGCGTCGGGCTCTGTGCTGACTGCCAGCTCAGAGCCTAGAGCCTGTTTCAGTCTGTGACTCCCTCTCTCTCTGACCCTCCCCTGCTCACGCTGTCTCTCTCTCTCTCTCCTAGAAATAAAAATATTAAAATATATATATATATATATATATAAATTATTCTTAGCTCATGGCCTTACCAAATAGGCCAAGGGCCGGATTTGACCCAAGGGCCAGGTTTGCCAACCCTGATCCAGACCATCATGACGCTTGTGATGTCTAAACGTCCCTCGTTTATTTCTCTCCCCTGACTATGACGTAAGCTCCAGGAGAGCAGGAACCACGTCTGTCTCGTCTTCCACTGTCTTCTCAACCCCAAAACGGTGCTGCGCACAGAGATGCTCATTAAATCCTCACTGGATGAACGATGAGAAAAACTTTAGGGCAGAGTAGGAGGTCGCAGTGCCTCACTCTGGCCTGGCATTTTCTGCCCTCTCTATCTAGAGGACACAGATGCCCCATCCAGGGCAGGACGCCGCTGGTCCACGAGATGTCTTTATGCAAACCAGGAAAAGGAACCGCCTCTGGCTGGTGCAACCCAGCACCCAGGGCCGTGGTGAGGGCCGCGGGCTGGACAGCGACCGGTGGCCCTGGTGGAGTTCCGAGTCAGAGTTCTAAGAACTCACCTGCTTTTATTGTCCCCACTCTTCTCCGGCGGAATCCTCTGGTTGTGCTCGGCTTGGTGCCTTGACTCTCTGTTCTCTCACCAAAACTCCCAAAACCCTCTTGTTCTGGTTTTCAGCAAAATGACTGCAGTTTGCACGGATTGAAGGGAAATTCTTTTTGGGTACCTAGATGGGCATCCAAACCTAATGGAATGTGCTGGAAAGTGCCGGAATGTGCTGGAAAGCGCCTTCGGGTTGGTATGCAGCTGGGGAGGGATTTCTGTCCTGTGCGCTTACTAAAGCTCAAGAACGACAGTGGGAACTTCGCAGAAGGGCCAAAGTTGTCAAGGAAATGGGGAAGCTATCGTGAAAATACAAAGTAGTATGTTGAGGGTTCTTCCATCTGGGAAGACAGAAGCCAAGAAGGAATAACATCTGTTTGATCACGAATGTTATGGTGAGGGTGGTCATGAACTCATTCACCAAATCCTGATCTAAACCAGGGTGCGCCGCTCAAAGCTTGAGAGAATTCCGCTGAGGAAGAATAGAAGAAAATCTGACTTCACTCGGTGGGTGGTAAGCTCATAGAACTCATTACCCCAAGGAGGAATCAGGCGGGAAATAAAAATGCCCAGTAACCAAGACAGACTTAATGACTTACAAGAGGAATGAGGACGCCTTGGGATATCAGGATGTGCTCTTAGAAGTGGCTGACAGGAAGCAGAACTTCACATTGCTTCCCTGCATATCCCTGGAAGGGACAGAGCTCCAAGCGGAAAGATCACAAGCCATGGCTGTATGCCACCCCATGTCTTGGGAGGTCTGGAAGATTCCCTTGCTCAGGGGAAGCGGGCCTCATCGATCAAAGAGTGACTTTCCCAACTTGGGTTCCTCTAGGCCAGCTACAGTGTATCACTGGGAATCTGGAGATCATTAAGATAATAAAATGATGTTTGTGGAAACATTACATAAATGCCTACTCAGTGGAAACTCGCCTGTTGTCATTACAATAGCTAACATATATTATGTGCTATGTGCTGTTATAAGTACTTATTTAATCCTTATAATAACCCTGTAATATGGGTATTATCATATCATCACCCTATTTGACAGATGGGAAAACTGAGGCACAGAGAAGTAACTCTTTCAAGGTCCCACAGCTAAGAAGTGATCCAGGATTCAAACTCAAGTTGACTAGCTGTGGAGGATGTAATTTCCCCCATGAAACCAAGGTTAAGGCCACCCCCACAATTCTACTGAGGAAGGCACGGCTCAGCTCCAGTCAAGTGTTGCTAGGAAGGAATGCAGGCCCATTGTGCCCGCACAGATTTTTTTCAAGGAAAGTCATGCGAGTCAACACCAGACTCTGGATCGAACAAATCCAGCTAAATGTAGCCTGAAGTCATATGGCTCCTGACTTCTGCTCTACCCACAGCTCCTCTCCGGCAGCCTGTCTCACAGACAAGATACTCACTCGAGTTCCTAGACATGTGCTCTGATTGGTAGGACAGACTCTTGGGGCTGGGGTGCTTCTGTGACTGGGGGTCTCGCCCCAGTGGAACAGATTTGGTGCCCCGGCCACTCAGCAATGTCCAGTAATCTCTCTGCTCCCTTGCAGTTCCGGGACCCAAGGAAACCATGAATGCCATCACTGAAAGTGGCATCCAAGGCTCTGAGGCAGAGAGAGAGGTGGGTGTGTGGGAGGATAGGCTCTGTGGCATAGAACCTGATCATCTAGAACAAGCGCATAAACCACACAAAATGTTTAGAACCCAGGGCTACACCTCAGAGCTGGTGGGTGTGAGAAAATTGGCAAAGCAGAGGCAGGGCAAGGACCCGTGGCATCAAGTGGAGCCTTCATTCAGGGTCACCCCTAGGGTTGGGCAGGTTGTGCACTGCACCTCAAGTGGAACAAAGAGGACTGAGGGCCTTTTTAAAGTTTGCACAAAGGCACTATCTATTTGCTAAACTGAGCCCTCCTGAGGCTGTGTCTGCCTTTTCTAATTCATATCAAGTCTCCATATGTAGCAGGAGGACCCTGAAGAAATGTGGGGTGCTGCTCTACAGCACGGGGCCTGATGTGCCACCTCAGGGCAGGGCTCCGAGCTCCGTGACAGGACCGAAGCTCAGGACACCAGGATCTGGAGCTCAGTGCACCAGCCGGTGCTCTAGGGAGGAAGCAGACGGAGGGCCAGGCGGCCAGCCTGCCAGAGGACAGAGGCTCAGCTTCCTCATTCTGTCCCCAGTGAGGAGAGCAAGGTCCACCCAGCCCCTGTGGGGAGCAGGAAGTGAGAGAAAAGGCCACACCTGGGCACACGACCCTTTATTGCACAAGAGCCCCACCCCTTCATAAATGTGGCTTAAACAGCGTNTTTCTCTCCCCGACAGAAGGTGGAACCAACAGAAAGAATCTCAGTTAATCCTCACAATTTCCCTGGTCACAGGTAAGGAAACTGAACCAGGAGCTAAAGAAAGATAAGGAATTGGGTCAAGATCACATAACCAGTAAGTTGCAGAAGTGGGCTTTGAACCTGAGGTGGACGCTGTGGCCTCTGCCCGGGTTCCGCTTCAGGGCTGATGACAGCTCATGGCCAGTCCCTCCCCAGGAATAGCCCTTCCTGAAGGGAGCCACCCCAGCGCAACACTGGCCTCTTCCTGGGGGCAGCCCCCATCCAACTCAGCCGTGCAGGGGTGGGGCGGGGTACAAAAATCAAGTCCCCTGCCCCAATTTGAGACAATTCCAAAGGGCCACCTTGCTTCAGGGTTTTTATTGCAACTGTTGCATGTCAACATCTCCCTCTGCTTGCCTCATTCTTAGAGCTGCTGCTGGGGGTTGGGGGGGTGGTGCATGCTCCCCAATAAACTCTCTGCATGCAAATCTCCCTCTTAGAATTGCCTTTGGGGACATCCCACCTAAGACCCCTGCATTCCCCACCTTTATGAAACACTACCTCCCACCTCGAGCTTGCCAGGATAGAAGAATCTAGAATTCCAGTAGGGAGGGTGAGGCAAACCAGCAATGAGCACCAGCAGGAAGCCACCATCACCCCCCAGGCAGAACAGGGCAGAACAGGGCAGAACAGGACAGCGCTACCCCAGCCCAGGATCACCCAGCAGAAGCTGGGACCGCAGGAGGTCACAGCGGGTCGGTCTGGGAGAAGCAGAAACCCCTACTGAAGACACCCTTGAAGTTCGGGAGTGTAAGACCCTGGCTCCTCCCTTCCTCCCTCCTCAGCTTGATGATTACAGACTACTTAGAAGCACAGGCCATGAATACCCACATTTACGTTTGCACCTATTTAGGTAATATTAAAAACTGAAAAGGTTAAGTCAATTTCAGGTCCCTTCTGAAAGGGAAACATTGCTGTGGAACGAGAGCATCATCAGCCTCAGCCCCGGCCCTGCACACCCTCAATGTCCAGACTTTCTACTGCTTTGACCCCTTCTGGATTGGGGGTGGGTGGCCCAAAACGGCCTGGACAGCCAGGGGACTTTAGAGCCAGAGGGTCCATCCTATGGAGGGACCCCCTAACTTTAGGGGGCCATCACTCCAGGGCATTAAAGTCACCTCGGGGCTTGTGAATCTCAATCTAGACGAGGGGGTGCGTGTGTGCAGTTTCCTTCTCTGGTTCACGGGAGAAGGACTGTGTGTGCACATCTTTTAAAATGAAGAGGAGTCACTGGCCTTGGTAATGGATGGAATGTGAATATATTTGGTTTGTACTGTGTGGAGGGAAAGCTCCTCGGGCCTGTCCCCAGGGAAGGAAAACAGGTCCAGGGGAGAGATGAGGACCGGGGCGCCCAGCCCCGCCCGCCCCCTGGCTCCCAGGAGGCCAGGCCCCGCCCTGGAGACAGGCTGCCATCAGTTTGTTTTCCAGTGGGCTGGAGACCTGGGCTGAAGGCACATCTGCTTCTGTTTATTCTTCCTACTTATCTTAATGGGCCCCCACCCATCACTCCCTGTTACCCCTCACCACCGCCCTCACCATGCTGGGACACTCAGGTGTCCCTTGCTGCCCTGAGCAAAGACTCAGGGCTGGGGGAAGGTGGGGGACAGGCTGGAGACTTGGTGTCCTGAGTTAAGGGTCCTCACTAATCACCCCCCCGCCAAGCTCAACTGGACACTACGGTCAAAGTGGAAAAGGACCAAATGAGTAAAAGGCCAAAGACTCTCCTCCTGGGAAGGAAAGCAGGAAACTGGCAAGTTGCTAGGGGCAACCTTAGCTCTAAGAGAAATGTAATTACATTTAAATTTCAGGTTACACCTAGGCTAATAACTACAACTGGAAATTCCTGTGGGGAGGAGGAAGTTTTCTCTCGTTAAGAGATAATAGAGAGTTACTCGCCCTTGAACCCAGAACAGTCAGTTTCGTACAGGAAGAACTTGAGTCACATAGGGCCCCTGCTAGCCAATAAGGCACCTCTGTGCAGATTAGAAAAAGGGGCCCCTTTGTCCAGGCAGCTGCCCCCTCACTTCCCAGCACCCGGGGACAGGAGAAAAGGGACAGTTACATAAGCCTAGCAGCTCTCTCTCCCTCCGCTCTCCCTTTCATTAACGTGGACAGCCCGAGCTCTGAAGAGACTACCCCAGAAGCAGAGAAAACCACTGGTAGCTGTGAGAGGAGCTTGAAAGGCTTTTAACACTAACTTGGTCCAAAGTCTCTGCTCTATTTCATCCCATGATAAGGCTTCTGGTTGAGTTGTAAGAGAGCTTTCTAATCATGTTCCAGGACTGACCCGGGTTATCCTTAACTGTGATTATTGGCAATTTAGAAATCATGAGAAAGGTACCAGATTTCTCAAGGATTTTCTTTTTTTTTTTTTAATTTAATGTTTTATTTTAGAGAGAGTGTGAGTGGGGGTCTGAGCGACAGAAGGAGAGAGAGAGAGAGAGAGAAAGAGATTGAGAATCCAAGCAGGCTCCATGCTCAGTGAGGAGCCCTACATGGGGCTTGATTCCACAACCCTGGGATCATGACCTGAGCCAAAATCAAGAAGAGTCAGGCACTCAAGCAGCTGAGCCACTGGGTGCCCCATCAAAGATTTCCTTCTTTAAATTTTGCTTAATACCTGTCATCATCAAGCATGGTTTTTTGTTTTGTTTTTAATTGTAGACTTCATGAAGCTCCATTCTTTTTAAATAGGGTTTTTTTCTTTTTTTTTTTTTTTGNCAACGTAGCAGGGTGGTTCCAAGCCAGATTTTGGAATCAGAATGATCTAAGTTCCAATTTTAACTTCCCTAATTGCTAGCTGAGTGGCCCTGTGCAATTTACTTAACTTCTCTACACCCCAGTATTCTCGTCTATAAAATGGGGATAAGTAAGAGTATTTACCATAAAGAACTGGCACATGAACTAAATGAGGCGATGCATGGAAAACACTTACAAAGTGCCGGGCACACAGTACCTAACACTCATTAGCTACTCTTAAGCTTCTTTTAGATGGTTAGGGAAAGTGACACCTTACTTCTGAGTAACCGAGAAGGTTGACCATGTTTTCTGTCCCTTGGAGAAATGGCTGGTTCACTGTCTGGGGCAGAGAAAGTGAAACTGGGGCATCACCTTGTGCCAAAAGACTAGGACATGTTCAAAAACATAGGAGATATACAAGGGATTCTTACTGGCCAAATTTGGGACAATTTGAGCATCAAAGTGAATAATGACTACAATGCATAACATGATGAATAAAACAAACTATGTGTCCATAGTGATATTCAAAACGAGAGGGGAAGGAAGGGAAGTAGCTAATAAAAATGGAAGGAAGAATAGAATTGGATATCACTATTTTGCAGCCCCCAGTGAAACAAGTGATTTATATAAAGTTTATCAATGGAGCCACTGGATAAAAGTTTACTGGACAGTAAGATACTCACATTGCCACAGATGACCCACATATTATCAAGAGGGAAATGTCCCTTTACAATAGAGAGACCTGGGAGTCAACATCTTAACTGAGTAATCAAACTGAGCATCACCAATAGTCCAACAATTATACACCTTCTGATGTAACAGAATCTTTTTTTAAGGTTATTTATTTTGAGAGAGAGAACAGGAGGGGCAGACAGAGAGAGAAAGAGAGAGAAAATCTCAAGCAGGCTCTGCACGGTCAGTGTGGATCCCAATGTGGGGCTCCATCTCACAACCATGAGATCATGATCTGAGCTGAAATCAAGAGTCAGACACTCAACCAACTGAGCCACCCAGGTGCCCCTGACATAATATAACCTGAAATACACAATACCACCTGTGGATTATTCCTGCCCAAGTAACTACCATGAATCTAACCAAGCCTCATGGCAACATTACAGCGTATGAGAAAGATGGAGATAGAGGAACAAGAAAAATTAAGAAGATAAACTCACATGTGGAACAGACCATAAGACAACTGATGGGTGACAAAGTCTCTCTCCTTGACCAGACTTTAGTCAGCCTCCTTTGAACGTCTTTTGATTAGGCTTTGACCTTGGTCCCCACTCTCTCTTGAGGCTGCCCAGCTAGTCTTAGCAAAGAATCTTGCTAAATCATCCCCCACCCTTGACTTTCTGATCACTCTTGACTTCCTATCAAGGTCTTCATCACCGAGCTTTGATGTCTAAGCCCTTGACCTGCCTTTAGCGAGAGTCGGGCCAGTGTAGCAAGAATCCCACTTGGCCTTGATGTCTGCTCTTAGTACTTCTACTGACGCCCTCATCCTGCTCTTTGGCCGCAAGTCTCCACCTGTCCTTGTTTCAGAGCTGAAGACGATCCTTCTCCCTTATTACAATATCTTCATTATCATTTGAGAATAACTTTTTCATTAACACTTCAAAAAGTTACTGTCATTTTTTTCTTTTAAAGGTGGATTACTTTAGAATCAAAGAGGTTAGAAAGACTTAATGATCCAACGAATATAAGATACCGTGATTGGATTCTGACCAAAAAAGAAAAAAAAATGTACAAAAGATATTTGGAGGACAACTGGATCCAACTGGATCCTTTTGATGGACTGGATATTACAAAAGTATTGTTAGTTTCTGCAGGTGTGATAATGGTACCGGTTATGAGGATGTCTTTGCTCCTGTGAAATACCCGCATTTTGGTAACATCTGTATTTAAAGGTTGTCTTAGTTTCCTAGAACGGCTGAAACAAAATACCACAAGTGGCATGGTTTTCAGTAACAGAAACTTGCCCTCTCACAGTTCTGGACGCTAGCGGTCTGAAGTCAAGGTGTCGGTGGGCCATGCTTTGTCAGAAGGTTCTGGGGGAAGATCCTTCCTCGCGCCCTCCCAGCTCCTGGGCATTCTGGCAATCCTTGCTGCCCCCTGGCTCGGAACCACATCAGCTCTACTCTCCACCTACAAGTCACATGTCCTCCCCTGTGTGCTTCTCTGTGACTTCAAATCTCATCTCTCTCTCTTTATAAGGACACCAGTACTGGATGTAGGGCTCACCCTACTCTAGATCACGCTCACCTTAACTTGATTACATCTGCAAAGGTGCTACTCATAGGCAGGTCACATTGACTGGTATGAGGGTTGAGCACTTCAGGGGAACATAATTCAACCCACAACAGGGGCGAAATGTCAAGATGTCTGAAATTCACTTTCACTTATTTTGGCCAAGGAAAAAAACCACCTTAACTAGAGAAAGTGTGAGAAAGGAAAAAAATTAATATAGTGAATGTGATCATCGTGAAATCTAGGAAGGTTTAGGGGGGAGTATTGTATTCTTTCAAATTTTCTATAGGTTTGAAAATTTTCAAAATAAAAAATTGAAGAAAATTTAAAAATACAAATAAATAAACAATTGAAGGAAAACCAGACTCCTGACAATTATGCCATCCACAATCCTATTGTTTCATATGTATCTATAATTTTTAAACAAGCATTCCCATTTTTAATGAGCACTTCAAGTTGATTCCAATGCACTGCTAGGGTTGAAAAAACACTATAAATGTTAATATTATACCATACTATTAAAAATACTATTGGCGTGGCTCATTCAGTTAAGTGTCTGACTTCGCCTCAGGTTATGATCTCACAGTTCATGAGTTCAGGCCCCACATGGGACTCTGTGCTGACAGCTCAGAGCCTGGAGCCTGCTTTGGAACCTGTGTTTCCCGCTCTCTCTCTCTCTCTGCTCCTCCCTGGCTCATGCTTTCTCTCTCTCTCTGTCTCTCTCTCTCTCAATAAAAATACTACTAATACTAAATAGTAAATATATTATAAATATATGTACACACTAAAACACTAAATATATTTTGTAAATATAAATACTAAATATTCTAAATAATACTATCCTTATATTTATAATACTCAATACTCTAAATATCATAAATACTGAAAATGTCATAAACTCACATGGATGTATTTAAATCTCCTGCCCATTCTTTCTATCAACACACTCTAAGACGTGTCTTTTTTAGAGTATAAATTTATGTAAAATTGTGTCAATCAAAACACACACATACACACACTCACACAAGATGGTATTTCAGGGAACACTGGCCAATGTAACAACGTGTACCAATCTATCATTAGGTATATATATCACAGTAGGGAGTTACATCCAAAGTAAGTTCATTTCTCCTGAAGAGGCTTCAGCTAGGATTTTTCATCCCTCTCTCTGCTCTTATCTGTCTTATGGGTATACGCTTTTTTATTTTAAAGTCTCTTTACCCACATTTTCGTGGGGCTTGGGGAGGAGGCTGAGGCCGATGCACATGTTCAGTCTGCTGTGTTTAATGGGAGGTCCTCAGAGCCCAAAGTTTTCAACCCTAATTTTATTGAAAGAGGCTGCTTCGTGTAAATCTAGTCCCAGTTTCGAAATGGAAGTCAAGGAGAAATATGACTTGATTCACATAGTTTGAAGACCACTTTCCAAAAATGCTTTTGGCCTGTGTGGTTAAGTCTGAATTATCAGTCTAAGTATAATCATCTGACCACCGTGTGTGGACCGGGTCTACACAGCTCCGACCCAAAGCCCCAGCCTCGCCCCTTCTGCTGAACACCAGTGCCCACAAACAGAAGGTTCCCCTTCTCTCGCCCTGGAATAAACAGGAAGGTCTCTTGGAGCTGTGGTCTCAGGACTATAGTCCTGCCCCTAATTTCTTCAGACCCTTTTCTAAGAACTGAGTCATTGCAACATCGCACTCAGCCAGCTGCCTCAGCACAAGAAAAGCTTTGCTGTGGTGTGAGGTTTTGCGGGCTGCAAACTACATCTAGGTCAGCGAATTAAACTCCGCGGTGTGGTTACAGAGTCCAGCCTCATCTAGCTCAAGGGCAGTCTGACTTCAGCCTCTGAGCACTGGCTCTTTGGCGCCTGGGATACCCGGCCCCTCGGCGGGTGTTTAAGGTACGCCACTGCAAGTCGAAACCACTGGATGACATGGGTCTAAACTCAGAATCTTGTTTTCTCCACCAGGGCTCCAGGGTCTGAGAGTACAAGTACTCCGCTCCTGCAGACACGGAGATTTGTGTGTGCAAATTGGGACAAAAGAGGTAGGTGGAGACGTATTTCTCTGTTCCTTAGTTTCATCTACTACTTGTGTTTTTTTTTTTGCTGCCACGATGACTCAAACATGAGCCTTTTTTTCTCAGTTCCCTTTCATGGAAGCTTTTAAGAAGAATTTCACAACAGATGGCCAACTGGTATACCTAGATAGGGTTTTACAAAAGGCAGTAGCCAATGAGGCGGAGTCACCTGATTCAGGAACTGGGTCTCAGATTTAGAGTGGATAAAAACCCCAGAAACTAAGTTATGTTAAAAATTCAAAATAAACAAAGATCCAAAACAACTCAGCAAATACTTACTTGAGGGCCTGCTGCTATCCAAGGCTCAGGAATACAGACATGAAAACCAGAGGTGCCTCTCAGGAGCTCTTTGACAATGGAGAAAGTGCACCACCGTTCTAGTGGATGACTACACTTTTTACTTCCTAGCACCTACTCAGGCTTCCGGAAATAGTACCCCAAGTTCACTCTGGGGAAAACCCCTCCTTCATTCTCTGTGCTTTCATTGGAACTAGATCTTCCCCTGGCTCTAGAGCTGAGATACAAACTCCGGCCTGGTTATAGTGATTGTTGGGAGACATACATGAAGTGTTTGCTGATCGTATTCAGGCAGAGGTACTAGATACTTTTCATAGGGTTGCTACCAGTACGGATGATATGAGAACAGAATTGCCAGAAGCCACAAGATGAAATCTAAGAATGAGACATAGCAGATGACAGATCCGAATGAGAGAAACTAAGCTCCTTGGTGAAGCTATTCTTGAAGTTCCATATATTCCTAGACTTTCCTGTTAATTGTCCCAATCATCATTTTTATTTGTTTAAGCTACTCAGACGGCATTCTCTGTAATTTGCAGCTAAAACAGTTCTGTGTAATAAGTTGAATAGCGTCCACCAAAAATTCACATCCACCCAGAACTTCGGAATGTGACCTTATTAGAAAATAGGGTCTTCAAAGATGTAATCAAAGATGTTACAATAACATCATCTTTGATATAGAGTGTGCCCCAAATCTTTTTTTTTAAGTTTATTTACTTATTTGGATAGAGAAGGAGACAGCATGAGTGGGGGAGGGACAGAGAGAGAGAGAGAGAGAGAGAGAGAGAGGAGAATCCCAAGCAGGCTCCATGCTGTCAGCACAGAGCCCAATGTGGGGCTTGAACCCACGAAACCATGAGATCATGAGCTGAGCCGATGCCAAGAGTGGGCCCTTAATTGACTGAGCCACCCACAGTGTGCCCCAAATCTAGCGACTGGTGTTCTTAAAGATGAGGAGAGGCAGAGGCTGGAGGAATTTATGTTGCCAAAGGCCAAGGAGCGCCTGAAGCCACCAGCAGTGAGGACGAGGCAAGGAAGGACCCTCTCTAGAGAGCGCGTAAAGGGAACGTGGCCTTGCTGACACCTTGACTTCAAACATCCGGCCTCTAGAACTGTAACATTTCCAGTTTTAAGCCACCCTGCTTATGGCACTTTATAACAGCAGCCCTGGCAAACCAATGCCCTCTGATACACGAAATCATTCAATATTCACTGGTCCCTAATATGGGTCTGAACAGATCTCAGCATAAAATCCAGAGACTGCAGAGAGACACCTGAACTGGGACATTATGAAGCCTGAAGAACTGTGTGTCCCACCAACCTGTCCCTGCAGGGGCCCCACTGGAAGGCCCGAGGAATCGGCAGGATTCATGGCCCTTGCTCTAGCCACTTTGCAAGCCACTCTCCTGACACGTGGATCTCTTTTTCTTCAACAGGGAAAGCAGCTCTGTTTCATATAAATTGAATACATTTCTCCCGGTTTGTTTTTCGTCTTTTTACTTTGTTTATAGTAATCGTTGCCCTGCAGAATTTCCATTTTTTTACATTTTCAAATCCATCTTTTTTTTTTTTTTAAGGCTTAGAGTTGTTGGCTTTTAAAAACTTCCCTTTTTGGGGGGTGCCTGGGTGGCTCAGTCGGTTAAGCATCCAGTCATGATCTTGCAGTTCGAGTTTGAGCCCCACATAGATAGGGCTCTGTGCTGACTGCTCAGAGCCTGAAGCGTGCTTCAGATTCCGTGTCTCCCTCTCTCTCTGACCCTTCCCGGCTCATGCTCTGTCTCCCTCAAAAACAAAAACATTAAAAAAAAATTTTTTTTTCTTACAAATAGTTTATTATCAAGTTGGTTTCCATATAACACCCAGTGCTCATCCCCACAAGTGCCCTCCTCCATGCCCATCTCCCCCCTCCCCCCCACACCCATCAGTCCTCAGTTTATTTCTCAGCACTCAAGAGTCTCTCATGGTTTGCCTCTCTCCCTTTCCCCCACCATTTCCCCCCTTCTTCTCCCCCTTGTTCCTCCGTCAAGTTCCTCCTAATCCTCCTATACGTGCAAACATATGATATTTGTCCTTCTCTGCCTGACTTATTTCGCTCAGCATAACACCCTCAAGGTCCATCCATGTTGCTACACATGGCCAGATTTCCTTCTTTCTCATTGCCATGTAGTATTCCATGGTATAGATAAACCACATCTTCTTGATCCATTCGTCTGTTGATGGTAAAAAAAATTTTTAACTTCCCATTTTTATCTAATGGGTTATACTACACAATAATGTTGTAGCTTTTTTTTCATTTCTTTCTTTTCTTATTGTAGAACAGGACACATAACAAAATTTACCATCTTACCCACTTTTAAGTATACAGTTCAGTGGCATTAAGTACATTCATTCAGACTACTGTGCCACTGTCATCACCATCCATCTCTAGAACTCTCCATCTTGTAAAACTGAAACTCTACACCCATTCACCGATAACTCCCCATTTCTCCCTCTCTTTGCCTCTGGTAGCCATTGTACTTTCTGTTTCTATAGGTTTAACTACTCTTAGGATTAAGGCAGCTTTCTTTTATGTTTACTTATACTTCCCTTACACTGCATTTCCGCCGCCCTTATTGGGCGCCTCCAATAAACAGCAGCACCGGTAACGGCCACCATTTGTGTCCAGGCACCATTGTTCCCAGGATCCATGTCCAACAGCTCTAATCTTCTAGCATCCCTGCTGGCTGGGTGGCATTCTGTCCATTTTACAGGATGAGGGAAGTGTGGCCCCAACGGGTTATGCAAACGGCACTGATTAGGAGTCTCACTCACCCTCTTAATTGGAAGAGGAAGGATTCGTGTTCATGTCTGTCCAGGCCAAAGCCAGGGCTCCTTGCACCATGCTATTTTAGACGACCTGCGTGTACGCCCTCAGAGTGAACAGCTTCTACAGACTTCTGATCTCGTCTCTCAAATGTGGACTATTCCTGGCTTTGCTCCCACAGGAGAAACTTCCTTTCAAATGCTGCAGATACCTTTGGCACCTTGAAGCCTGGATACAGAATACAACTCTATTTATATCATGGAAGAATAAGAGGAAATAATTATTTAAAAAGTGAGGTTTATGCCCATGGTCAAGATTCCAATGTTGAAGGCTACAGGAGCCCCAAGTGGCTCCCATGGATGTGTCCCCACCCTACTTTCTGCCCTCCCTCAGGCAGGCGGCCTCTCGCTGCCAACTTGTCTTGTCCTAACCACAGGAAAGCACCGAAGAGTGTGAACTTTGCCTCATTTGAACTGTTTCCTGTGTGAGGGCTGTGTCTTATTTGAAGGAAATGTAAACCGTGGTGAATGATACTTGCATGAGTTTGCTAGGGCTGACCTGATGAGGCGGGCTTGAACGACAGAAATGTCTCACAGTCCTGGGGACTACATGTTTGAGGTGAAGGTGTTGGCGGGGTTAGTTTCTTCTGAGGCCTCTGTGCTGGGCTTGTACACCGCTGCCTTCTCCTTGGGTCTTTACATCACGCACTGGTCTGCTAGGGCTGCTGCGACAAAATACCACAGGCTGGGTGGCTTAAACAGCAGAAATTGGTTTTCTCGGGACGTCTGGGTGGCTCAGTCAGTTGAGCATCTGACTTTGGCTCAGGTCATGATCTCGAGGTTCGAGAGCTCAGGTCCCGCTTCTGGCTCTGCGCTGACAGCTCAGAGCCTGGAGCCTTCTTGAGATTCATTGTCTCCCTCTCTCTGCCCCTCCCCTCATGCTCTCTCTCAAAACTAACCATTAAAAGAAAAAAGTGAATGCCCCCTCTCTGTAAAGAGAGCTTTCATACTACTACTCTTCTCTGGCCTTCTACTCTAATAAACTTTTGCTGGCTGCTCAAAATATTTTTTAAAAAAGAAAAAAAGAGAGTTGTTTTCTCACAGCTCTGGAGGCTGGAAGTGCAAGCTCAGGGTGCCAGCCGGGACAGTTTCTGGTGACAGTCCCCTTCCTGGCTGAGAGGCGACTTCTCACTGTGTGTTCCAGTGGCAGAGAGCTCTGGTATCTCCTCTTACAAGAGCACTAATCCCCTCATGAGGGCCTGTCTCAGCTCAGGCTGCTGCAACAAAATGCTGCAAGTGGGGCAGCGGGTGGGGGGGGTCACAAACGACAGTTGTGGAGGCGGGGAGTCCAAGCTCAAGGTGCCACGTTGGTCACGTTCTGATGAGGCCATTCTGCCCGGGGGCAGAGTGCCTGACAATACATTGCCCCCTCGTGGGGCAGACAGCGGGGGCAGAGGAAGAGAGCTGCCTCAAGACTCTTATCAGCACACTATTCCCATTCATGAAGGCTCTCCCCTCACAACCTCATCTAACGCTACACAGAAGTCTCCCTCTTAACACTGGCACACTGAGGGTGCGATTTTGGAGGACACAAACATCCTGTCCATAACAGGACCCCACCCACACGACCTCACCTAAACCTAATTACCGAAACCTAATGGTGTCCCAGAGTCTCCAACTCCTTCACACTGAGGGGGTTAGGGCTTCAAAATATGAACTGCGTTGGGGGAGGGGGGCCCAAACATTTAGTTCATAGCACATTGTCTTTTCTCTCTTCCAGTCTGTGGATTTTGACATATGAATTTTGGGTGGCGGGGGGACACAACTCACCCCAAAATACTACTCTGAGCCTCACAGAATGAAGAGATTTTCCCAAGCGTTACTGACCCCTCCCGTGCCTGTGATATATTCAGATTCACTGCCGGCAGCGTATTAGTATAAGAATGTTCAAACATCCAGAAAGGTTGAAAGAATACCACGATGCTCACCGTAAGCCCACCACCTAGACTTCATCACTGGTGACATTTTGCCACTTTTCCTTTGATCTATAGATATACGTGGGTTTTTTTTTTTTTTTTTTGCTAAAATGCTTGAAAATAAGTTTTAGAACTATTTCACCCCTAAATGCTTCTGTGTGCATCTCCTAAAAATGACCACAGTGACATTTTCACACCTAAGAAAGTTTACAGTAATTTCTAATTTTTTAAGGTTTTGTTTTTGTTTTAAGAGAGAGAGAGTGAGTGAGCAAGCAGGAGAGGGGCAGAGTGGATGGGTCAGAATCCCAAGCAGGCTCTGCACTGTCAGCACAGAGCCCGACATGGGGCTCAAACTCGAGCTGTGAGATCATGATCTGAGCTGAAATCAAGAGTCCGATGCTTAACCAACTGCGCCACCCTGGTGCCCCTACAGTAATTTCTTAATATCATCTAAAATCCAGTCCATATTTAGATTTCCCCAGTTGTCCTCAAAATATATTTTATAGCTCTCTTTTATAGAACCAGATTCTAAACAAGGTTCACAAATTGTATTGGGTTGTTATGTGCCTTTTATTCCAGAAAAGTCTCTCCCATATTTATTTTTTTGACATTGACTTTTTAAAGAAACCAGGTTTAGTTGTTTTGTAGAATAACCCACATTCTGGATCTTTCTGACTGTTTCCTGTATGTCATTTAACTTGTCCCTCTATGTCCTTATTTCCTCTAAACTGGACTGTTTTTCTTTTCTTTTTTCTTTCTTTTTTTTTTTAAGAAGGCTCCATACTCAACATAGGGCTTGAACTCATGACCCTGAGACTAAGAGTTGCACACTCTACCGACTGAGCCAGGCAGGCACCTCTAAACCGGGCTGGGGTTCATCTGTACTAAAACGATTCTAGGGAGAAATTAATTCATTATATACAAAGGAAGCTGTGATGACTAATTGTATATGTCAACTTGGCTGGACCGCAGGGTGCCCAGAATTTTGGTCAAACATTATTCTAGGTGCGGCTGTGACAGTGTTTCTGGGTGAGATTAACATTTGAATTGGTAGACCGAGTAAAGCAGATTGCTCTCCCTAATGTGGGTGAGCCTCATCCTATCAGTCGAAGGCCTGACAAGAACAAAGGCCTCTAGTGTGTCAGAGGAACTCCTACCTGACTGCCTTGCAGGGGGGACATTATTAATTTCCTTCCTTCAGACTTGAAAGGAGACGCTGTGTCTCCAGCCTACTGACTCTCACATGGAATGTATACCATAGGCTCCCCTAGATCTTCAGCTTACCAACTGTGGCTTTTGGGACTTCTCAGCCTCCATAATTGCAGGAGTCAGTTCCTTGTTTTGGGGTTTTTTAAAAAAAAATTTATTATTTTTTTTAATTACACCCAAGTTAGTTAACACATGGTACAACAATGATTTCAGGAGTAGATTACTTAATGCCCCTCACCCATTTAGCCCATCCCCCCCACAGTCCCTCTATTAACCGTCTGTTCTCCATATTTAAGATTCTCATGTTTTTGTCCCCCTCCCTGTTCTTATATTATTTTTGCTTCCCTTCCCTTATGTTCATCTGTTTTGTATCTTAAAGTCCTCATATGAGTGAAGTCACATGATATTTGTTTTTCTCTGACTGACAAATGTTGCTTAGCATGATACCCTCTAGTTCCATCCACGTAGTTGAAAATGGCAAGATTTCATTCTTTTGGATTGCCAAGTAATATTCCATTGTATATACATACCACATCTTCTTTATCCATTGATCCATCGATGGACATTTGGGCTCTTCCCATACCTTGGCTATTGTTGATAGTGCTACTATAAACATTGGGGTCCATATGTCCCTTCGAAATAGCATTCCTATATCTTGGATAAATACCTAGTAGTGCGATTGCTGAGTTGTAGGGTAGTTCTATTTTTAATTTTTTGAGGAACCTCCATACTGTTTTCCAGAGTGGCTGCACCACTTCGCATTCCCACCAGCAGTGCAAGAGATGCTCATTCTCCACATCCTCGCCAACATCTGTTGTTGCCTGAGTTGTTAATATTAGCCATTCTGATGGATGTGAGGTAGTATCTCATTGTGGTTTTGATCTGTATTTCCCTGACGATGAGTGATGCTGAGCATCATGTGTTGCTTGGCCATCTGGATGTCTTCTTTGGAGAAGTGTCTGTTCAAGTCTTTAGCCCATTTCTTCACTGGATTATTTGGAGGNTGTTGAGTAAGAAGTTGCTGTGGCCAAGGTTAAAGAGGTTCTTGCCTGCTTTCTCCTGAGGATTTTAATGACTTCCTGGCTTACATTTAGGTCTTTCATCCATTTTGAGTTTATTTTTGTATATGGTGTAAGAAAGTGGCCCAGGTTCATTTTTCTGCATGTCGCTGTCCAGTTTTCCTAGCACCACTTGCTGAAGAGCCTGTCTTTATTCTATTGAAGATTCTTTCCTGCTTTGTCAGAAATTAGTTGGCCATACATTTGTGGGTCCGTTTCTGGGTTCTGGTTCTCTATTCTGTTCCATTGATCTGAGTGTCTGTTTTTGTGCCACTACCATACTGTCTTGATGATTACAGCTTTGTAATACAGCTTGAAGTCCAAGGAGTCACTTCTTTGTAACAAATCCGAGACACACACACACACACACACACACACACACACCCTCTACTGGTTCTGTTTCTCTGAAGAGCTCAAACATAGATGCCTTAGGTCATTAGGACTTATTTCTTTCCCAGAACTCTGGTTGAAAAATTAAGGGGAATAGATTAAGATTAACCACTACTGGCAAGAACATTTCACATCACATGACATGAGGAACCCCACAATATGTCCCTCTATTAATGATGGTACGTTTGGCCAGTTGATCACAGATTTTTATTTTATGAAGTTATTTTTTTTCCCTTGTGATTAGCAAGTCATTCTGTGGGGTTAGGCACCATGCAATTATCCTGTTTCTCAGTTAGTCTTTACTGAATGATTTTAGTACTACTTATTGAGGATCCCTGCCTGAATCAATTATTTCATTGGTTGCACTTCCAACAATTAAAAAAAAACTTTTTTAATATTTATTTATTTTTGAGAGAGAGACTGAGAGAGAACACAATGGGAGTGGGACAGAAAGGGGGGGGGGCGGTCAGAGGATCTGAAGCAGGCTCCACACTGACAGGAGGAGGCACAAGGCTGGGCTCGAACTCACAAACTATGAGATCACAACCTGAGCTGAACTGAGACGTTTAACCAGCTGAACCACCCAGGCACCCTTCCAACAATTTAAACTTAAGAAAGTATGCTTCTCGGGGCGCCTGGGTGGCTTAGTCGGTTAAGCGTCCGACTTTCGCTTAGGTCGTGATCTCGCGGTTCGTGGGTTCGAGCCCCGCGTCGGGCTCTGTGCTGACTGCCAGCTCAGAGCCTGGAGCCTGTTTCAGTCTGTGACTCCCTCTCTCTCTCTGACCCTCCCCTGCTCACGCTGTCTCTCTGTCTCCTAGAAATAAATAAAAACATTAAAAAAAAGTTTTTTTTAAAGAAAGTTTGCTTCTCAAAATGCTACTGCTTCATCTCCTGTGATTAACGTATGTAGCAGGATGAGGCCAAGTCTCTTACCCTTAGGGGGCTTTCTCTTTCCTATGAACCCTCTGATAACTGCCTAGGCTCTGCAGACCAAGCTTGGCTGGTTGAACCTCTGGGGCCTGGAAAGTAAACACCAGGAGGACATTTTGTATCTTGGTTATGGTGCCTGAAAACAAGAGTCAGAACCATTTGTGGGGGTAAGTGGAAGGAAGGGGAGGTGCTACGGTGAAATAAAACAAAGCCAGCAAATCCGAATTAAGAGCAAGATAAGCTGAAGGTAGCACCTGATGCTGAGGGGAAGGCTGGAGCAGAAATGCGGGACTCAAGGAAGCCCCATCAGAGAACTAGGGGAATGAGGAGCATCTGCCGTGATTCTAGGAAAAGTGTATCCTGAGGTGCGGCTTCTCTGTTCTAGCAAATGCTGGTCAGGGTGGGGGGTAGGGGAGGAGGACACGTATGGTGCGCCGGGTCTTACTGAAAGGGGTGGAAAGACCAAAGGATGGTAGAGGATGCAGTATCGGGGTTGGGGACAGCTTGAGCTCACACCACACTTCATCCGAGCAGATGAGGGTCACGGTCAGAAGCTAGGGAGGGTCAACATTCCTGCAGCCGATAGGGGGGACTTGCAGGAACAGGAGGCAAGCAGGGGAGGTGAGCACAGAGCCAGGCCCCGCGGCAGGAGGGGAAAACAGCGGTTCCTGGCAGAATCCCGCGAAGGCAGGGCAGCCAGGCAAACATGGCGTCCGTGCCCAGGCCAGGAGGGGACAGGAGGTTACAGCGGCCTGCAGGTGGGCCCCGGCTGCCAGCACTCCTGCCCCGCCTCCCCCACGGCCCCCACCATGGCTGGTTGCTGCGGGCACCCCAGGACGTGCACGTGTGGTGCTCAGAGAACCCGGGCTCTCCCGGCATGCCGCTTTACCCCTGCCCGTCATTACGGCCACTTTCCTGCCCCTCCCAGTAAACGCTGCGGGAGCCTCCTGCCGTGAACCCCCACCCCGACCTTAGCATTTCAGCACCTGGAAGAGATTAGTGTCACTGGCAAACCTGGAGAGCTCATTGTCCACTTCCTCTTCAATGTGACTGTAAACACACACACACACACACAGTTAAATGAGATCAGTTCCAGCACTTTCCCTAGGGATCCATGTAAAATCTAGAGAAGTGTCCATTTATCACTACCCTGGGGTTTCCTGTTTTGAACCTGACCTGTTCTTGGCAGATCCTCCACCCTGGTTTCATCACATTGAAAAACCTGGACAGACTTAACCCTTTCTTTCTCCTCCTCCTCTCTGGTTCCCTGTCCTGCTCCTTCTGGGCTTCCGGCACCTGAGCAGGGCTCGGGCACCTGGGCAGGACTCGGGCACCTGGGCAGGACTCGGGCTTCTGGAGAGGCAGCTAAATAAGCCACTTTCTAATGACACCCCCTGTGGTCTCTGTGCTATGCTCACCCCTTTCTTCCCTAGGAAATATTTCGTGAACGTTGGGGTGCAGTGGAAATGCAGGCCCATCTAGACATAACATTCCTGGTGATCTCAGAGAGAGCGATCCTCAGTGTGGGGTGTGGCTTACAAAGAGCCAACGAATCCAGTTCAAAAGCAAACACCTGGCTTGGTCTGGACTGTTGAGGCAAACCATGGAGAAAACCCAGGCGTAAAACAGGGAATAAACAATGGAGCTCTATCTATGACTGCCCCCAGAACCCTGATGAGGCTGTTATGAGTTCGTTCTTCTCTTCATTGCATCAGGATTGTATCCCCGCCACCTACGGATACTTGTTTGTCCCAAAGCCCACTGGTGACCAGCTGCTTGAGGTAAGGGGAGGGAATGCCATGTCCCTCTGGTGCCAACACGGGAATGCCTCACTTTAAGGAAGCTTAAGGACGATTGTGAGTCTACCCCGCACTCCTACCCGGCTTCTGCTAGACCCAGACCCTGAGCCCCAGCTATAGAGTGTGCACGTGACTCAGGCTGTCAAGCTGTCAATCATGATACCGACC
>NW_027532820.1:1722350-1726814 GCF_008692635.1 Crocuta crocuta | reverse complement strand
TGCCCACCCCCCCCTCCCCCCGCCCCCGGTGCCCAGAAGCCAAGAAAGACTTAATACAATTAAGTGGCTGCCATTAGAAAGCGGGTACAGAAAGCCTGCGGGTTGGCCACCCCAGTGTTCATTTGCAGCTTACTCCTTAGCGACCCAAGTCCAATTTTTTAAAACTGTGATAAAATTCAAATAATGAAAGTCACCCTTTTGAAGTGTACAATGCAGTATTTAGCCACTGACAAGGTTGCATGACCATTACCACTCCCTAGTTCCAAAACATTTCCATCACCCGTGGGGCTTATTTTACTCAGGGTGGAGGCGCCGCCAGCAGCAAGAGCATTTCCCCCACTGAGCAGCTAGTTGTGTGCTGTGACCAGCCTCGGCCAGGGAACCGTGAGCAGAAGCGCAAGGGGCCCTGGGAACGGGCCTTAAAAGGAAGTGGCCCCTCTGTCGTCTGCTGTTGTTTTCCGCTGCCTGTAGCCCTCAGCTGTTCTTCCAGGGGTCTGACGGAGGGGCTGGCTGGGCTGGGGGTCACTGCCCCTGGTGCAGGCAGGATAGGTCTTCCCGCCTCTGCTGCCACTTGCTCCCGAAGAAATCAAGTCACGGGCCTAGCCGAGACCCACACCAGGATGTGAAGCCCAGCACGTGTGGCTCTTGGGAGAGTCACCAACACACAGGCTGTCAGCCCTGCCCCCGATCTTGGGTCATCTCAGCTACGGAACAATCTCTGATATATTCCTATTTTCTTAAATTTGAGAGACAGAGGGACCATGTTCGAGTAGGGGAGAGGGGCAGAAGGAGGGAGAGAAGGAGAGAAGGGGAGAGAGAGGGAGGGAGAGAGAATCCCAAGCAGGCTCCATGCTCAGTGTGGAGCCCAACACAGGGCTTGATCCTATGACCCAGGGATCGTGACCCAAGCCAAAATCAAGGGTCGGCTACTCAACAGACTGAGCCACCCAGGAGCCCCTCATGTATTCCTATTACACTTGACTCTTCTGACACCACCTATGTCTGTCTCCAAGCAGCTTGAACTTTGACCGCTAGAGTTCCCCCTCATGGCTGATGAGCCTGTCCCCGGGAGGCGGGTGCAAGTCCACCCTCCTCCATTCCATGCAGCAGCCTGGGTAATAAGCTTCTGTGGTGCCCACTCTGCACCAGGCTTGGAAACAAGCACTGGACACGGACGGGCTCCTGTAATCCTCAGAGTAACTCTAGGAGGGCAGAGTCACCATTTTCTTTTTAGAGACAAGGAAACCGAGGCACAGAGCTCCTTTATTTCACCATGTGGCCTTCTGTCCTGACAAAATAACATAGGACAAGCCCTCCTTCCGCTTGGGTCCTCCCTACCTGCCCTCTCCCCGCCCCCCGCCCCACAACGACACCATAGCTCCACGCGCAGACTGGGTGGCTTAACGAAAGAAGTGTATTTAACTGGTCCCCTACTGGCTGTCTCTGAACTTGTGCTATTGTAAACAACACTGCCACAAATACCGTCGTGTATGTATAATTATGCCCACGCGTTTATCTGTTAGATAGATGGATTACCAGAAGGGGGATTTCTGAGGCAAAGGGCACGGGCATTTGTAATTCTGTTAGATACTGCTCTCCACAGAGACTGAGCCAATCTGCCCTGTTTTGCTAGAGCTTCACCATCACACCAACAAAATATTGTCAAATTTGTCAAATTCTGCCAAACTGATAGGCAAAAATGTGTGTGTGTGTGTGTGTGTGTGTGTGTGTATAAAACTCCATTGTACTCTACCTTGTCATTTGCATGTTATGAATTAGACTGAACATCCTTTTACTCATTTGGGAGCCACGACCCCAGTCTGGGGGTGAGCCGTGCCCTCGGGCCAGGCCTTGGGCACAATCAGTCCACCCCTACCTCCACAGTCAACAGAGTCAACAACTCACGCAAGGCACCAAGTCAGATACTTCTTTCCAAATGGCAGGGCTGCTCGGGGTGATGCGTTAAAATCAGAATGGCACATTTTCTTGCTTTCTAGTTTTAATATTTCATCTAGCACAAAAGTAACACAGGATCCAGACAAAAAAGAATATGAAAGAAAATGTGAACGACCGTAGTCGCTTGACCCAGAAATATAGGAGTAACATTTTTGTGTCTTTCCTGCCAGTTTGTTTTTCTAAGTGTGTATTTGCTTTCCTTTTTGGAAACTGTCTCTTTTTATTTTTACTGAAATACAGGTATATATTCTCACCAAAAACAGTCAGCACAAACCAGCCTTAAAAGGGGAAGAAATGTGACACATGCTACAACATGGATGAAACTTGAGGGCATTATGCAAAATGAAATAAGCCAGTCACACAAAGACCTATACTGGATAGTTTACCTAAATGAGGCACTTAGAGTGGTCAGATTCACGGAGACAAAATAGAATGCTGGATGCCAGGGCCTGCAGGCAGTGGGGGTGGGGGTTGCTGTTTAAAGGGTATCAGAGTTTCAGATGAAAAGTTCTAGAGATGGTCATGGCAACAAAGTGGATGTACTGAACCGTACATCCCACATTTACTGTCTTAACAGAGGGGTTAAGATAGTAAATGCATGCTACGTGTATTTTAACATGATTTACAAAAAATTTTTAATTTGAAAATAGGTCGGGGCACCTTGCGTAGCTCAACTGTTTAAGCATGCAACTTCGGCTCAGGTCATGATCTCACAATCCGTGAGTTTGAGCCCCACGTTGGGCTCTGTGCTGACAACTCAGAGCCTGGTGCCTGTTTCTGATTCTGTATCTCCCTCGCTCTCTGCCCCTTCCCCACTCACACTTTGTCTCTCTTTCAAAATAATAAATTCTTAAAAATTAAAAATTTTGCCCCTCTCCTTCAAAAGACAGTACTGATGCAGTCCCCACTTGATTTAGTTTTTTGTCGGGTATGTATGCTTCCAGAACTTTTCCTATGCACAGAGATGCTTATGTGAACATATAAAAAATATACTGCTTCATGGGTGAAATAGGTGATGGGGACCGTGGAGGGCACTTGTCATGATGAGTACCAGGTGATGTATGGAAGTGTGGAAACATTCTACTGTACCCCTGAAACTTATATAACACTGTATCTTAACTAGCTGGAATTAAAATAAAAAACATAAAATTTAAAAAAAAGTCACACAGACCTGTGTGTGTGTGTTGCTTCATTTTGCGCGGGTGTGACTGCAATTTTTCCATTAATGGTGTTGTTCTGGGACTTGTGTTTTTCACTGAACTGTCAGAGAGATATTGCCTAATTAGTGCCTAGTGCATATAGTACACGTCAGCAGCACAGTAAAATCAGACTTGTGTTTTGTTTTGTTGTATTGCCACTCTCCTTTTATTGGTCATTTATAGCATCATCCTTTAACCTTATAAGCAGTGCTCCAGGAATATCCTTGGGCACGCTTCCTTGAGCACATGTGCAAGTGTTTCTTGGACAATAAAGGCCAAGAGGTGTGGCTGCGGGGTTGACGGGTATGTACGTGTAAAATTTCACTAGATTCTGCCAAGCGACCCTTCCAAAAAGGCTGTGCCAATTTATACTTCATGAGGAGTGTTTGAGATTCCCCACACCTCACCAGCACTTAATAACATATGCCTTTTTACATGTAATCATTTTTCCCAATTTATTTTTAATAAATGTATGTTACACATATATGTGCATGTGTGTGTATATGCATATATATACATTTTTAATGAAAACCAGCAGTTTGCTGCCCTAAGATTGTTCACCACCAGGAACTACTTCCCGGAGGCAGCCATTGGCAACACTTCTAGCTATCTTCTCTGGTATTTAATCTTCATTTTTATGAACAGTATGTTCCTACTGCTATTTTTTAAATGTATGTAACTTTTTTTTAAGTTTATTTATTTTGAGAGTGACAGAGAGAGCAGGGGAGGAGCAGGGAGAGAGGGAAAGAGAGGATCCCAAGCAGGCTCGCTGCTGTCAGTGCAGAGCCTGACACAGGGCTCCATCTCACCAACCCTGAGATCATGGTCTGGGTGGAAACCATGAGCCACACAGGCGCCCTCTAATGCTATTTCTTAATTTGTTAATTTTTTTAATGTTTATTTTGAGTGAGAGAGAGAGAGAGAGAGAGAGAGAGAGAGAGAGAGACAGAGGACGAGCAGGGAGAGGCAGAGAGGGAGACACAGAATCTGAAGGAGGCTCCAGCCTCCGAGCTATTAGCACAGAGCCCAATGCAGGGCTCAAACTCACAAATCTTAGTCAGATTGTGACCCAAGCTGAAGTCAGATGGCTAACTAGCACCCAGGCGCCCCTTAATCTATCAGTTTTAGACATTATTCACTGACTTTGGTGCGTGAGTACCTAACTGTCCCATAGGGACACCCATCACTTTCCTCTCCCATCACCCCAACACAGCTCTAGGACACTTTTTGGATGAATAGTCGGTATTTATGTTACAACGACCATGCTGAGCCAGGTAAGCTTTATTTAGCTCCATTCTTGTGTGACCCC
>NW_027532820.1:1680966-1722251 GCF_008692635.1 Crocuta crocuta | reverse complement strand
CCAAGTGTCCCTAAAGTCAGAGATGGCTTCTTTTTATTCACTTCACCTTCTGTTAGTTATCATTAGTGTCCTCTAAAAGCTTTCACATCTCTGCCAAGGGCCTTTCCGTGATATTCTCCAGGTGCTCAAGCACATCAGTTCCATTTCTTCTTCCTGGAGCCCTCAGAAGCCCCTCCTCCCGCACCTGTTGCTGGCTGCATTCTGACCTCATGCTCTGCTATATCCGGGGACTTCTTGTCACACCTTCCAAAACTGGATACCTAGTCCCTGTTTTTTGTTTTATTTATCTTTGAGACAGAGAGAGACAGCACATGAGTGGGGGAGGGACAGAGAGAGAGGGAGACACAGAATCTGAAACAGGCTCCAGGCTCTGAGCTGTCAGCACAGAACCCGATGCAGGGCTGGAACCCACAAACCGTGTGATCATGACCTGAGCCGAAGTCAGACGCTTAACCAACTGAGCCACCCAGGCGCCCCTACCTAGTCCCTGTCTTGAGGATCCTATCTCCTTCTCTCTCTCTCCCTGCACCCCTTTTTTTAATTAAAATTTTAAGTGGTCTTTATACCCAACATGGGGCTCGAAGTCATGACTCTGAGATCAAGAGTCACGGCGCTCTACCCATTGAGTCAGCCAGGTGCCCTTCGACCCGTCTTTTTAATTTTCTCCCTACTTTTAATGACTCATGGTCTCTGGTTGTATCCTAAAAAAAAAAAAAATCTCTTGGGAATGCACTTGGAAAATGTGCTTCAGTGAAAACTGTGTTGTTTAGAGCACCTCCTTTGGAGTTACGTGATTTTGATTCTGGAGGGGCTCTGTGCCTTCCATTGCCTTTGAGCTATTTTACAACTCTGGAAATTGTAGATAACTGACAGCAATGCAAAAATAATTCTCATCCTTAGATATGCAAATAAATAATCCATGTCCTTTTCTCCACCCCGTATAAAAAAGCAGTTTCATACCTGTTTGCAAATTCATTACAAAATTCCTTTATTCCATATAAAGCTGTGTTTCTTTGGCTTCGTTTAAACTGGTTGTAACATCTTACTGGTTCCCTCATTAATAATGTCTGGAAAAATAAAAAATACTATTTACTGACTACTTACTCTTTGTTCTGGCCTAAGCTCTTTAGGTGTGGCAATTAATTTCATCCTTAAAACAATCCAAGAGATAGGGACTATTCTTATCTGTGCTCCGCAGGTAAGGAAACTTATCTGAAAGCTTAAGTGGGTGCACTGAGGTTTGGCTCCAAAAACAACACTTTAAGCACCGGACTAGGTGCCTCTGTAGTTGGCTCAGCCCACGTGCCAATTATGATCTATTTATAGTAGCTATCAGGCACACACTGTTGAGAAGAATTCTGGGGCAGCATCCTGGTTTCATGGGTTGGGGGGGATGGAAATCGGCCTTGATTGATTAATGATGTCTGCTACGGGCTCAGGAGGGAACAGTTGGGGTTACTTTTTTTTAATTTTTTAACTCTGCTTAATAATTCCTTGGAGAAAAAGATTATCCTTGGGGTTATACATAGCTCTAGTGCTTTTAAAATGAGGGCATGTTGACATCCAAAGTGTTTAAAGGCTGCTTTGTTCCTCCGCTATAGCAAGAGAATTCTTTAACTGCCTGTTTATAATTTATCTGAGAGAAGCATGGTAATTAAGCATCTAAGCACTCCTCGGATTCCCTCCCGTCTTCCTTTTCCTGTGGCAAAAACAGAAAGTCAGAAAAATAATCACATTGCATCATGATACCAGTGGGCCTTATAAAAAGCCCCGTGATGTTATTTTTCCGATCATTGGTTTCCTCGGCAGCCAGCATTTAAACCATTCCAAATACCCTTCCCATCAGATCGTTAGGAGTGACCGCACAGTCGGGCTCTGTACTAACCTTTCTACAGCCTGAAGAGCTTTACAGCTTGCCTGCAGCTGCGGGACAGCCCAGCTTTTCCCAGAATATCCATTAAACAGAACTTAACAGAGGTTTAAGAGGGGTATAAAGTGATTTTCCCCCAACTCTACCCACTTTTCAGAGTGCACTTTGGTCTTACGCTCAGAGCCCGTGTGCATTTGTTTAGGGTAGTTGCATACAGTGTTTGATATTCACCTTCCAATCCTTTAAAAAAAAATGTCTGCTCACATAATATACATTTATAGAGACTTTCTGGGATGGCTATTATCTCCTCTAACTGCAAGGCGGGGAACCAAGCAGCGGGGAAAACCACACAGTCCTGATACCCCTGGCTGAGAAAATGGAAGAGGAAGGCTGCCATGGAGGTCAGTTCCGCAAAGCCAAGGGGGTCCTGAAGGGGGCCAGTGGAGAGAAGTGCCACGACAGCGGGGGTGGGAGAGGGCTGTGCTCGCCTACCCCTGGCCCCTGTGTCCATATCGGGGGTAGCTCCTCCTGGCCCTTGATGAGGCCCTCCTTCTGGAAGCTTCACAGGGGCAGCAGCACACAGCCAGGTGTGCCCGGCACTGTAATGAGCATCTTGGTGATGACTGGGCTACTCAGACCTTGGCCACTTTGAGGTAGACAGGACTCATGCTTACCCATTCTCAAAACACCCCCCATCAGATCAAAGAAAGAAACCCTCTGGCTGCACACCACACAGGTGCTGCAGGTTAGCCATGTCCCTACAGAGCTTTCTGTGGAACACATACACACTTGGCCCCACAGACGGCCTTTCCACTTAAATTTCTCAGTCTAGAACCTTCGCTGTGAGGGGACACAGCTTGTTGCACCCAGAAGGAGAGCATCTCATCCTCCTGTTGACCTGCTGGGATGGTGTCTGGTCCATGATCACATGAAGTTCTCGCTTGTAATACGGGAAGCTTCCACAGCCCTTCAGCTATTTGCTGTATCCCATCATCTATGACATTCAAGTTCAACTACAGAACATCCCGTTCCACACGTGACCCACAGACCTGCCTCTATCATGGCACACCCAGCAAACACATGGCCAAATGTGCCCAACCTAAACACATCTTCAAAATCCAGAAACTCGTTAGATATTCTTTTTGCTGGTTTTTATTTTGTTATTGAAATCATATATGTATATATAACATGTATGTACAGTTTAAAAACTAATAAAAGAGAGCACCTAGGTGGCTCATTTGGTTAAGCGTCTGACTCTTGATTTCAGCTCAGGTCATGATCTCATGGTTTGTGAGATGGAGCCCCCAGTCGGGCTCTGAGCTGACAGTGCAGAGCCTGTTTGGAATTCTCTCTCTCTGCCCCTTCCCCATGCTTTCTATAAATAAATAAATAAATAAATAAAGCTTAAAAAAAACAGGGGGCGTCCGTAAGTGGCTCAGTCAGTTGAGTGTCAAAGTCTTGGTTTCAGCTTAGGTCATGATCTCACTGTTCGTGGGTTCAAGCCCTGCATCAGGCTCTGCACTGACAGTGCAGACAGAGCCTGCTTGGGATTCTCTCTCCCTTTCTCTCTGCCCCTACCCCACTCTCTGTCTCTGTCTCCCTCTCTCTCTCTCTCTAAGTAAAAATAAACTTTAAAAAAAAAAACAACAATAATAAAGCAACCCCCGTGTACTTATTACCCAGATCAGGTAAAATAACAATAGTAAAGCTTTGGGGCTTGTACTAATTTCCCAAGTCTGCTGTAACAAATTATCACAAATGGAGTGACTTCAAGCAACAGAAAGCTATTCCCTCCCAGTTCCAGGGGCTAGAAGGAAGAAATCATGGTGTCCGTAGGAGTGAACCAGGGGAAGGGGGTACATGGAACAGGGTCTTCAGGGAAGAGGCTCAGGGAGGATAAATCCTGAAGGGGACGTTAGAAGCCATTAGGTGTGGCTGGAGGCATGGCTGGGGGAGCCCACCCAGGAAAAGTGTACAGGGGGATACGCCGGGTAGGCAGGAAGGCAGTACCAGTGGGCTGAGCATAGGCAGCAGACCCCCAAGAGGGAGACTGAGACGTGGCCACAGAGCAAGAAGGGTGGTAATGCCCCGGCGGCTGTCATCAAGGGTTCAAGGAGTCCAGGCTTTCAAAAAGTAACACAGAAACTAATCCTGTGTGATTCCATTTACATGAGGAGTTAGAGTGGTCAAATTCATAGAAGCAGAAAGTAGAGGGGCACCTGGGTGACTTAGTTGGTTAAGTGTCCGACTTCGGCTCAGGTCATGATCTCATCATTTGTGAGTTCGAGCCCCGCTCTCTGCTGACAGCTCAGAGCCTGGAGCCTGCTTCATTCAGATTCTGTGTCTCCCTCTCTCTCTGCCCCTCCCCCGCTCGCACTCTGTCTCCTTCTGTCTCTCAAAAATAAATAAACATTAAAAAATATTTTTTTAAAAAAAGTAGAATGGTGTCTACCAGGGACTGAAAGGGGAAAAGGGGAGCTGTTTAATGACTGCAGAGTTTCAGTTTTGCAAGATGAAAAAGTTCTGGAGCTTGCTTGCACAATATACTTAACACTACTGCATGCTTAGATATAGTAAGATGGCAAATTTCATGTTATGCATTTTTCCCCACAATAAAAAATAATTTTAAAAAAAGTAACACAAAAATCAAAGCCTGTTTCTAACATTCCAATGTTCCCTGATTCTTTACTCTTTTGTGATTAGCATGACTCAGCGGACCAGCACTCTCCAAATAGGGATAAAGCTATAATGTCTGCTCATCACCCCTGGAGGACTTTGCCTCCCCCCAAACTTAAGCACCCCCAAATACCTTATGCTAGTAGGCAGAAATCTAAGTAAAAGTCCAAGCAGGTCTCTTAGCAACCCGCAATCATAATGCCCCCCTTCTTGCTCAGAACTTCTAAGAAAGAAGTTCTGCCGGGGCGCCTGGGTGGCTCAGTCGGTTAAGCATCTGACTCTTGGCTTCGGCTCAGGTCATGATCTCACAGTTTTCTGAGTTCAAGCTAGTAGCATGGAGCCTGCTTGGGATTCTCTGTCTCCCTTTCTCTCTCTGCCCCTCCCCCACTCATGCTGTCTCTTTCTCAAAATAAATAAACCTAAAAAAATGACAATAAAAAAAAGAAACTCTGCCACCCTCCCCAGCTAGTCAGCCTGCACTCCCCCTTGTGCACCAACTGCTAAGACTTCCGCTCTATCTCTGGGGCCAATGCCTCCTTAGGGTCCTGTGATCCAGGCTCGGGAAGTTCAGATGGACTCTCGCAAAATTTTATCACAGAATGAATTTTACACTCCTCTAGGCTCTCTGAGTAACTGGCCCAGGTAGGGGGCATGATGGGTTATCAGGACAGTGAGGCCAACCGGGAGACAAAAATTACCTGAGAGGCCCAGTGGATGTAGGGCCTAGAGCTGAGGTCCAACACCAGGGCCCGGCTCTGGAGAGCAGCACAGAAAGGTTTGGAGCTTCATCCAACGAAGCACAGACTCCAATGCAGTAAAATAACTAGAGCCAAAGTCTAGTACCTTCTGTGTGGCGGGCATCTTTCTCAGCCCGTCACATGCAGGAACGCAGGGAATACAGCAAGCCTGTGATGGCACGCCTGACATACAGCCCTCTTCACAGACACAGACACAACAGCACAGTGAGGAGGGCTCTCTTTGCCACATCTGTGGTGAGAATGAAGGCCACTCTCAGCAATCGGACTGCCGACATTCCAGAAAACAGAGACGTCCCTGGGAAGGGATGCACAGGTGTTACGAAGGTCCCCTGTGGGGACTTCACTCACCTCAATGGAAAACTGTCTCCTTAGAAAGAAAAAGAGGCTCTGGGTGGACAAATGGCGGGGAAAGAGTAAGGGACTGACTACAGGTTGCACTCTCTGCTGTCACACATAGAACACGATGGAAGGTGTTATCCTGGCTTCTGCTGCCAGACGAGGTCTGTATGCTCACTTCCTCACGACTACTGTCATTCAGGACGATGGGTCTCTTGTGGAAATGTGAAGTTTCTAGGGTGAGAAGCACATCAGCAGTGCTTGAATGAGGTCAGGCATTGCTTGTTCACAGTTTCAAGCCCAGGGAGATGAGTTAATTCTTAAAGGAAAACACACTGAACTTGTATCAAATTGCCACATCGATTCTACAAGCCACAAAAGTTAAAAACAAAGATACCAGGCCACTTTAGGACGGTATCCAAGTCTCTGAAAAAGGAACAGTTTAGCAGGCTGATGAAGAAGATCTAAGCTGTTACTGTCCAGCTACGGAAATAACAAAATGACAGTTCATTCTTACGACCTATTTGTAATAAAGATGCCATAAAAGCCCTCTATTGAAGAAAAAAAATGAACACGGAAATGAAAGCACTTGTCCAGGGTGAAAGCAGGAGTGTACGCCAGAGTCAGATCCAAAGCCAGGCAGGTGGGCTCCTGAACTGGCGCCCTCACCACATGACCACTCCCTGCGCCTGGTCTTTGGGTGGAAAACCAAACAGGTGGCCCCACAGTAGGAAAGCAGAAGAGTCTAGAGGCAGGCTGGGGTTGTCTAGGTTCCAGATCATTAATGGTGTGAGGCAGGGCTCAGCCCGCCAGTGGGCTAGGTGGTTGGCTAAGAGTTCAGACGCGCAGGAGGGGTCTGGCCAGAAGCAGGCAAGGTTCAGGGAAGGCTGCGGTCCCAGCGAAGGGGCCCCTAGGCTCCCTTGGCTCTGAGCCGTTGCCTTATTTGGGCTGCGGCCCTGATGCGCTGACCTACACGTGGTGCTGCAACACCAGGGCTATGACACGAGGAGCCAGGGCTCTGGGACACCCGATCCTGTCACGCAGCAGCAAACACGGCAACATGGGTGACCTGACTGGCACCAGGCCTCTGGGTAAAGAAGAGTAAGGACAAGGTCTCGTGGACCGGTGGAGATCAAGAAGCAAAGGGTGAGAGCACCAGTGGGTTCGCGGTGGGGAAGGAAAAGCCCGGAGGCGTGGGGCAGGCACGGGCGGAGTCATCATCAAAGCTCCCGGCCCGTGGAAAAGCCTTCATGCGTCCGCACCCTGTTCCGTCCTGAGGGCAAGACGCTGCACCCCCACACGCCACGGGGTCTTCCAAGTGCGGGCTCCCTTCCCACCTCGCCTCAGCCGCTCCTCGCCATGCCAACCATGTCCCTGCCTCAGGGCCTCTGTACTTACCATCCCGTGCCTGAACACGCTTCCTCACGTACCTATATGCCTCATTTCCTCACTCCCCTCAGGCCTGTGCTCAAAGGTCACCTTCGCAGAGAAAGCTTCCCCGCACTCCTCTCTCCTGCTGGCCGACCACAGTCTCCTACTGCACGGATTGTGTTTTCCAAAAGTGTGCAGCAATCTATCCTATCCCACACGTTCCTTCTCCAGCCCCTTCAAAATGGGAGGCAGGGAGGCACCTGTGGCTGACGTAACCAATATGGTAGAAGTGACATTGACCTTAAAACTGCCTCACAGCCTCTGCTTCCTGCTACTTGGAATACTTGCTTTTGGCGAGCTCCTTCCAGAACCAAGCTGCTAGGCAGAGAAGCCCAGGCCAGTTGGGGAGGCTACAAGCAGGTCACTGGTCACCAGCCCCACCAAGCCCCGAGCTGGCAGTCAGCATCAATGGTGGTCATCTGAGTGAGCCTCCTCAGGGTCCAATGCAGCCAATCCTTCCGATAGGCCGCACCGCATGTGAGGCCCCAGCAAGAACGGCCCCAATGGACTCAGTCCACCCAAGAACCACGTACAATAACACGAAATTGTTGGTGTAGGCTAGTAAGTGTCAGGGTGGTTCATTTCACAGCAAGGTGCCTGGAACACTCATTCTGCTTAATTAATTTCCACAGTGCCTGTCACTACCTGATGTTATATCATGAGCTGTTTATTGTCTCTTTCTCTGTCTTGGTTTTGTTTATTGTCATACTCTTACCACCGAGAGCAGCACCCGGAGTGTGTAGTAAGCTCTCAATGGATACTCTCTGAAAGGATGAATGAACCCAGAAACATTTTCCAAAAACACCATAAAGCAATAATCAGTGTGATTTCATTAGTTCTCAACAGACCTAACACTCCTGAGCATATGGGAGGCATCAGGTTTGGCTGCATTTATTTACTCAACAACTGTTTTACTGAGCCCCTACTATGTGCTAGGCCCTGGAAGTAAACTGGGAACCAAAACCAAAAATCCCTGCCCTCATTTTGGTGGGAAAACACAAGCAATACACAACATAAAATTTAAAATTATATGATCCTGGGTGGCTCAGTCGGTTAAGCATCCCTCCTGATTTCTGCTCAGGTCATGATCTCACGGTTCATGAGACTGATCCCTTCATGGGGCTCTGTGCTGACAGTGCAGAATCTGCTTGGGATTCTCTGTCTCCTTCTCTCTCTGCCCCTTCCCTGCTCACACATGTTCATACACTCTTTATCTCTTTCTCTCTCTCAAAAATAAATAAACAAACATTTAAAAATATAAGATAGGGGCACCTGAGTGGCTCAGTCGGTTGGGTATCCGACTTCAGCTCAGGTCATGATCTCACAGTTTGTTGAGTTGGAGCCACACATTGGGCCCTGTGCTTATGGCTCAGAGCCTGGAGCCTTCTTCAGATTCTTCGTCTCCCTTCTCTCTGCCCCTCCCCTGCTCATGCTCTGTCTCTCTCTCTCTCTCTCTCTCTCTCAAAAATAAATTAAAAAAACTTTTTTAATTATGCAATATATTAGAAGGGGATATATTGCAAAGAAGAAAATAAAGCAAAGAAGAGGGAGAGCATGGCAGGAGCTGGCTGGAACAGAAAATAAGGCCTCCGGCTGCACTGGTTCACTCAGGCTGCCGTAACAAAGTGCCGCAGAGCAGGCGGATGTGGCTACAGGGTTGCCTCACAGTTCTGGAGGCTGGGGCCCAAATAAAAGAGCAGACTCTATGCAAGTGGTTTGCATTTTAGAACAATGTGATGTGGATTTAATTTAATAAAACAAAAACTCAAAAATGAGATAATAAAGCAACACAATTGATGAAAGGGGAGGCTGCAGAGCTAAGAAATAAATTGAAAACCAAAATGCCATGATTACGGATATAGTCAATAAGTTAGAGAAGCAAATAATAATCACAGCTAATAATCAAATTAACATCAGCAAGGAGGAGAGACAAGATCATGGTGGGTATACAGGGAAAAGACAGAGACTGAAGCAGCTAGAATGTGATAGGTCCAAGATGTTCTAGGGCACCAGGGTGGCTAGTCAGTTGAGCTTCCAATTCTTGATTTTGGCTCAGATCCTGATCCCAGGATCATGGGATCAAGCCCTGAGTTGGGCTCCATGCTGAGTGTGGAGCCTGCTTAAGATTCATTCATTCTCTCTCTCTTTCCCTCTCTCTCTCTCTCTCTCTCTCTCCTTCCCTCATTTGTACTCTCTCTCAAACTTAAAAAAAAGAAAAAGAAAAAAAAGAAAAAAGAAAATCGCATTTATTTTAAAAAGAAAAAAGTCAAAGTGTTCTATCAATTAAGGATAATTGATGTCCCTTGTGTACAGAGCTCAACAAAAGGAACTTAAAATTACTCAGAGATATAACATAGGAAAATTTCTCTAGCTTGAATGAAAAATTCAATCTGGAGACTGAAAAGATAGCACACAATGCCAAGAAAATTGCTTTAGAATAACCAACATTGATGCACCTGTGTAAGATTCTGAGCTTCTTTAAACGGAAAAAAAAAAGAATGTTCACACATACTAGTAGGAGGAAAAAATAAAAACAGATCACTTTGGGGGCACATGGGTGGCTCAGTTGGTTAAGTGTCCAACTTCGGCTCAGGTCATGATCTCATGGTTCGTGGGTTTGAGCCCTGCTCAGGCTCTGTGCTGACAGCTCAGAGCCTGGAGTCTGCTTCAGATTCTGTGTCTCCCTCTCTCCCTGCTCCTCCCCTACTCATGCTCTATCTCTCTCTGTCTCAAAAATAAATAAAAACATTTAAAAAAATTTTTAAAGATCACTTTTATTTATTTATTTTAATGTCTGTTTATTTTTGAGAAAGTGAGCAAGGGAAGGGCAGAGAGGGAGGCAGAGGATCTGAAGCAGGCTCTGCGCTGACAGCACAGAGCCCGATGCGGGCCTCAAACTCATGAACCATGAGCTCATGGTCTGAGCCTAAGTTGGACGCTTCACCAACGGAGCCACCCAGGTGCCTCAAAACAGATCACTTTTAAAGGAGGGGTGGAGGGGCGCCTGGGTGGCTCCGTCGGTGAAGCATCCGACTTCAGCTCAGGTCATGATCTCATGGTTCATGGGTTCAAGCCCTGAGTCAGGCTCTGTGCTGACAACTAGCTCAGAGCCTGTCGCCTGTCTTCAGATTCTGTATCTCCCTCTCTCTCTCTCTGACCCTCCCCTGCTTGCACTGCCTCTCTCTGACTCTCAAAAATTAAAAAAAAAAAAACAAAAAAAAAACGTTTTAACATAAAAAAAAATCCTTAAAATAAATAAATAAATAAATAAATAAATAAATAAATAAAGGAGGGGTGGAAATATCAAGCTGGTCTCAGACTCCCCTTAACAGCAACATTCAGTGCCAGAGGACCCAGAGTTCTTTGAAAAAGGTCTGAGGGAAAACCTATGACCTAAGAATATCACACCCAGTCAAACCAACATGGAAGTAACAGGCAGACACTCTCACATCTGAAATAATCCAGAAACTAGAGTCACCATGGGCCCTTCCTTAAAAAAAAAAAAAAAAAGAAAAAGAAAAAAGAAAGAAAGAAAATTTTAAAAAATTGGTGATGAAAATCCAGCCAAGTGACAAATCAAAGAACTGTAGAATGGAGATGCCGCATAGAGGAAAAGACGTAGGTTTTGAATCCCGGTGAAGAGAGACCCAGGGCTCCAGGGAAAAGTGCAGAAGCAAACTTGGGAGTGGGGGACAGGGGTGGAGGAAGGCCACTGGGCAGCTTCAGCCACAGTGCCTCCTACATTTGGGAGCAAACCAGCTCTGTCTGCAACTGGAGTGTGCTTTCAAAACCTGTAATGGATTCGGTCTCTTGTGCTTTTCATAATTCATAATCCTTTTATTTTAGACTTGGGAGTATTTTGGGAGCTAAGATCTCTTGTGGTGAAGAAACATTTTTCTTAAGTTCAGCAATTTCTTCTGTTAAATTCAAATAAAATTAAATAGGCTATAGATTTAAGTTAGCTCAAGTGGGAGAGAACATTCGTTTCCTAGGTTCTCAACCTTCCCCGCACCCATGCCCTGTGTCTTAGAACTCCAGAAATCTCACTAGAGGCAGAATACCACCCCCCACCCATGTTGGGTTGGCCACGGTTATATTCTGCCTTTCAAATCTCATATGAATTCCTCTTGGCATGAGCTGTACAGAGAAGAGGATTCTGGGGAGTGTAGTTCCAGCTTAGCCTATCTGACACAATACAAACCACCACAGTCCACCCCCTATCAGCCATACATCATATGTACTTCTTTGAATCACATTTAACTTACACACATACATTTAACTTACACACACAAAACCAGAAAAATCATGCATTCACCTAACATGATACAATTATTCCTTACATAGCCAAAACACACTAACCCTCTTTCCAAAAGAGAATACAAAGCCACATGGTCTTTTTACCCATCTCTGGGTACTGTTCATCCCTCTTCTAAGTCATTCCCCCTTTGATACCCTACCAGTTAAATACTGAAATATAAAGTTAACTTATTAGCACATCTAATTTAGATGGTATTTAGATGGTAGAGGTTTAATTATTGATGCAGATCCATTAGGGTGTGTGTGTGCGTGTGTGTGCACGTGCACATGTGTGCACACGCACAACTGCAGAGATTTGACCTCAGTAGTCATGGGAGCTGATTAAGAATCATGTGCTTGTACATGAAACGATGCTCAGCATCCCTCATCATCAGGGAAATACAAATCAAAACCACACTGAGATACCACCTCATACCAGTCAGAGTGGATAATGAGCAAATCAGAGGACTCTAGATGCTGGCGAGGATGTGGAGAAACGGGCCCCCTCCTACACTGTTGGTGGGAATGTAAACTGGTACAGCCCCTCTGGAAGACAGTGTGGAGGTTCCTCAAAAAGTTAATGNGGAGAAGGGGGGTGATAGGCATGGAGGAGGGCACTTGTGGGGATGAGCACTGGGTGTTATATGGAAACCAACTTGACAATAAACTATTAAAAAAAAACAATCATGTGCTTGTACTGTCTTCACATGTATGAGGTCAGATGCTAGAGCTTGATATCTGAAGGGCACGCAATTAGGAGAGAAATAAATGTAAAACAAGAGAGCAAGCACAGGCTGGAACGCACAAGTACAAACTGGACCCCACTAGAATGGACTAAAACCTGTGTCACCTCTCACTGCCCCACCACTGAGGGTCTTGGTGTCCTGCAGAAGAAGCCAGTGCCCGTTGTCATGGAGCTAACTGCACATGGGCCCAGGAGATGGAGGACGGAGGGATGGGGAAGGAGGGGCACCCGCAGGCCTGGCTGCGGCCCAGGCTAATGGGCAGAGCCAGCAGGTAAGTGAAAGCAGGGAAGCTAAAAAAGGGCTAGGGCTTGACTCCTACCTTCCAGCTCCCTCTCGTGGCCCACCCTAGCCGGAAACACGCAGGGAAGGGACTCAGGGAAATACAGGTCAGCCTACCAGATGGACACATTATAAAGTCACCACACTCCCCTCTTCTCAAGTTGGCACCTCTTTAAACCATACCTCACCTCCAGATAAGGACAATAATAAGATAAAAACTCCACCTAATATCCCACATAGCACCAAAAACACACGAGCCCTTCCCCACAAGAGATACTGACCCCTTTTTGTGTCTCTGGGTGGTGTTCCTTCCTGTAACCGAGTCACACTTCCCCTTTGCAATCATGTAATTAAAGTAATGACATACAACCGTAATTACTATTGTGGCACCTGGGTGACTCAATTGGTTAAGCGTTTGTCTCTTGATTTCAGCTCAGGTCATGATCTCGTGATTTGTGAGATTGAACCCCGCATTGGGAGCCTGCTTAGGATTCTCTCTCTCCCTCCCTCTCTCTCTGCCCCTAGCCTACTCGTGTGCTCTCTCTCTTAAAATAAATAAAACATCTTTGAAAATGCTGTTAATTACTTTTAGCATGTCTTATGTATACATTAAGAGGACAGGAGAGAATGGGGCACCTGGGTGGCTCAGTCGGTTAAGCGTCTGACTTTGGCTCAGGTCATGATCTCACGGTTCGTGGGTTTGAGCCCCGTGTCAGGCTCTGTGCTGACAGTTAGCTCAGAGCCTGGAGCCTGTCTTCGGATTCTGTATCTCCCTCTCTCTCTGACCCTCCCCTGCTCATGCTGTCTCTGTCTCTCAAAAAATAAATTAAAAAAACATTTAAAAAATTTTTAAAAAAAGGATCGGAGAGGAGAAGAAAACAAAAATATTTGGTAATTTATATGTACCTATGGCTATTCCAGTGCTCTTTTCTACCATTGGTCATGTACTCACAGCTGACGTCTTGAATTACCTTCCACTACCTATTCCATACCCCCTCTGCCCTCAGCAAGCACCTCAGCAGGATGTGACTCCTTGTCTGACAGGGTGACGCAAAACCTTTATTCTTGAAGGGTCTGGGCCATTAGCAGTCTTGCCTGAATTGGGATGTTGTAGTTTTCCGTCAGCTTTAATCATAGGACATGGAGTACTCAGTCCTCGAAGGACTGTCATACACACTTCTTACCCACATGGTGTACTTGCAACCCAATTTCCTCTGATCATCAGGACTGATTACCTCAATTACCTAACTCCCTTCTGCGCCTGTTGATTCACCGGCAGGAGGTACCCAGTGTAGCCAGATGATTGGATCAATTTTCAGTTCAATGGAATCACTGTTGTGTCCCTGGTGGAAGTATTTCTTCCTTGGGAAGTGACACCTCTAAACTAGAACAGCCTAGTCGGTCCCTGGGGGGATCGTGAAAGGGGCTGCTCCCTCTCCCACACTTTTGTCCCCGGAGTGGAAAATCCTGGCTATGAGGGAAACATCACTACTTATTAGATGCTGACTTGGAGCATATAGCACATCCTGCCTCAAACCAAAGAAGTGTTGCCCCTTAGCTTTTGAAAGCCATTGAAAGGCCACTCCGCACCTCTATCTAACCAGCTCCTCTGGATAATGGAGGCTATGCTAAGACCAGTAATTCCAGGAACACAAACCAATTGTGTCAATTCATCTGCAGTGAAACGAGTTTCAAGTCAGAAGTGATGCTTTGTGGAGTATCTTTTCTTTAAGCATTTTATTTCTTTTTGAGAGAGAGAAAGAGAGGGAGAACTTGAATGAGTGGGGGAAGGGCAAAGAGAGGGAGACAGGATCCAAAGCTGTCTCAGAGCAATGAGCACAGAGCCCAATGCGGGGCTTGAACCTATGAACCATGAGATCACGACCTGAGCCGAAATCAAGAGTCTGCCACTTAACCAACCGACTGGGCCACCAACGCGCCCCTCTGTGGAATAGCTTGATGGTGAATAAAGCACTCAGTAGGGGGATAAGGCACTCAGTCCGTCCACAGATGGCAGTTTTGGCACAAGATTTGTGGGCAGAGAAGGCAAATCCACAACCAGATCAAGAGTCTGTTCTAGTAAGAATAAAATACTGTCCCTTGGTGGAAGTTCTCTGTAATCAGTCTGTCACCAGGTGGCTAGCTGGTCATTCTGGGAAACAGTACTGTATCAGGGCCTGGGGGCTGATCCCTGGTGCTGGCACTCAGCAGTGGCTACAGCCAGATGGGCCTTAGTGAGTGGAAGTCCGTGTTTCTGGGCCCATGCATAACCTTTACCATGACATTGGGCAATGGCTGGAGTGGCTGGAGAAGGAGGCTGGCTGACGTCTTCTATCATTCTATCCACTACATTATTAAAATCCTCCTCTGCTGAGATCACCTTTCATTTCCATTCAGAGAAATCTACCCATTCGCCTGTTCGCCAGACCTCCTTGTCATCAATTTTCCAATCACGGTCTTTCCACGTCCCTGACCATGTAGCCAAACCATTGGCCACAACCCACAAAGTGATGTAAATCCATACCCCTAGCTGCCTCTGCTTCTAGGCAAAACAAGCAACCAGGTAATCTGCCTAGGTTCTGCCCACTGAGAGGATTTTCCTCCACCTACTGGCCTTGATGTTCTCCCCACAGAGGGAGGACAGTAATGCAGCCATCCGGATATGTGGGCAGGATTGTCTTCAGAGTGCGTTTGCCTTCAAGGAACAAAATATCCAACTATAAGTGGCTTATACGGTAAGGGGCACATTCCAAGAACATCTGGAGGCAAAAACTGCACTGTTGCAAAGCTCTTTTCTAAAGTAAGTCACACCTTCCCCAAAGCAGAGCCCCTTCCCTGCGCACACCCCGGTGTCAGTGCAATACTCACACAGGGCACAGAGCTAACAGGTAATTGCAGCCTATTATAATAACTGTTACATTGCCTCTAAATCCTTTTCTAGCTCAGATTCTGTGAGCAGTGCTACTCGGTGGCAGTGAACTTACAGCTTCAGTTTTGGGGGAAATGAAGTTGCAACATAGTTGCACTTGCTGGGATCCTACCAAAGGTCACAGAGAATGACTACCCCCCACACACACTCCATTTCCTTCTTTTAAGAACACAAGAGAGATCACCAAACTAACACACAACGTATCTGAGAATGTGAACAGCTCTTTGAAAAACAAAAAAGCTTTAGAAGATTCTACCCATCCTTTTCACCATCACCAGGCATTACTCTGCCACACAGCACCCTCTTTAACTTTTTTTTCTTGCAAACTCCGTAGAGCTGGATACTAAAACAATGTCTTCATCTCCCACAGAAAAGTTGTCTACACCTGCCAGTTCCTAGTGTTTTGACTGTCACAGACTGATGAACTTAAAAAAGCGGGGGCGGGGGGGACGCCCACACCTGGGTGGCTCAGTCAGTTAAGCATTTCTTGACTGCGGCTCAGGTCACAATCTCATGGTTTGTGAGTTCGAGCCCCACAATGGGCTCTGCACTGATGGTGGGAAGCCTGCTCGGGATTGTTTCTCTCTGCCCATTCCCTGCTCACTTTTTTTTTTTTTTTAATGTCTTATTTATTTCTGAGAGAGAGAGAGAGAAGGAGAGAGAGAGACAGAGACAGAGACAGAAAGAGACAGAGAGACAGAGAGAGAGACAGCATGAGCAGGGGAGGGTCAGAGACAGAGGGAGATACAGAGTCTGAAGCACGCTCCAGGCTCCGAGCTAGCTGTCAGCACAGAGCCTGACGCAGGGCTTGAACCCACGAACCATGAGATCATGACCTGAGCCGAAGTCAGACGTTCAACTGACTGAGCCACCCAGGCACCCCTCCCTGCTCACTCTTGCACGCTCTATCTCTCTCTGTCTCTCCCAAAATAAAAAAATAAACTTTTAAGAAATAAATTTTTTAAAAAAGACAGAGGTGGGGATTTGTTACTTAACTTGCAAAGGAGCTTTTTGTTTTTAAATCCCCAATGTAATGTTACTCTCACCAACATTTCATTAAAATGCCATCAAAGGAAAGGGCAGTTTAGCACCAAAAAAGTAAGAGGGGGCAGAATCTCAAAATAACGTGTCCTTCCAAAAAACCGTAGTTGTCAGCTTACGTCACTATATTAAAAAAATTTTAATAGCAAAATATACTTTTAAAAATCAAACACAAAGAAATCCCAACAGAAAATGTTACCTTGATATTATATTGCAATTTCATTTTTAGATGGTGAGCACTGCATAAAAGAGCACATACAACATATATATACAGTTTAAGGAATAATAAGAAAATACACAGCCGTGTACTCACCCCCCACCCAGCATTAAATTCAGAGCGGCGCTCCCCACTTCCTTCCCCTGCTCCCAGACACCAACTCCGATAGTATTTATTATCTGTTTCCTGTCTTATCTTTATATTTCACTACCTTTGTCTCTGCCTTTGAACAATTTTTGATTACTTTTGCCTGGTTTTACTACTTTCATGAAAGGAACCATATTATATGTGACTTCCCTTTTTTCAGTCCAAATAATGGTGTTTCTTCATATAAGTTTGGTATGTGAGAATCTATATCTTACTGAGTTTCATTACAAGGAGAAACTGGGATGTCCACTTCGTTTACGCAGCAGTCACAGCTGAAAATCCAATTCAACCCATGCACGTGGATAGAAAGGGGAGGGAGGCTCATGATGCCCACATGATCCTTTTTGTATAACCAGCTTCTGGGCCTCCCATGGGGCCTATGGGGCAGACATCCCAGATGCCCAGTATGGGCTCCAGGGGTTACTCACTGGCTGGTCACTTCACCAGAGTGACACAACTCTCAGCTCCGATCACTATCCACCTATCTGCAAAGGTGCTGTGAGCAGGCAGATTTCCCAGACCCACCCAAAGAATGACTGGTCTTCAGAACACAGTGTTGGTCAATAACCTATGAGGTTCAGGGCACCTGGCTGGCTCAGTCGGTAGAGTGAGCAACTCTTGATCTCAGGGTTATAAGTCTGAGCCCCACGTTGGGTGTGGAGATTACTTAAAAATAAAATCTTAAAAAAAATAACCTACTAGGTTCACATTCCTGCATATTGTTTCCTTCATCACATGTAAGAAAAAGCCCAGGGAACTCTCACTGGACCCGTGAGCTCTCTTGAAAAAGACTGTGGCAATACCAGTCTCTGGTAACACAGAATCTCATACCCTACTAAGACCAAACAAATCCAAATTTTGCATTTTATTAAGATTCCCAGGTGACTTGTATGCACATTCAACTTTGAGGAAAACTGGCCTAGAGCCTTCTTTTTATGTGTGTGCTTTTTATTTATTTATTTTGAGAGAGAGAGAGAGAGAGAGAGAGAGAGAGAGCATGAGCAGGGGAGGGACAGAGAGAGAGGGAAACAGAACCCGAAGCAGGCGATGTGCTGTCAGCGAGGAAACCGACATGGGGCTCAACCCCACAAACCATGAGATCACAACCTGATCCTAAATCAAGAGTCAGATGCTTAACTGACCGCGCCACCCAGGCGCCCCTGTGTGTGTGCTTTTTAAATGATTATAGTATAACATACATTAAGAAAAGCGCTAAGTCAGAAGAGCATCATTTGATGAATTACCACAAAGGCAATCTACAGGTGAACTCAGTACCCAGATTAAGAAACAGAACATTGGGGGGCGCCTGAGTTGGCTCAGCCACTTGAATAGCTGATTCCTGATTTTGGCTTAGATCATGATCTCGTGCTTGTGGGGTCGAGCCTGGTGTCACGCTCTGTTCTGAGCATGGAGCCTTCTGAAGGTTCTCTCTCTCCCTCTGCCCTTTCCCCCAGCTTGCACATATGCTCTCTCTCTCTCTCTCTCTCTAAAACAAAAACAAACAAATAAATAAAAAGGGGTTGAATCATTAAAAAAAAAAAAAAACAGAACATTGCTCACCCTGCAAGGCCCCTCTTCCTCATACCCTCCATTACTAACCCCCCTGCTCACCGAAGGTAACCAAAGGCCCAGAATCTAATAGCATGTGCTAATTTGGTCCTTATTTGCAGAATATGAGTGGAAACATACTGAATGTGTTCTGTGTCCGGCTTCTTTTGGTCACATGTTTACAAGGCACCATCTCTCACTAGGAACCCCAGCCTTCCACTGTTTACTTACACGTTGTATACTGGTCTTCCTCCAGTCTCCTGCATCTCCCTTCTCCAGAAAACGACAATAATGTTCAATAAAGCCCATGTACTCAAATAAAGAACTACTTAATGAGCATCTAAACAGTCATGGATTGCGTCAGGGGCTGAACCCCAAAGTGTGCTGCCAAACTGAGACTTGCCTTTCCACGGGGCATCCTGCCTAAGCAGTTATCAGGGATGTGCAAGAGTCACATCAGTACGTGAATTCAGACCTGGAAAGGAATTTATTACTTGCCCTAAAAACATCCAAACTGCAGTTTCACGCACAGCTACCCACTAGCAGCAGGGGCTGTTCACTTGTATCTTCTGAACACATCATAAAATCTAGGTCCAATAAGTTTCTGACTCAATCATTTTTCTTCAGATGTGATTTGGTGGGGCGCCTGGGTGGCTAAGTCGGTTAAGCGTCCAACTTCGGCTCAGGTCATGATCTCACGGTTCGTGGGCTGGAGTCCCGCATCGGGCTCTGTGCTGACAGCTCAGAGCCTGGAGGCGGCTTCAGATTCTGTGTCTCCCTCTCTCTCTGACCCTCCCCTGCTCACACTGTCCCTGTCTCTCTCTCTCTCAGAAATAAATAAAAAAACATTAAAAAAATTTTTTTAAATGTGATTTGGTTACAATCTTAAGATTGTCCCAACTAGGAGCTCTCTCTCGGAAAGCTCTCCACACTTGTGCTTCTCAGGGCCTTGAGAAAGAAATCATGCCTAGATGCTCACCACTGGCCTCCCTGTGGTACTTAAGTCCTCATCGCTAGGAAACCAATGGTCAATCAGCTTCTTTCTGGACCTCACTTTTCTCCTTATAAAATGACAGGCATGTACTACACCAGGGGTTTTAACCTGGAGTCCATGGGTTCCTTAGGGAATCCATTAATCCCTGGAAATTACACACAAGATTGTGAGTGGGTGGGCTTTGGTGGAAGGNGCATAACACCCTCAAGGTCCATCCATGTTGCTACACATGGCCAGATTTCATTGTTTCTCATTGCCATGTAGTATTCCATGGTATAGATAAACCATACCACCCTGAACGCGCCCGATCTCGTCTGATCTCGGAAGCTAAGCAGGGTCGGGCCTGGTTAGTACTTGGATGGGAGATCCCCAAAAACCTTTTTAACGCTTAGTATTCCACAATCACATGGCTCCTTGCGAATCACTGGGAGGGCTTGACTTTTGCTTAGAGTCTGGGTGCAGCTGAACCTCTAAAGGGAAAAGCGGCCTTGCCTTTTTCCTTCTGTAGATATTTCTGCCCTAACAGAAAGGATACCGCAAAACTGCCACGTGGGACAAGAGCATCTCTGATCTCTGCAGGTTACATAACATCAAGGGTCATTCCATTCAAAATAGCGTGGCCCTGGAGCAAGTCCCTTCGTTTTAATAGAATCTCAATCTGGGTCCTATTTTATTTAACTGGCTTATTTTCTAAAGCTGTATCCAGTGTAACCTCCAGGACAAACGGGTAGTTCTGGTTCTCATAACCAAGTAGACGTGACCACACCAATATACTCTAAATAAGTCAACAATCCGATTTTCTCTCCCTGGAGAAAGGGCTCCAAGGCAGAAATGCACCTCACCAGACCAGGGTCCTGGCCTGTCACCTGAGCAAAGGAGGGAAACAGGAGCCCTCCCACCTTTCTTAGGTGGAGGCTCGTTATTTCCCACACAATAATATTAGGTTACACACCCCCTGTGTGTGGCTGGCTCCCCGTGGCAGCGCCCTAGCAGCAATTTGAGCCAAAAGTTCTTATTACAAACCTCCTCCGTCGGTAGAAGGAACGCTCTTGTATTCCTTACATAGAACGAGACATGCTGGGCTTGTAAACAGTGTTCTTAATAATTAGATTGGTTTCACTGCCGATGAAAGCGGCGGTTTCAGAACCCCTCCTCTTCTTGTAAATATCCTTTTCTGATCTTAGTTATCTAAAGAAGTAGAGCCACACCTTCAACCCTTGCTACTCTGAGTGTGGGCCACGGACCAGCAGCAGCAGCATCTGGAAGCTGGTTAGGAAAGTAAAAATCTCGGCCCCGCCCCAGACCTGCCGACCGGATTCTGCACGTTAACCAGATCTCCGGGTGGCGCCTAATCACAGGCACAGTACAATTTGAGAAGCACCCCCGAGGACTCGCCCCCAAGTCTCACCGGCAGCCAATGCCTCGCTTACGCCTGCGACCTTCCAGCAAATAATTAACGATCAGTAAATGTGAGCTTCCTTCCTTCTCCCTCCTAAAACCCAGAGGACTACCAGAGAGGCCTTGAGGAAGGGAGAGAAGGAGGAACAAGCCCAGAAGAGGGGAAACGGAGACAGGAGAGAGGGAATAGTGAAGAAGGAGAAAGAGGGCCAGCGGCAGAGACAAGGATAGCGGGCAGAGTGGGGGCCCGGGGTCTCCACACCCTCTCCAGCAGGGGCTCCCCCCTTCACAGTTCTTTCCATGGCCACGTGCTGCCTCCCATATTTACCTTGGGTCTTATGTGCTTGCTATCTGTTTTCTTTTTTCTTTTTTTTTAATGTTTGTTTATTTTTGAGACAGAGAAAGTCAGAGTGTGAGCGGGAGAGGGGCAGAGAGAGAGGGAGACAGAGCATCTGAAGCAGGCTCCAGGCTCCAAGCTGTCAGCACAGAGCCCAACACGGGGCTCAAACCCACCAGAGGTGAGATCATGACCTGAGCCGTAGTCAGACGCTCAACCAACTGAGCCACCCAGGCGCCCTTAGAATCCACTTATTTTTTAAGGGTACTTTCAAGAACCTGCGATAAAGCCCACAGAGTGACAAGCAAATGCTCACTGAGCATTCCAGGTAGCATAGGTACGTTATGTTCACTAAACCGACGCAAGGTGGGCTCAGAGCACGGACCTGAAATAAGCCGGAAGCCCTCATTGGGACACCACTCGGCCGGGGATTTCTGATCGCCTGCCAGTTAACACTGCAACTTCCCTTCCCGCCTCTCCACAGTCTAACAATTCACAGAACCCCCATTCCCTGTGTCTTTAGAGAAAAAGGAGACGCAAAGCAAGAAAAAGACACTAGAATGTGAACATACCGAGGTGCTACTTTTTCAAAGAAATGCAGAGAAACCAGATAGGAAATCTAATAGGAAACAGAAAATAAACGGGAGGTCAGAAACCCACTGGAAGAGAAGGCAGCAATTATGTAAATGTGCCAGTTAGCGGCAGTTCTCAGGAATTTAACAGGTATATATACATTGCAAGGTGACAGTGTCTTTTCCATCTCAGCTGAGAACATGACATAAAAAGAACAGGCTCAAATCATGGCAAGAGCGCAGAGGAACTCTGACTTGTCAGGGTTTCTAGACTCTGATCCAAACGAACAAAGGAAATAATGGGCTCGCCTCAGAAGATCTTTTTTAATGGATAGCTTAAAAAAAAAAAAAAATCACCCTAGCTCTATTGTGGGTCAGGTACGGTTCTGACTGGATGTCAGGGGTGAGTCTATGGATCCTTTCAATCCAGTTATAAAAAGCTCAGAGGACCTCAGCCTCCATCCTTTCTAGTAGTACAATTAATTCAATTGCATTAAATATTGCTTGTGATGAGTGAACCATCAATGCGCTCTGAGCCTTTCTGTTATTCATGTTTCTGTGCTTTCAAGAGAAGGGATCTTCTAACAGAGCCCTTTGTAGACAGACTTTCTACAAATTGTACACAGTGTATTAATTGCACCATAGGAGGAGGGAGAAACGAGCTTTACTGTAAAACTGAGAGCCTTTTGTAAATCTGGATTTTAAAAAGCAACATGGAAGAGCCCACCCAAGGTAAGGAATGAATTACTCTCATACACAGGACAGAGATTGAGGGGGGCTGGCAGGTACCCAATGCACATAAAGCTGTTAGCACAGTGCCTCGCCCTCAGGATGCAGGCAATACGCGGAAGCTCTTAAAATATCACTATCAGCCCTGTGTGGATACTGCTATTTGCTTAACCTCCACTTGTACACGGGGCTGAGGCGATGGGAGCTGCGGGGTGGTGACCAAGGATCGATACTGCATCCTGGGCCCACTAGTCTCTTTCTCTCTGCCCTGGGACCCACGGTGGTCCAAATGCAAGCTGCCGAGAGAAGCGCTTGGGCCGCCGTCTCCCTGCACTGGGTCAGGCCAGCCTCCCTGCTCCTCCCTAAAACATCAGCAGCTCCTTCCTGCTCAGACCCTTCCCGCTCTTCCTAAAAGCGATGAGATGAAAACAAATGGGGTTGATCATCACTCCCACTGACTGGAGCTGAAATACAGGTTAAAGACAGCTTTGGAGGGAGGGCGGGAGCCCCTTCTCCTCCAACATCTTCCGGAAAGTAACCAACAGTCCGCAGCCCACACGGTTCACAAAGTACGGAGACGCTGGCGCTTTCTCCGTGCAACTCTGCAGATGCCTATCTGAGAGCACACGGCAATTATCAAATATTGCATTTACTAGAATAAAATTATATATAAGTACCATTTAGCATTGAGGTCTGAGTCTATTGTTTTTGGTCAAAGGCCAGAGTAAGATTACAGAGCAAGAAACAGCACAATGTAATCCTGAGTTAAAGAGTCAGAGTGAGTAACATTTCAGAGGAAGTTTCAAAAGAGGACTGATTTCTGGGTCAATCTAACCCGAGAGTCTAAAATAACTTCAGCAGCCAGCTCAAAAGATAAACTCTAAAAGTGATGTATGTGTCTCTGTCAAAGAGTAAGAAACTGACCTTTCCTGAAACATATCTTAAGTGAATACTGGTTAGAAATATCCCCCAAGAACATTCTAGGGAAAGGAGGTGACAGACTAGAAGAGCCTAGGTGGATCACTCATCAGTCAAGGCTGCCAAATGAGAGATGAACACCAGAAAAGGCTCATCTCCGTTTCGAAAAGATAAAGTTGGCCAGGGAGTGACGCAGTTGGGCTAAGTCTGGTCATGGCAAGCACGGCGTCCGCCATTGCCTGCCTGGAGAGCTAGGGCTCACGGTAGAAATGGGCACTGCTGAGACCCTGTCTGACCTGCTTACTCCACCTGGCTCCTTTCGTGAGGTGAACTGTGTCCCCCTCCCCAAAGACATGTTGAAGTCCTAACCCTTGCTACCTGCGAACGTGACCTTACATGGAAACAGGGCCTTTGCAGATGTGATCAGTTAAGATGAGGCCATACTCTACTGGGTCGGGTCCTAACACCCTGAGAGTGGTGTCCTTTTTAGTAGAGAAAACAGAGTCGGATAGACTCACACAGAGAGGAGACAATGTGAAGAGACACAAGCAGAACCCCATGTGACAATGGGGGCAGACTGGAGCGGTGCCTCTGTAAACCGGGCACTCCAAAGATTGCCACCACCTCCGGAATCTGGAAGGGGTAAGGAAGGCTAGTCCCCTACAGCCTCAGAGAGAGCCTGGCCCAACAGATACCCAAGCCTCCCGAACTGCTAGGGAATAAATTTCTGTTGTTTTACCCCTCCCCCCACCCACTTTGTAGTCTTTTGTACAAGAACCTTAGAAAATGAAAAACATCCCCCAAAGTGCTTTAGCCTCTCCTTCAGGTAACCCTGTTCCTCCTTGTTCACACAGATGCATGTGCATAGGGGTAAGCACATGGAGTCCATGGTCAATGCCTTCTATTCTACATGGAGCTCCCCCAAAACACAGGCATATCTTGTGGGTATCTCCTGTCGGTAGATGCTTTAGCTGTCTTAGAGAGAGAGAGTCTTTAGAGAGAGAGGCAGACAGAGAGACAGAACACAAGTGGGGGAGGGGCAGAAAAAGAGGGAGACCCAGAATCCAAAGCAGGCTCCAGGCTCTGAGCTGGCAGCACAGAGCCCGACGCAGGGCTCAGACTTACAGACTGTGAGACCATGACCTGAGCCGAAGTCAGACACTCAGGCTACTGAGCCACCCAGGCGCCCCAAGCCTTGAGTTTTAAAGCAAATTCAACACACATTCCAGGTCATCTGTAAGTGCTTTAGTCTAAACTACTTCAGACACATTTTCTTTTGTCATCTTTGAGCACTGTGTATTTTAGTAGTTATGTAAGAGGAATGAAGAACATTTTATGCCGGAGTCTTCTGTTTCTTTTCCTTCTTTTTTTCTTTTTTACAGCTCAGCAGTTTTTAATATACTCAGAGTTGTGCAACTATCACTCAATCTAATTTTAGAACATTTCATCACCTCCAAAATAAACCCTGTACCCATTCGCAGTTACTTCCCATTCTCCGCCCTTTCCAGCCCCAGACAACGCTCATCTGCTTTCTATGTCTATACATTTGCCCACTGTGAACATTTCATATAAATGGAATCCTACATTCTGTAGTCTCTTGTGTCTGACTGCTTTTACCTGACATGATGTTTACATAATGTTTACAAGACCCGTCTGTGTTAGGGGATGTAGCAATGCATCATTCCTTTTTATGGCTGCATAATATTCCACTGCATGCATACACCAGTTTTGTTCTTCTATTCATTAGTTGATGGAAATTTGTGTTGCTTCCAATCTCTGAGCTATTTTTTTTTTTAAGCTTATTTATTTTGAGAGAGAGAGAGAGAGAGAGACTCTGGTCTCTCTGTGCTGGCAGCACAGAGTCCAACATGGGACTTGATTCCATTAAGTGTGGCTTCTGACCTGAGCCAAAATCAAGAGTCAGGCATGTAACCAACTGAGCCACTTTGTCACCCCCAATCTTTTGGCTATTCTGAATAATACTGTAATAAACACTTGTGTCGACATATGTTTTCATCCTCTGTGTCTACACTTGTGGACATGTTCCCATCCTCTAGTATCTACACCTACGAGTTGAATTGCTGGATCATATGGTAACTCTATACTTAACATTTTGAGGAAATACCAAACTACTTTCCAAAATAGTTACACCATCTAGAGTCCTACCAACAATGTATGAGGATTCCAACTTCTCCATAAATTTTCTACCTTTTGTTACTATAATGTTTTTATTTTAAACTTCCTAATGTATACGAAGTGGTATCTCATTGTGATTTTGATTTGTATTTCCCTAGTGACTATGGACGTTGAGCTTGTTCATGTAATTACTGGCTATGGAGATTACTTCTTCAGAGGAATAGCTTCTGGGATTCTTTAGCTATTTTTAAATTGGGTTATTTATCTTTTTTTGTTGAGTGGTAAGAGTTCCTTATATATTCTGGCTATAATTTCCTTATAAGGTATATGATTTGCAAATATTTTTCCCATTCTGTGAGCTTTTACACTTTCTGGATGGTGTCCTTTGAAACACAAAAGTTGTCAATTTGATGAAATCCAATTTATCTTTTGTTGCTTGTGTTTTTGGGGAACCTCTAAGAAACCAGTGCCTTGAATCAGCCTCACCAAGATGTACTCCTCTGTTTCTTTTTAACAGTTTTATAGTTTGGCTCCTACATTTAGGTGGTGACCCATTCTGAGTTTCTTTTTGTATATGACATGAGGTAGTGATCCCATTTTTCTTGCATGTGTATATAGATGTGACATCTTAATTCTATTCTGTATTAACTTTTTCTATGACACTGTACTTCAGTTCTCCATAAATCCTCTTTTAGATTATTTTTATCAGGCTACAGCCTACAGTGATAAAAAAAAAAAAAAGGAAAGAAAATCTTACGAAGAAATATGTTAAATGAGGAAGTGGTTAGCCCTTCCCTCATTGCCTGTCATCTGTAATTCATTTCCCCGATTTTAGACCTTCTGCCCTTTTCTTATAACATTCCACAATGCAGCATAGCAGTTGATTGACTCCGTTGGTCATAACCATATAAATTAGTTCTGCCCTAAGACTCAGATATTCAATTTAAAAATGTAATATAGGGGTGCCTGGGCGGCTCAGTTGGTTAAGTGTCCAACTCCTGGCTTCAGCTCAGGTTATGATCTCACAGTTTGTGAGATCGAGCTCTACATCTGTGCTGGCACAGAGCCCACTTGGGATTCTCTCCCTTTCTCCCTCTCCCTCTCCCCCTCCTCTACTCACACTGTCTCTCAAAATAAATAAATTAAAAAAAAACTATAATGAGGGTTGCTGGAGGGTTGTGGGAGGGGGCATAGGCTAAATGGGTACAGGGCATTAAGGAATCTACTCCTGAAATCATTGTTGCAGTATATGCTGACTAACTTGGATATACATGTAAAAAAATAAATCAAAATAAAATTTAAAAAGAATAATATAACTAAGACTTTGCGTACCAACAACGTGTCCCCTGCTCCAGATAAATCTGAGAATAAAAGGTACTTTAGCCTCAGACAATTACAGTCTAGAAAGGGAGAGGAACAGCATGCACTTGAACAATAACATGGAGTAAGAATGTGGAGTGAGAACAGGAAGGAAAGAGTGGTTGTGTGGGAGGGCTGGGAAGATAGAAGGAAAGGAGCCGGAACAAAGGCTTAGACTGCGCCCAGGCAGAGAACGCCCAAGTCTGATGCCACCCAATGAGGGCCTTGTTGTGCTGGAGACCAGATGACCAGATACCTCATCTACGGAGAGTGGTCCCCACTCAATCCCAGCAGAGGACATGCCTACCAAGGTGGGCCTGGTAGACTCATGAGTCCCAGCCTTCCTCTTTTTTTTTTTCAAGAGAAGTTGAAAAAAATCTAATTTTTATGAGTAATCTCATTTTTGAAAGTTGTCAGATGCTTTGAATTTTAACAACTCTACAGCAGGTTCCTCAAAAAGTTTAAACATAGAATTATCATGTGACCTAGCAACTCACTCCCAGGTAGATACCCAAAAGAATTAAAGAATGGGACTCAAAGAGATTATGCCAGTGCATTATTCACAAGAGCCCAAAGGTGGAAGCAATCCAAGGGCCTGTCAGTAGATGAATGGACAAAAAGAAGGTGGTAAAGGCACTCCACAGACAGAATATCATTCAGCCGTGAAAAGGAGTGAAGTATTGCCACCTGCTAAAAAGGGGTGAGCCTGGAAAACATTATGCTAAGTGAAATTAACAAGACACAAAAGCACAAATACTGTATGATTCCACTCTATGAAATATCTAGAAGAGGCAGACTCATACAGTAGATAAGAGGTTACCATCGGCTGGGGAGTTATTGCTTAATGGTTATAGAGTTTCTGTTTGGGGTGATGAAAACACTGTAGAAAGAGATGGTAGTGATGATTACACAGCATTGTGAATTTAATTCATGCCGCTGAACTGCACACTTAAAAATGGCTAAAATGGGGGTGCCTTGGTGGCTTAGTCAGTTAAGTGACCAACTTCAGCTCAGGTCATGATCTCACAGTTCGTGAGTTCAAGCCCTGTGTCGGGCTCTGTGCTGACAACTCAGAGCCATGGAACCTGCTTTGGACCCTGTGTCTCCCTCTTTCTCTCTCTCTCTCTCTGCCCCTCCCTCACTTGTGCTTTCTCTCTTTGTCTCTTTGTCTCTCTCTCTCCCTCTCAAAAATAAATATAAACAATTTTTAAATGGTTAAAATGGCAAATTTTATATTTAACATAATTTTCCACCACCAAAACAAACTCAAGCCAACTCTAGAGAAGCTAGACAAAACATGTCAGGGATTACCATGTGACCTGTGGGCCACCAGTTTGGGGCCCCAGGCTTGGAGTGATTAACACTGGGCACCTCATGTGCACTGAGCAAGAACTCAGCAATAATGCAAAGCTCTACACTGGACACTGGGCTGGGGAGGTAGATAACATTAAAGATACGTTTTCTTTATCCTCAAGGAGATCAATGGCCAGAAATAGACCGAATCATAGTAATATGAACGTGCTTTGGGGACGTTCCAAAAATGTGCCTCAAGAAATTCAGAGAGGAGATTACACCCGCTTGTGCGGATCACTAAGACATTTGTGGAAGTGAGGGAACTTGAGCCGAGCATTGGAGGACAGATAGGAAGGCAAGTCTGCTCCAGAAGAAGAAGAATGAGTCAAGGTCTAGAGGAAGAACAACAGAGGGTATCCTCCAGTATGGAGTCCAGCTTGGCTAGAGAAGAATCCAAGTAGAGAGGCAGCTGAAAAGGTAAGAGGAGACCAGGACCAGGGTGCCATGGCTTCCAAACTGGGGATTTTCCACTTAATTTTGAGCAGGATGAAGTTCTCAAAGCCGTCTCTGAGATTGCTTAGCTGGGAATCAATGTATAAAATAGACTGAAAGAGGTGACAGAGGCTTCTGAAAGGCTAGGTGAAGGGGAAGGAAGGCCTGGACCTGAACAGAGGCCATGGATGGCAATGAAAGGGGGGTGGGGACCGGGAGGGGGCTCTTCGGAGGAGAGCAGAAGCCGATGGCTGCAAGGCAGGGAGGGAGTGCCAGAGCAGAGCAGAAGGTGGTAGCTATATTACTTAGGGTACACATGATTTTCAATTCATTTAATAATGAAGATGAGGAGAGGTTTGGGGGCATAACACGGATTCAGTTTCTCTGTTTTTTAGGTTAGGAGAAAGTGAAGTAGAAGAACTAGTAGCATGGAGGAGACTTGAAACTAGAGAGAGAGAAAGGAATGAACCAATGAAGCAGAAGAAGATACAAGGGGAGCAGAGTGGAGAGACCTGGCAAAGGCTTAGGATAACGCAGCCAGAAGTGAAGGAGAAAGGAAAGGAGAAAGTCAAGAGAACACTTTTTAGTGGAGAGGAAGGAAGATGGCTTCCCACTCCTCAATAAGATAGGAAATTAGACTCTGGTGGCTCAACAATTTTGCATCTGCTGCAGAATGTGACTCAGGGAACCAAGAGAGGAAGAATCAGATGACTGGTGCGTGCCCCTGGGGCCCAGGTGAAGCCCGAGAGCACACACATACAGCAACCCACACTACGGCCCAGCCATCAGTGCTTGGCACTCTAAGGTGGGGCGGGGCGGGGAGGGGGTGGAAAAAGCTTATTGCGGGAGTGCTTCTAAGTATGCTTAAGATGAGTGTAATAAAAATCCAAGAGTGAGGCATCTTGGACCCTCAAAGGCACCTCTTTGAAATGGTCACCCATGGGGTTTTCTGAGCTCTGCAAAGAAAGAAGAGAAGGCAGCCTGGGACGAGGGGCAGAATGAGGGGTCTAGGGCTTGCATGGCAGGATGAATGTAGGGGGGATGGACAGAAAGAGGTGGCGGTCTCAAAAGCTTATAAAAATAGCTGCAACTCCTCAGGCCAAATGTGGTAAGTCGTAGCAGCATTAGCGTTTCGTGTTGAGGACTTTTCAAATCAGTGTCCAGACTCAGTCTGACTAAGTGCCCTGGCCATTGATTAATGATGTCTGTCAAGGGCAAGGGAAAGGAGAGAAGGGTTATGATCCCATGAAATGTGGCCAGAGAGATTTTGAGCTGAGAAGGTTAGAGGAGGAACATTTGCACCTGATGAGGAAGTCCAATAAGCTTAACCATGGTCTGGGGTGCCTGCGGTGTCCTATAAATGGGGGTACTGCACTTAAGATCTAGAAAACTCGAAGGGTGGCATGTTTGGACCATTTGTAACATAGATGATCAATTCCTTGGCAGCGATGGCAATAAAAAGGGTGAGACACTCTCAGTCCAGCACTAAACTCATTACAGGAAGAGGGAGGGCTTCCCTGAAGTCAGTAGTGGACACAATGACCTTGAAGTCAGTAGGCAGGCACAGTGATGACAAGCAGTATAATTAGAGAACCCAACAAATGGCAGGTGCTCAAGAATTACTTATAGAATGAAGAGAAGCATCTCTAGGGAGCAGGTAGTGTAGCATTCCCTTCTTCTGCCCCACGAGTCAGGGAGCTGACAAGATCAGGAGTGGATGAGATGGGAAGTGGTAAGGTCAGGACAAAGTCAGATGGATGCCAGCGGGAACGTGTCTGGGAAGGTGTGGACAGAGCCAGAGGAGTTGAGTCTTGACAGACTGTAGAAGGGAGCCTGCGCCTAGGACTCACCATGAATTCCACACGACACACACATGACTGTAGGGAAGAGTGTGTGGATAGTTCAGAGAAACTCATTATGGCTTTAATAAAAGCACAGGGCACAGATCCTCCTGGGGAGGGACTGGTCTCATCTCTTAAGTGAAGGAAATTTCCTGAGAAGAGAGCAGTGTGACAGAAATCAAACACAAATCACAGGTCTAAACTCAACTGTGCTAACCAACTCCGTGCCCTTTGGAATAAATGCTGATAGACCCATTCACTCACTCACTCACTCACTCACTCATTCACTCACTCATTCATTCATTCATTCACTGTGCCTTAGGGTCCTCAGTTTACAATGGGCCTAAATCTCTGTCCTACCTATTTCACGAGTTTGCTCTGATGATAAAAATGAAAGTGACTTCAAAAACAATTCACATTGAAGTGACTCCAAGTCATCCCATTGCAGTGAATTTTAGGTAACCATCCCTTACACTTCAAAATATTATGTAATGTGTTTGAAATAAATGGGTCATCTGGTAGGGCTTAGAATTAGCTTTGATCCAGAGACCTGGTCATATTTATGACAAGTGTTAACCCCACACAGAGGTGAGGTATTACTCACACCCAACCTCGTTCTGTTTTCTACCCTCACTCGCGGGGTAGCTGACCAGCCTCCAGTGCCTCATCTTGTCTAGCTCTTTTGGGAAATAAAGGCACTTGGAGGTTTTGTTAATAAAGCGGTTTTCTCCTCAGAGCACGTGTGCCGTGCAGCCAAAAGGAAGGGAAAGCAGCAAGCCTCTAAAGCAATAAATTACCACTTTCACTCAGACAGTGCTATGCCACTCTAGACAAGTCACCCAACCTCGCTGTGCCCGGATTTCTCTAAAGCGTCCTGGAACAATTCTGGTGACAGATACACGCAGAGCTAGAAGGCACTCCCTCGCTGTGAGGGAGGGACACTGACACGTTATCGTTTGAAATTGAGTGGATCCAGGAAAATCAGTGTTGGGGAAGTGGCGAGAGAGAAAAAAATGCTTTGCCACAAACATAAAGTAGGACACAGAGTAAGAGCCGTGCAGTGGCGAGAGAATGGGCCACTGAGATAAGACCGGGGGACCTGTGGCCTGTCTCGGGCTAATACAGCATTAGGGGGATTTTTGTTTTAAGTTTATAAATTTATCAGGAATCATGAAGGAGAAAGAGAGAGGGAGAGAGAGCATGAGCAGGGAAGGGGCAGAGAGAGAGAGGGAGAATCCCAGGCAGGCTCCGCACCGTCAGTGCAGAACCCGACGTGGGACTCAATCCTACAGACTGAGATCATGACCTGCGCCAAAATCAAGAGTCAGACGTTTGACTGACTGAGCCACTCGGGTGCCCTGGCATCAGGAGGATTTTTACACCATGGATTCTGCTGCAAGTCAAACGGGGACAGATGTGGTGAAATCTGGGCCTGGACCCACACTAGGGGGTTTGGTGCTGAGAACACCAGGATCCGGTGTTGACATAATTTGGTGTTGGTAATACCTTCTGAGTTAGGGCTAATGACAGGGAAGGGCCAACCAAGAGATGTGACATATCCTGGCTTGAAAAACTATCCTGGAAAGAAAAAGTCCAACAGCTGTGATTTCATAAATAAATAGAACTCTTGCTGAGCAAGGGAGACAGAAAAGAATTAAGAGAAAAGAATGGGACACAGAGAACAGGCTGCAGGCCCAATTTAGGAGGGGCAGAATATGACAGTGAGAGACACTGTAGAGATTGCCCTAGAAGCTTGTCCAGCTAATGGGGCTAAGTAGGCCCCAAATTTAGATAGATCTCTAAAGCAACCACTGCCTTCCTTCCAAATACCAGGATTCCCCTTCTTCTCCATATTTCCCTAGGGCTCAGAGCAGACAGGGGCAGGAAGCCCTTCAAAAAGGAAGGGACCAGCGCATGGCACTGCCTAGCGGGCACCGCCTCCTGCATCATCAGCCTCTGCTCTGCCCCACAGCCCGGCGAGCCTGGGAAGGGCATGGAACTGAAGTCAGGACAGGAAGCTGCTGGGGGCCTGACTCACCCTGTCCTCAGCCACTCGGATCACGGGTGGGCAGGCCTGCACATGATGAATCACCGAGAGCTGCGACTGCGATTCTGAGCTCTGCCAAGGACACGGATGCTCTACTGGCACCCTGGCACCCTTCACGGTTTCTTCCCTTCCTTGTCTGGCTGCCAGGAGACAAGCGCTGTAGGAACTGAGCGTTGTTTTTTTAGCCTAAGACAGAAACTCTCTAACTCTTTCTATTCCTGCTTCCCTTCTCAGTTCCTGGAAATCACTAATTGGAAACCAGGACTGAGAGCCACCGCCTTGCAAACCCAGCTGAGGCAGCCTTGCTGAGAAACCAGTGCAGGGAAGGGCAGGGGAGGGCAGGGCGTACCTCGTGCAATTTCCCCAATGAATCACCTGGCTATTTATTTTGGCTAAAAGTACCGAAGAAGAAGTATATAGGCGTAAGTTCTAGATTCTACAAGGAAAAGCCAGACGGGTACCTGCAGGTCTGCAGAATTGCCTAGCACGTGGGTGAAATGCCCAACCTATCAAGCTCCCCATACAGTCTAGGATGACTTACGCCCATGCAAGCCACATAAAGAGTTAAAAGCTGTATGGTCTATATCAATCCCACCAAATGCTGCTGGACTTAGTTACTGAGAATTTAAATAAGAATGTGTCTTTGTAATATCCTCATACTACTCTGTATGAAATTACAGGAGGATCCACAGGGGAGAGTCAGCCGGCCTTCCTCTTACTGTCTGTGTCACAGATCCTCGGGGACAGGCGTTTGGAAAAGCAAGGCTCATGCTTCAGGAAGATGAGAATGTAGTACATTCCATTAACAAATATTTATTGAATACGAGAAAGGCATTTTGGGGGTTATAGAGATGAAGGCAGCACCCTTGAGGAGATTAAATCTAGTAGGCGAGATAAGATATGTACACAAATCATTTTAAATAAGCACAGAGTGCTACAGGATATGAGGAAGGAGAGTTATCTGGTTTGATGAAAGGCAGGCAGGATCTGTGAGCTGGGACTTAGAGAGCAAGCACACTTCCCACAAGGGAAGATGCAAAGATGATACTTAAGGTGCAGAAATCTATCTCACTTGTCTACAAGGATGTGGGGAGATAGAAATGGAGAAACACACAGGTATGGACATGCAGTGCCTTAAGCAACTATCCAGTGCATGTGGAGAACTCACTGAAGACCCTTCACCAGGGTAAGAGTCATGATCAAGTCAGTCTCCAGAACCTTCACCTGGCAGTTGCCTGAAGGGTGAACCAAAAGGGAGAGAAACCATGGGTAGAGAACCAGAGCTTTGTTCAGATGGGAGTAATGAAGGCCTGATGGAAGGCAGTACTATGGGGACAGAAAAGGAAGCAGGTGTGGACAGAGTCACGGAGGGGCTCAAACAGAGCCCAAATTTCACTGAATGTGAGGAGAGGAGAGAAAGACATCCAAATGACTTTGGAAAACTAGAAACCATAAGACAGAAATGTATTTTTCAACTAGCAAAAATGATTTTAAGCTGGAATGACAGAAAATGACAGTGGCATTCACAGGCTTATGGACATGAGGAGGAAGAAGAGATGTGGGGGATGCTTCTCCTTCATGAATGTTAAGAGGTCACGTAGATGCCTAAAACACAGTCACAAATGCTTAGGAGAGAAATGAGGAGAGAGAGAGAGAGGAGTCACCCACACAGGGCCATCACTGGGGGCCGTGGGACACAGCAAAGCGTTCTGAAGGGAGAACTAACCCCAAAAAGACCTACATTTAAAGAACAGAAGAAACAGGGGCACTTGAGTGGCTCAGTTGGTTAAGCATCTGACTCTTAGTTTCTGCTCAGGTCATGATCTCATGGTTTCGTGAGTTCAAGCCCCACATCAGGCCCCGTGCTGAGCTGCTTGGGATTCTCTCTCTCCCTGCCCCTTCCTCAGACACTGTTTCTGTCTCTCTCAAAATAAATAAACTTTAAATTTTTTTAAATAAAAAATCGAAGAAACAGAAACAATGAGAAAAGTAAAAAGAATAAGTATCGAGTCCTAACTAGATGCTGGGGCTGAGATTCACATATACTGTTATCTGTGATGTATTTTTCCCATTTTATGGATGAGAAAACGGACTCTTGGGTTAGTCCACCGAACAACCCAGATGCCCAGATCAGAAACATGAGAGTCATTCTCTTCAAGTCCATTTCCTTCACCTCTCACAGTCTAGTGCAACATATCTTGTTAATTCCACCTTTGAATCTTCCTTGACTCTATTCCCTTCTTCAAACTTTATTTTGGGCCCTCAATTCTTCCCTGCTTAGCCAGTAACCTACTGTCTTCAGATTCTCCCATTCATGGTCTCATTCACCACCAATCCACCCCCTCTCCTACCATGCTCCAGTTCTCATCAAGCCTTCTGAACCTTACAAGGCCCTTGGAAAGATGGCCGCACTTACCTCTCTCTAGGATCACCTTGAGGCCCTCTGCAAGCACCCCACACTGAAGCCTCACAGACCTACCTATGGCTCACAGAATCCGGCTACCATTCCATCTCTGCACACATTCCCTCTCTTCCAAGACTATCTCCAATTGTTCAAGAGTAATTTAGGCATCATATCCTCAAGGTGATCTTTCCAAGGGCCTGCTTGTACTCATTGCGCTGGCCATACCCCCATCACAGCACTTATCATACTACAATATTTTATCCATATGACTGTCTCTCTCACTGTTTTATTAACATACTAACAACAGTTTGGGAGCAGGGATTTTCTTCTAATCACTAGGGTCTACCACTCAACATTGCTTGGTAGAATTAATAAAACAATCAATTCAAACCCAAATCTGATTTTGAGGACCACAGTTCCTTTCAACAGACCATAAATTCAGAAAGTAGACAGAGAAACAAGATAGTGTAGACATGGGGTCCCTGGGTGACTCAGTCGGTTAAGTGTATGACTTGGCTTAGGTCATGATCTTGTGGCTTATGAGTTCGAGCACCATGTCAGGCTTTGTGCGGACAGCTCAGAGGCTGGAGTCTGTTTTAGATCCTATGTCTCCCTCTCTCTCTGTCCTTCCCCTACTCATGCTCTTTCTCTTTCTCTCTCTCTCTCAAAAATAAACATTTTAAAAAATTTTTTTAATGTTTTATTTATTTCTGAGAGAGAGTGTGAGAGAGAAAGAAAGAGACAGTATGAGCAGGGGAGGGTCAGAAAGAGAGGGAGATACAGAATCTGAAACAGGATCCAGGCTCCGAGCTGGCCATCAGCACAGAGCCCGACGTGGGGCTCAAACCCATGAACCGCGAGATCATGAACTAAGCCAAAGTCAGACACCCAGCTGACTGAGCCACCGAGGCGCCTCTCTCAAAAATAAACATTAAAAAAAAAAAAAAGATAGTGTAAGATGACAAAAAGGTAAGAGGTCATCTATGAAAAACCCACAGGGATTCCTGGGTGTTTCAGTTGGTTAAGTGTCCAACTCTTGATTTCAGCTCAGGTCTTGATCTCAGTTTATGAGATCAAACCCTGTATGGGGCTCCATGCTCTAACCAGGGAAATTAGGTAAGGAAAAGAAAAACCAGTCATCCATATTGGAAAGGAAGAAATAAAGCTATTTCTATTCCTAGATGATGTGATCTTACATACAAAAAATATCCTAAAGAAATCAGAAAAGAATTATTAGAACATAAAAGAAGTTCAACTAGGTTGTAGGACATAAGACCAATATATAAAAATCAGCTATATCTATATATACTAGCAATGAACAATATGAAATGAAATTAAGCATACAACCCCATTTGCAATAGCATCAAAAAGAAAAATACTTACGAATAAATGTAACAAAAGAAGTATAAGACTTGTATACTGAAATCTAGGGAACATAATTGAATGAAATTTTAAAAAGACCTAAAAATTGGAAAGATATCGCATATCAAGGACTAGAAGATTTAATACTGTTAAGATGGCAAAACTCCTCAAATCGACCTACAGAGTCAACATAATCCCCTTCCGAATCCAGCTGGCTGTTTTGTTTTTTGGGTTTGTTTTGGGGTTTTTTTGCAGAAACTGACAATGTATAAAATTCACGCGGAAATACAAGGGACCCAGAACCACCAAACCAATTTTGACAAAGGAGAACAAAGTCTGAATACCCACATATCCTGTTTTCAAAACTTACTACAAGCTTCAGTAATCAAGACCGTTTGGTACTGACACAAGGACACACATATAGATCATTAAGGTGGTTTAGGTCAATGGAACAGAACTGAGAGTCCAGGGAAAAAAACCCTCATATTCATCATCAGTGGATCTGTGACAAGGGTGCCAAGACAATTAAATGGGGAAAGACTAGTCTTTTCAACAAACGATGCTGGGACAACTGGATGTCCACATGCAAAAGAAGTAACTTGGGGGGCACCTGGTGGCTCAGTTGGTTGGGTGTTTGACTTCAGCTCAGGTCATGATCTTGCAGTTCGTGAGTTCAAGCTCCACGTTAAGCTTTGTGCTGACAGCTCAGAGCCTGGGGTCTGCCTCAGATTCTGTGTTTCCCTCTCTCTCTGCCCCTCCCCTGGTCATACTCTGTCTCTCTTTTCTTCAAAAATGAATAAACATTGAAAAAAAAGAAGTAACTTGGACTCCTAGCTTATACCATATACAAAAATTAACTTCAAATGGATCATACACCTAAAAGTAGGAGCTTAAACAATAAAACTCTTAAAAGAAAACTTGGGACTAAATCTTCAGGACCTTGGATTAGGCAAAGATATCATACATAGGACACGAAAATCAAAAGCAACAAAAGAAAAACTAAGTTGACTTCATCAAAATAAAAATAATTTGTGTTTCAAAGGACACCAGAAGTGAAAAGACAATTCAAAAATTACAAGAAAATGTTTTCAAATCATATACCTGATAAGGAACTTGTATCCAGAATATGTAAAGAACTCCTACAACGCAACAATAAAAAGACAAATAACCTAATTTTTAAATGGGCAAAGGAAACATTTTTTCCAGGAAGATCTACAAATGGCCAATAAACACATGAAAAGTTGCTCAACATCATTAGTTATTAGAGAACTGCCAATCAAAACCTCAAGAAGACACCACTTCAAATCTATGAAGATGACTGAAAGTTTAACAAGTCTGACAGAGGCACCTGGGTGGCTCAGTTGGTTAACGATCAGACTCTTGATCTTGGCTCAGGTCATGATCTCATGGTTCAAGAGTTCAAGCCCTGCGTCGGACTCCACACTGATAGATGGAGCCTGCTTGGGAATCTCCCTCTCCCTCTCTCTGCCCCTCCCCTACTGTGCTCTCTACCCCTCTCTATCTCAAAATAATAAACTTTTTCAAAATAATAAAAATTTTTAAAAAATAAAGTTGCAATTTATAAAAATAAATACATAAAATTTTTAAAAAATCAAAAGTCAGACAATAACAAGTGTTGGTGAAGACATGGAGAAATTGGAACTTTGACAGACTGCTGGTGGGATTACAAAAGAGTAGAGCCACTTTGGAAAACAGTTTGTCCGTTCTATACATTAAATATAGTCACCATGTGCAATTCCACACCTAGGAATATACCCGATAGACGTGAAAACATACATCCACATGAAACTTGTATGCAAATCTCATAGCCGCATTTTTCACAATAGCCAACAGTGGATAGAACCCAAATGTCCATCAGCTGAAGAATAAACAAAACATGGCCTATGTGTACAATCCAGTTTAAAAAATGCAGTGAAGAACTGACATGTGTAACAAAAATGAGCCATTGTCTCAATTTTACCTGCAGGATTTTAATTTTCAGAGGTTACTGAGTGATGACACAGAATAGTCAATCCCATTGAAAGAAGATGTTTATTACTCACCACCATTCCTGAGCGGAGGGTGCACCATGTCACACAAGGCCACGCGGGAGCCAGAGCCTTCATTGCGTTTTCTGTAGGAAAGGCAAGGCAGGACATGGTAAATAGTTTAGGAGTAGCTTGTCTGAATAATTCTGACAGGCTTCAGGAAATATGGCTGTCCCTGGTTGTCTGGTACCTCACCCTGGGGTGATTAAGGGCAAAGGAAATAATGACTTGGTGTGTGAGCAGTTGATAAAGTAGATGGCTGGTTCAGGCTGTGGGTTCTGGAATGGTTCGTTTGCATGTGAAAAGCGTGCTTCTAGGTGAGCCTTTTGCTGTCTCTAAGAACTGGCAAAACCTGGGAAGGGCAGTCTCTGCCCGGTCGTTGAGGCCACAAATGTCAGAGCATCATGAAGACAGAAAAAAATAAGGGGCACCTGGGTGGCTCAGTTGGTTAAGTGTCCGACTTTGGCTTAGGTCATGATCTCGTAGTTTATGAGTTCGAGCCCCACGTCGGGCTCTGTGCTGACAGTTCAGAACCTGGAGCCTGCTTGGGATTGTCTCCCTCTCTCTGCCCCTCCCCTGCTCATGCTCTGTCTCTCTCTCTCTCAAAAATAAATAAACACTTTCTAGAAATACAGAAAATAAGAAAGTACAGTTAATACAATTGGCTCTCTGATGAATGAGGGCCAAGTAGACAAATACAGAATCTAAGAAAATCCAGTTAGAACAGCCTTGGAAACATTACATTGAGTCAAAGAAGCCAATCACAAAAGACTGCATATTATTATATAATTCTCATGTATTTGAAATGTCCAGAATAGACAAACAGATACAGAAGGTAAATCGGGAGTTGTCGGGATCTGGGGAGAAAGGAGAATGGAGAGTGATTGCTAACAGATCTGGGGTTTCTTTCTGGGGTGATCACGAAAATGTTCTCAAATTAGATAGTAGTGACGGCTGTACAACTCCATGATATGCCTAAAACCACTGTCTACGTTAAGTGTGTGACTTGTGTGTGTAAATTATATCTCAGTAAAGTTGTTACTAAAAACAAAGGAAAGACAAGGGAAGAGAGGTGTTCAACACTGTCACAGACAAGACACCAGTGGAAGAGAAGCGTCACCACTGCTTGATCTCAGAGCAGGATTTTCTTGCTGGAGATAAGTATTCATGTAAGATCTTAAAATTAGTCCAGCAAAAGAGAGGGCCACTTTCGATACTTCCGCAGGAGAAAAACACCACAAAAACACTGTTTAAGAAGATTATTCTAGGGGCGCCTGGGTGGCTCAGTCGGTAGAGCGTCCAACTTTGGCTCAGGTCATGATCTCACAGTTCGTGGGTTCGAGCCCCACGTTGGGCTCTGTGCTGACAGCTAGCTCAGAGCCTGGAGCCTGTTTCGGATTCTGTGCTTCCTCTCTCTCTGACCCTCCCCTGCTCACGCTGTCTCTCTGTCTCTCAGAAATAAATAAAAAACATTAAAAAAAATTTTTTTAATAAAAAATTTTAAAGAAAAAGATTATTCTAAGAGCTGAGTATGGGGCAGACCAGACCAGGGCAAGACTAGAAGGGGGAACATCAAATAAAAGGCCACTGTGAATAATTCAGGCAGAGGAGGGTGACTCAGAAATCAAGACGAGCAATGAATGAGAAAAGCAAGAAAGGACCAGCAACACCTGGAGGCTGACTGCAAGGAGAGAGGAAAAGAGGTGTCAAAAGTGATCCTAAAGGGGCACCTGGGTGGCTCAGTCCATTAAGTGTCCACCTCTTGATATGCGGTCAGGTCATGAACCCGAAGTGTGTGAGATTGAGCCCCATATCGGACTTCACGCTGCACGTGAAGCCTGCTTGAGATTCTCTCTCTCTCTTCTTGAAATAAAAAAATCCTTAAGGCTGTGATCCTGGCTGAGGGATTGCAGGGTGCCGTTGGCACTGACAGTGGAAGAGAACCTGGAAAGTGGGAAGACTGTGGCACAGTCAGGGACTCACGGTCTAGGAGAAGAGCTACTTAATGACAAAGAATCGCGGTTGCTCAAAAACATTCTGAGCAGCCTATCCTACAAAGACCACTGGGAAGGTTATAGGGTAGTAGGTTTGCAGGGACTGGGTGGGGAAAATGAACTGTTTTAAACTGGGCTGCCCACAGGACATCCCAGTGAGCTCCAGGCAATTTCAGATTAAAAAACAAGTAACAGGGGCGCCTGGGTGGCTTAGTCGGTTAAGCGTCCGACTTTCGCTTGGGTCATGATCTCGCGGTTCGTGGGTTCGAGCCCCGCGTCGGGCTCTGTGCTGACTGCCAGCTCAGAGCCTGGAGCCTGTTTCAGAGTCTGTGATTCCCTCTCTCTCTGACCCTCCCCTGCTCACGCTGTCTCTCTCTCTCTCTCTCCTAGAAATAAATAAAAACATTTAAAAAAATAAATTAAAAAAAATAAAAAAATAAAAAAATAAAAAACAAGTAACAAACAAGACATAAACACTTGGTAGTCAACAGGTTTTAGAGAAATATGCAGTGAAAACGGAACAGTCTCTAGCTTCTACCTTCCACTAGCCAAGCACTGCATTAGGGGATTTTTCTAAATGATTAGAAGATAATCCTGACTTTCCAGAGTTCTGTAGCCTGATAAAGACAAGGCTGAAAAGAATACGAACAAGAGCCTCTGGACCACAGAAAATGAACCAGTTTTGTCCAGAGAGTTTTCTTGAGATGAAGGATTTAGGAAAAAGAGGTGAAATCCAATTGGAGAGAGAAAAGCGAAGGTCACAGTCACTTCAAAAGTGAAGGACGGCACTGACAGATTCAATCAGAAACCAATAGCTAGGGGAACGGTTTCAATACAAATTTAAGATTAGAAGCCCAAAAAGCTAAGAGAGAGAGACAGAAGTTGTCCTCAAATATACCAAGAGGAAAAAAAGACTTCGGAACGAAGAAACGTTGCTTTGGAGGGAAGAAATGATCAAGAAAGGAGAACGAATTTCCGAACAATTCCAGCTATCCAACCATGGAATGGCCTCACCAGGGAGGGCGCAGTCTGTTGCTGGAATAAAACATCCCCCCTGTTCCCCCCACCCCCCCGCCCGCCCAGGTCC